>NW_028227289.1:2750797-2765797 GCF_978045245.1 Mus caroli | reverse complement strand
AAAATACTACAATTCTCTGTTTCTGTCTCAATTTTTTTCCATTCTGATAAAAAAAAAACTTGTGTATATTTACATTAAGAAAGACATTCTAAACCTCATGTTTGATGCAGTAAAAGGTAAAGTATGTAAGTTAAATTTGTTTCTGTTGTCTTTTTCAGAGTTTGGATGGAAAAAGAATTAAAGTAAAACAAGCCAGGAGACCATTATCACTTGAAAGTGGTAGTAAGAGGAGACCACCATCCTTTTCAAGAACCAGAGGTGCTTCAAGAATTCTGATTTGTGGAAGAGGAGGAAGAAGCAGAGCAAGAAGTCGTCCTTCATGTGAAGGGAATTTGGGTAACTTTCATAGTGGAAGCAGTGTGACTGAAGTAGAAACACTACGACTTTTATTTAACATTCTCATGACTGGAGCAGTTACCTTTAATTAGAAAAATTAAAGGCACTGTATGGTTAGTGTAAATAACAGATGTCTTAATTTAAAATTGAATTTACACCAGAGTGTAAATTGCAAAAGTGTTCTTTTAAGACATTAAGTATTTGTCCTTATATAGTCAACAGAATTTCTGCAAAACTTGTTTTATGTGCATTGCTATTTTGCCTCTGTGTCTGTGTCTGTATGAAGGTTTCATATCCTAGAGTTACATGTTTTAGCTGTCAGTGAATTGAACACAGGTCCTCGGGAGAACTTCAGTACCCCTACACTGAGCAGCCAGATTTATTTCTAATCTTGTTTTTTAGTTTTGTACTTTAGAGGCCAGTATTGAATGTGAGTTGTAATTCTAACTATTTGGGAAGTTAAAACTATACCAGTTAGAAAAGAAAATTGCCTTAAAGTGTCCAGAACTCAGAAGTACATTTCAAATAAAAAGAATTCATCAGACAATACTTATTGTTGTATATTTATCTGGAAACTGTTCATTTCTTCTTTTGATGGCAGTTTGTATATAAGCCTATTGAACACAAATATATCCTCCTAGAATTATCTAAACCTTGCAGCGTTCAAGACTGTTTCAGACTCTGGAAGAGTTTAAAAGAAACAGAAATTTTTAATGTTAACTTTTTTACATGTTAACTTTTGATGTATGATGAGAAGATGACGACACATTAGGATGCTTTATAGGCAATGGTCAAGAGTATTTTATTACTTTTGAAAATAAATTCATATTTTATTTTTATAAAATCTATAATTTTTTGTATTCACCAACATTAAATATCCAAGTAAGGGCTGTTAGATGAGATAGGTGATATTTCTGAAGTAGACTTACATTTTATAATGCTCTCCAAATGATCTAAATGGTTAAATCTAAGTTTTTATTCTCACCTGTATGAAAATACACACTTTATTCATAATTGGACACTAGATGTATATTGATTTTTTAAGCTAAGATGATTATAACATACTTAATATGCATTTCATAGAGAGTCCTAATTTGTAAATTATAATAATTGTTCAGCATGTCTATATATTAATAGTATTATATAAAATTTCTTATGTTTTTGGTTGATATTTGGGCTTATATTTGCATGACAGTTTATTTCATAGAGGTATCTTGCAAAGTATTGAGACAAGAAATATATAAAAATCTGCTTTCTAATAATGAAGTGATTATTTTCTCTGAAATTTAGATATATTTAATTGGCAGATTTTTGTTCCCTTTCACGCCAGTTCTCTGTCATTTCTTTAAACACAGTGTAGTGTTCAAACTATGCTATAAATGTTAAAGCCATCTTTACATACTGTTTGAATTCTAGTTACAAAAGGAAATAGTAAATTTTACCAATTTAGAAAAAGTACTAATTGCTGAGAATACAGTATTGTTAAAGGAAGATTTACAAGTGATGATTAGAACTTACTCATTGAAGTATTGATTCCCTTTAGCTAAGATGTTTCTTTAAATACAGGTGGTGATAGATATACTCCTAATTTCAATGTGAGTTCTTCTGGGAGATACTTTGCAGTTAAAAGAAGTCCATCTTCAAAAAGGGATGGTCCTCCTTCTAAAAGATATGCAACTTCTGCTCTGACAAGAAGCAATACTGGACTGAGAGGACAAGGTAAAAACATGCCAAGCAGACATTTTTGTGGAAATGCAGTTTATAATGAATGAGAAAAGTCTAATTGCCTATGAGTTTTTGACCATCACATTCTTAGAAGACACACGCATATGCACAGGCATACATATGTAGGAAAATTTTGCATTTGTAGATCTATCCAAAGATTTTAGCCAGAATGATATTGAAATTTGAGCCGAACAGTAGTGGTGCACGCCTTTCATCCCAGCACTTGGGAGGCAGAGGCTGACAAATTTCTGAGCTTGAGGCCAGCTTGGTCTACAGAGTGAGTTCCTGGACAGCCAAGGCTATACAGAAAAACACTTTCTTGGGGAAAAAAAAGAAAGGAATGAAGGAAGGAAGGAGAGGAGAGCAGGAGGGAGGGAGAAAGAGAGAGAGAGAGAGAGACGGAAAAGAGAAAGAGACAGGAAAGAGAGAGAGAGAAGAGAGAGAGAGAGAAAAGAAGGAAGGAAGGAAGAAGGAAAGAAAGAAAAAAATCTGAATATTAGTGTATTGAGGTTTTATAAAATCAACATAATTAAGCATGTTGTAAGAAAAATTTGAGTAAAGACCATTAAAATACAAAGTTGTGAAATATGAATTACGAGAGAGATTCGTGCATAAAATAAGAGGCAGATTGATGCTTGATTACACTGACAACAGTATGTTTATATTGCATTTGTGAAGTAGTTTACCAATACAGCTTCATTAAAGAATGAAGTATGCCTTGTAAAAGGTATTTTGCAGAGAAAGTCCAGTGTTTTTATTACTACTTTGAACCATCTGCAACTTGAAATACTTGTATAGTAATTTTTAAACTTAATGTCCAGAACCACATCGAAGAGAGATTTCTAGAAATATGCCAAGAGGAGAGCAAGCGTCTTCCAGAAGAGATGAGTATCCATTACCAAGGGATTATGGCCAGTCTTCTAATGATAGGTAAAGACAAAATAGCAGAATGGTTAAATTTCCCATTGTTGAAGGAAAAAATGCTTTAATTACTGTACTTAGTATCATACAGGAACATTCTATGTAGTGTCAAAACCTTTTATATCCGTTCTCATTAAGACTGTTTTCCAAGGCTAGTGAGATGGCTTAACAAGTTGAGTAACTTTCATGAGACCTAAGAGGATGTCCAAATGCCACAACATCTTGGGAAAAAAACAAAAAAAACAAAACAGGTTTTCTGGGTTCTATATACACAGTGAATAAATAGATAAATGCATACAACATTTTCTGCAAATTATCTTCCAAGTATTTACTTCTTAAGACGAAGACCTGTATTCATATACTCAGAACCAATGAAAAAGTTAGGCATAAAACCTATAATCTCACCTGTGTTGATTAATCAACTCTTATGTTGGTTGGAAGACTCTCATGGGTCTGACAGCAGTACATGGAAAAATTTTAGGACAGTTAGAGACACTGTTCAAATAGAATGTGGAATGTACCTGAGAACCAACATTTGAGGATATCCTTTGAAATTCAGGCTCATTTCCTATGTCTGACTAATCTCAAAAGTATACTACCTACTGTAGTACACAAAGTAAATACCTTCCAATTATACAGTCAGTTTCAATTCTGTAAATACAGAGAGGATATCAATGGAAGCACAGTTAACTGTATTCTTATTTGAGCTACATAATTTTCAGATTTAATCCTTTTGTAAGGTTTAATCTTTTTTCAGATTTATTTACTGTATTTTATGTGAGTACACCATTGCTCTCTCAGACACACCAGAAGAGAGCATCAGATCCCATCTTATGAATTAATTTTATTTAATATTTATTAATTATGTATATTAATTACATATTGTGTTCTCATGTATGTCATTTTAAAGCCACGATTTTGTGTTGTAGCGGTGCTAAGGACATTCATATACGGTTAATAGAGCTCTTATTTTCAGTTAGTTTAAGTGTATTGCAGTTGAGGTGCTGGGCAATATGGTAATGTAGTATATAGAACCCTTTTACATTCCTGTCAGTGATGGTCAAAGTTTTAATTTTTATGAAGTTTCTTCCTCTCCAAATACTGCATCGTCTGCGTTTGTTAAATTTTAGCAAGCCTAATAGCAGTATTTCATTAGCATATTTGATGGAGTAGCATTCATGTATCCAAGTTATGTTCCGGATCATTGTCTGAGCTTACTTGGAGAAGTGCCCATTGATATTTTTCCAGGTATCCTGGATTCACTGGCCAGTTAGCTAATTGGTCAGTTCTAGAACAGTGAGAAACTCTCACATAAAAGTTTGGATGGTTATTTTTAATTTCTAATTTATTCAAGGAAATACACATCAACATCTAGGGGCTACTTTGACTATGGCAATTACCGCTCTCGGGAAGATCATGCATCTAAAGTCTTCAGGTATTACAATTTCTTTATTCTCTATTCCCTCCCCTTCTTTCCCCTACCCTCCTCTCTGCCTGCTTGCCTGCCTGCCTTCCTTTCCTTTTCTTTTCCTTTCCCTTCCTTTCCTTTTCCTTTTTCCTTTCCTTTTCCTTTCAGTTTCCCTCTCCCTCTCCTTTCTTTCTCTCCTTTCTTTCTTTCTTTCTTTCTTTCTTTCTTTCTTTCTTTCTTTCTTTCTTTCTTTCTTACTTCCTTTCTTTCTTTTTCTTTCTTTCTCTCTTTCTTTCTTTCTTCCTTCCTTCCTTCCTTCCTTCCTTCCTTCCTTCCTTCCTTCCTTCCTTCTTTCCTTCCTTCCTTCCTTCCTTCCTTCCTTCCTTCCTTCCTTTCTTTCTTTCTTTCTTTCTTTCTTTCTTTCTTTCTTTCTTTCTTTCTTTCTCTCTTTCTTTCTCCCTCTCTCCCTCCGTCCCGCTAACCCTTTCTCCCTTTCCCTTTCTCTCTTTCCTTCTCCATATCCCTTTCTCCCTTTTCCCTTTTTCTGTTTTCCTTCTTTCCCTTTCCCTTTTGTTCTTTCTCTTTTTCACCTCCCCTCCCCTCCCCTCTTTTTTCTTGTCCTCTCCTCTCTCTCTCTCTCTTCTTTCAACAGGATTTCTCTGGGTAGCCCTGACTGTCCTGGAAAGTCACTTTGTAGAACAGGCTAGCCTCAAACTCAAAAATCTGCCTGCCTCTGCCTCCCAAGTGCTGGGATTAAAGGTGTGTGCCGCCACCACCCGGCAAAACTGTTAGTTCTTATGTTAACTAAAACTTCCTTTTAAAACTTAGTGAGCATGCTGGCTATCGTGGAGGACGTGATAGAGATTTCTCTGAATATTTAAGTGGAAATTCATACAGAGATACATATGGAAGTTATGGTAAGAGTTCTATTTTACTTGGTAAATAAATGCCATCTTAATGAATTTTACACATACAGAGAAAAGTAACATGGGTTATACATTAATTAGGTGGTTGGAGTATTTGCTATTCCAGTGTTCTTAACTGATTAAATGTACAGCCTTAAAGCTGTTTTCTTACTTGGTCATTTATATACTTCAGGAAGCTTCCATGAGGCACCATCTGCAAGAGGTGGAAACAACCGCTATGATGACTATAGCAACTCACAAGATGGATTTGGTGGAAGAGGAGAAACATACACAAGCAACCGAAGTAACATATATTCAAGTGACTATGAATGTAGTGGTAGACAAGAAGTGCTTCCACCTAGAGATAGGGAATACTTTGAGCGTGAGGGCAGACAAGTAAGAGGGCATTCACCTAGGGATAGGCTGTATAGTGCATCTCATGAATCATACAGTAGTAATACCAAGATTTGGGGGATCCCATGGAGTTCGTGGAGAAAGCAGATATAAAGTGGAGGCAGGTACTAAAGTCTTAAGTTGTGTACCACACATTATTTCTAAGAAGAAAAATAAGATGTTATTCCTATGTTCTCTAAATGCTAAAAGAAATATGTTGATTTAGGAGATAAGGCAAATATTAAGTTTTACTGCATTACCCGAATACTGAAATACATTGGTTGGGGGGAAAGTGAAATAATGACTAACTTCCCATCCATGAATTCTTCTTCAATGTAAAACAAGAAAACTTTAACTGTTCCAAAATGATTCTTTGTTAAGATAGCCTTGTTATTGTTAAAGTAGAATTTACCAGTAGAGATTATTTGCATAGTCAAAAAAAAAATCTGTCAATAAAAATTAAAGCAAAGCCATTGTCTCATTTCGTTGTTGAGTACCAAAGTATTCCCTCCTTATTTTTGATGGCTTTTCCTTCAGCAGTGAATAAGCCCATCTATGTCTCCCTTTTCCAGTTTTCAATCCTGGGTTAGGCCCTTTAGTTGAGCTTTGTGGACTGAAGTTCCTGGCAGCAAAGCAGTTGTCCAAATAACAGAGTCCAAGCCCATTACCGCTGCCCCTGCAGACCTGATTCCATTCTGGATGACGCTGCTCCTATCCATTAAGTATATTCATCCCTCATCTGACCAGAGTATGTCAATCAAGTCTTCCCTGACATTCTGGATGTATCCCAGAACTATAGAGCAATCATGCTGCACATCTGAGGGTGGATCAGATAGCAGGGTGGCTGGCTTTAGGGCAGAGAGTGTATTATAGCTTATGCGAGGGGAATTCAAAAGTAGAGCTTGAAAGTGCACCAGTCTGGCACACTGGCTGGGTGGATTCCAGAGGGCCCCCTCAATAGCATTGGGGGTGGTGATAAGTTCCTGCCATGTGGTTATTTTGTCAGCATCCTTGTCTTGCAGGCCATCCTTGGGCCACCGGGTCCAGCTTCTTAGAAAAGTAAGCCAGAGATCTTTTCTATAGTCCCAAGGTTTGGGTGAGCCACCCCCTTTTCTATCCCCTTTCTCTCATCCATATACAGGTGGGAAGGTCAGGCATCTCCAATAAGGCTCTTCTTAGAGTCTTAAAAGCCATGTCCATCTCAAGGGTCCATTCTATTTTGTCTTCTTGGCCCTGGGAGTCCTCATATAACAGTTTGGCTAACTCAGTGAACCCTGGCACCCGAAGTCTTCAAACCCATCATATCCCAGAAATTTCTGTACTTGCCTATGGGATATGTAACTGGGATGTTAAGTTTGGTGTGTTCCTGGTGTATGACAGCATGTGTTGGTCAGTCCCCTTTGAATATGTAGGTGACCTCATGTTGACAAAGCTGGGCCTTCTTAGCCAAGTTGACTCTGTTCCTGTAGGAGGTCTCATGTGGCCTCCTGACATGTCTCCAAGTCGGGGGCTCTCAATACATACTGGAGCACATCTATTTGGGGGTGTGCCCACAGGTACTCAGCCGAGTCCTCATACAGTGCCTCTTCAAAGGCAGTAGGTGGAGAGACCAAAATATTTTAAATTCAGACTCCATTTTAGAGAACCTGACCTAAGTTTGAAGTCAGGTAAACTAACATGCCCATACCTAGCATTAGTTTCCAAGTTAGTTTCCCCCAACAAAACCCAAGCCTAGCTCCGGTCTCTAGGCTCACCCCAACAAGACCAGCATTTCCAGGTTACACCCTGAACAAGACCAGCTGCTCCAGGTTATTACCCCAACAGATCTGTACCCCCAGATTACAAGCCCACACCCTGCCTAATGACCACCAATATAGAGGGAAATAGAAATTAATTTTACAGTTTGATTCCCAGCACCAGCCAATTATGCTAAAGGCCATAGTAGCTTTCCAATTAGATGTTTGCAGTTATTCCTGCCACCTGCCCCCGAATACCCCAAAGTACCTCCCCCTCCCCACTCCCAGCCACCTGCTGCTTGCTATAAAGCCTTGGATAGATGTTCAGGGCTCCTCTCCCCACCACAGATAACTTTTTTCCTATTTTGGCTTGTTAATCTTAACCCAACCCCACCCCCACCTTTTTCTTCTAATTCTATTCATGGATTTTAGATTTTCCCTGAAACCAATTGAATCAATTCCCCAATGAAACACACTTCTCAGGGACATACCCACTTGCCAGTTTTTGTGTTTTGATTTTCAAGAGCATATTATTTCCCCATACTATATACTGTGATCTTGATAGAAACCAAAATACCACTGGAAAGTGGCTGGTAGAGCAGTTGGCTTTTCATTAAGAGGATAGATAAAGTGACATTTTCAGGGTTTTTGAGGTTGTCACTGGTACTGAGTGAAATCCTTGAAAACTCAAGTCTGAGGGTCATAGTTCTGCCACTAATTGGTTGCATTCTAGAGCAGATTAACAAACCTCTCTAGCCTTTTTTTGGGGGTGAGGGGGGCTATAATACAAAGATACTTCATGAGTAGCATGATAGACACCAACAATAGAATACAACAATGCTGATATCCCACGAAGTGGCATTTTATAGTTCTAACTAAGTTTGTGCTCTTTATGGAACATATTTCTAATAAAGTACTTGTTCTTAAAATACAAGAAAAATCTCAATCTAGCTTTACTAACAACTTTATTTTTCTAAATGTTTTCTGAGGTTGGTAGTCATTGGATACAATCTATATCTTCTCTAGGATGTTGATAGAAATAATTAATCATGGTATCACAGCAGCAATGCCTCTAAAAGGTCAAGCATTAGTACAGGGCCTGAGATACTGGTCAGTGAGGGACTGGAAGCCTCCTTAAAGTTGTCATATAACTCTTAGATTAATAGGGCTCTGAGGGTAGCAATCAGAGCAAAACTCCTGAACAGCACGAAGTTCTCAAGACACATATTGATTGGGCTGTGCCACATGAGGTCCCCTCATGTGGCTGTGGTAACCCATGGGCTGCATTCCATTAGTTCTAAGGCAATTTGTCATTCCTCCTGCATGGCCCTTGGCAAATAAGCTTCTTGCATGTGTATAGCTCCTCTTTCTTTTGGCTAGAAACATTTTTATCTCCATGATTTCTTTGAGAATATTTGCTGTGTTTGGAGCTGGGACTGACTATTTACCTTCTATTCCTATTATTCTTGATTAGGTCTTTTCTTTTTTCTTTTCTTTCGTTTTTTGTGTTTTGTTTGTTTTTTGGGCTTAACAATCTTTGCTTTTGTTTTATTTAATTTTATTATTAGATATTTTCTTTATTTACATTTCAAATTTTATTCCCGTGTCCTCATTTCCCTTCTGAAAACCCCCCTATCCCATGGTATCACAGAGTTCTTAGATGTTTTGTGTCAGAAAATTTTTAGATTTAACATTTTCTTTGACTGGTGTATCAACTTTTTCTATTATATCTTCTTCACCTGAGATTCTCGCTTCCATCTCTCTTATTCTGTTGGTAATGTTGCTTCTGATGTTCCTGCTCTCTTCCCCAGGGTTTCCACTGCCAGGATTTCCTCAGTTTGTGTTTTCTTTGTTGGTTCTACTTTTATTTCCAGGATTTTCTGTATTCCTTTAAAGGGTTTGCTTACTCTTTAAGGCCTCTATCATGTTTATAAAATTGGATTTGAGGTCATTTTCTTTTTTTTTTTTTTTTTTTTTTTTTTTGGTTTTTCGAGACAGGGTTTCTCTGTGTAGCCCTGGCTGTCCTGGCACTCACTTTGTAGACCAGGCTGGCTTTGTACTCAGAAATCCGCCTGCCTCTGCCTCCGGAGTGCTGGGATTAAAGGCATGCGCCACCACGCCCAGCTTTGAGCTCATTTTCTGTGTTTTGCTTGTGTTAGGATACCAAAGGCTTGCTGAAGTTGGGTATCCTTGTTCTGAAGGTTTTACCTTGTCCTTGTTTTGTTGATTGTGTTCTTTTGAGGACCCTTAGACACCTGGATACCTTTAGTCCCTGAATGTTCCCTTTGTATAGGTATTGAGAGAGGCTTATACTCCTTGATCCTGCTGTGGCCAGCCCCTTGAGAGTATTCTTGGGATGTATGTTTCTAGATCAGCATGTTTGATAAAGGTAGGCTGAGAGGTGGTGGGAGAATGTGCATCAAGCAGGAATAGCAGTCTACTCCAGGCACCTGGTGGTGCTTCAGAGGACTAAAGGAGCAAGTAAGATGGGTGCAGGAAGGGAATTTTACCTGTATGGTTCCAGATAAGCAGGTCTGATAAAGGTGGGCACAGAAGTGGTTGGATGATGAAAATCTGCCTGGGATAGCAGGCTGCTCAGGGAAGTTGGAGTGGCCCAGAGCAGCAGCAGGGGTGCTCTAACCACAGATATTTTAAGTAAAGTTATAAAATATCTTTCTGTAGCCTCTTCAAGCTCCATCATGTTATCTACCTCTTCAGCCTCTCATTTGGCTTTACCCTCTCTTCCTCAAACTCCATTACCTTTCTCTCTTTGTCCCTTCACAGAAACTCTGTCCTACTATTTCCCGACATATGGCTCTATAAGGGCCTACTAGTCCCATAGATTTTTCTCTACAGGGGCCAAAGAAGTATACAATTCTTTTGAGTCAATAAGCTATTTTCAACAAATGAAGAATTTTACAAAAGATTTAGAAGACAAGTTACCTAAAGAATGGACCATGTAATTGTCCACCATGTGCAAGAACTGTCCCCACAAACATCTTAGTCAGCTGAACTACCCTAAGGTTGTTTGTTTGTGAACATAAATTTGGTGATTAAAAACAAGCTAGAATTCAAAAAGGAAAGAAAAGTAGAGAAGAGAAGAGAAGAGAAGAGAAGAGAAGAGAAGAGAAGAGAAGAGAAGAGAGGAGGGGAGGGGAGGGGAGGGGAGGGGAGGGGAGGGGAGGGGAGGGGAGGGGAGGGGAGGGGAGGGGAGGGGAGGGGGGAAGAGGGGGAGGGGGAGGGGGAGAGGAGGGAGAGGGAGAGGAGGGAGAGGGAGAGGGACGACAGGGAAAGGGACAACAGGGACAGGGACGACAGGGACAGGGACGACAGGGACAGGCACAGGCACAGGCACAGGGACAGGCACAGGCACAGGCACAGGCACAGGCACAGGCACAGGGACAGGCACAGGCACAGGCACAGGCACAGGCACAGGCACAGGCACAGGCACAGGCACAGGCACAGGCACAGGCACAGGCACAGGCACAGGCACAGGCACAGGCACAGGCACAGGCACAGGCACAGGCACAGGCACAGGGACAGGGACAGGGACAGGGAAAAAAAGGAAAGGAAAGGAAAGGAAATAAAAGAAAAGAAAAGAAAAGAAAAGAAAAGAAAAGAAAAGAAAAGAAAAGAAAAGAAAAGATTACATGCTATCTATAAAAGTTTACCCATGCCTCCAGTAGATAACCCTATATTAATATACTTGTTGGCAACACTAAATGGACTCACTGAGTTTATTTAAAACGAGAAATAACATGAAATTTAGAAGTAATAGTGGTTGGGGTCACAGGGGAAGAATTGAGAAATGCAAATTGTAGGTGGATTTAAACAAACACATTATATGCATGTATAAATTTTCAACCTATTTTCAAAACAAGAAAAGATAATTTAAAAATAAATTCCCAAGACATGGCCTCTTCCAGTAACTTCTCAATATTTAAGTTTAGAACATAACAAGCTTTTTCTGTGATTCCAAATAACAAAAGATGAAAACAATAAAATTTGGTTAATGAGATTTGTAAAATTTTTGAGGTAATGTAACTGTTAATGAAAATAGTTGATTGGTCACTATAAAAACGTACCAAACTAGAGCTGCACAGAGTAGCACTCAGGAGGTGGACTCTGTAAGTCTAAGGCCTGCCCAGACTGATAGGGAGTGTTAGAATAGCCCAAGGTACATAATAGAAAAGAACTGGCTCAAAAAAATGAGGAGTATCAAGCCTCTCCTCATTATTTGGAAACTTTTCATTTAAATATATTGTTACATATAGTCGCAATAGGTGACCATTAATAAAAACAAAAAACAAAACAAAGAAACCCAGTCCACTCAAACCATAATAAGAAAATACACATTTTATTAAGAGCTACAGTATTTAGTACTAATTACTAAGAATCATAACCATGAGATTTAGTGAACTAAGAAAAATCTAACTGCCTATAAAGAAACCCACTGGAAAGTATTCCCTTACTGTTGTATATAGTAAGTATGCTAATATTTCTTGGCAGCAGAAGCAAGATGTTAATATTTATAATCATTCAGTAAATTTACCTACAAAAATTTCTTGACAAATTTTCTTTTCATTATATGTAATCTTGTGAAGATAAAATAAATAATAGACCAAAAATTACAGTGACAATCTGGTGCCCAAAAAGGATGTGCTGTACACTAAGTCCCCAACTTATTTCCAATTTCTATTTTAATGATCTGTGATATTTAACAGTGAAATTTATACTCAAAGTATTTAAACAATAGGTTTATAATCTTCCTTGATACTGATGCATATGGAACAGCTTTATATTCCGTAAACTTCACTTAGAGTCAGTGGAATTATTTTTTGACGCAATATATTTTTTTTGCCTATATATACACCTACAAGTATTTTTTCATATTAATGAAGTATGTAAGAGGAAAACATTTTAATTGATATTATAGTGAATTCCTCTTTTAGTAATATCGTTTACTATTATGAAACATACCAACTTTCTGAAAATGTGTTGGCTATTTTGGTGGTCACATTTCAGATACATAATCTGACTATAATAGGAGGCTTATTCTACATGTGTTATTCTACAAAGTTTAAATTTTCTGCCTATTTGGGATGGTAATGGAGGTTGAATTCAAGGCATTGCACATAGCGAATATTCTACCCCTAATTTAGATGACCAGTCTCTTTGAATTTTTTTTTCTTGCTAATTGTCTTGCAAAATAGCCTAGGAAAGGACTGGCCTTGCTAGGGAGGACTTGAATTTGGGGTCTTCCTGCTTCAGCCTCCTCAATAGCTTTCTGTATTACACCTGTATTATTAAGATTTGTTTGTTTGGTTTTGTTGGGTGTGTGTTGTGTGTTCTGGTGTTTTTACTGTATGTGTGTGTGTCAGTGCACCACTTGAGTGCAGTGCACAGGGAGACAGTGGTAAGCAATTATGTGAATAGCTACAGGTACTCTTACCTGCTGATGGATGTCTTTAGCCCCAAATTTTACAGTATAAAAATAATAACTGTATGTTATATCTTGTATGAAATATGTTTACCTTTTAGTCATAGACTGGCTGCTGTGTTATTTTACCTGACAGAAAATTTTTGAAAGTCTAAAGAAGATGATGCAATTGACAATAAAACATTAGTATAGTGTGTGGAGAAACTGCAAGCAATAAATGGTAAGAATAAAAATAGTAGAGAAGCCTAATTGGTAAAAAAAAAAAAAAAAAAAAAAAAATTACGTTAAAGATCTGTGAAAACTGCTAACCTGTCAGTAAAATCCTTACAATACAAGTACAAAAATCTGTATGATGACCTATTCCAATCGTTGGCTGATGTGCTTATGAGTACAATTCAGAAGAGGATGCAGGTTAACCCTTGAAACTTGATGGCCAGTTTGCCAGGGTTAGTTGCCATGCCACAGGTCCCAGTGAGAGACTCTGTCTCAAAACACACAGTAGACATCTCCTAAGGAATGATACCAGAGTTTTGCTTCTGGTCCCCATACTTATGTACACACCAGTGTACACACATGCACCTTTATAAAGTGAACATATACGAATATTATCCATAACATGATATCCATAAATAACATGATACTGAAAATAACTACTGAAAATGGCAGTTAGGTACTAAAATACAATTAAGTTTCTTGACATACAAGACACTCAAAAGAAAAAAGCTCCACCAACCACAAAACAGGTAAATAAAATATACAAGCAAAAGACATTAAGACAAAATCTTCAAAGAAAACAATACCAAACAAAAAGTCTGCAAGAATTCTGTAGCTCATTTTGTGTTGGCAAACTACTACTTCAGGGCCTAACCTGGTGCGTGATTTATATCCCCAGTTAGACTCAGTTGGAGAAAAATATTTTTTTTCATTGAAATCATGTATTAATTAAAGACAGGAGTGGGAGTCTGTGTCTACTTCTCCTTCAGTGCTGAGAGCCTGTCTGGCTGAATTGAACCTATGTAGGCATACAGTAATATTTTTAATTGAAAAAAAACAGTTTCTTACTGTCTTATACTACAGGGATTAAAGAAATCAGAAAAAAAAAAACAAAAAAAACAAATATAGGCTGTTTTAAGTAGGTCTCAATATTGTGTTAATTTTGAAAATGTGTGTCCAAGTATTACAAAGATTAACTAAATGAAGAAAATTAATAATTTTAAAATCCAAAGTAGGAAAACAAAACAAGTGTGCATGTGTGCCTATGTGGGTATGTGTGTGTTCATTTTCATGTATGGCAGTGTATGTCCATGCAAACACTCCTCACCTTAATTTTCAGATAGTCTTTCACTAAACCTTCAGATTACTGATTTGGTAAAAGTGGACTGGTTAACAAGCTCTGAGATTCCTTCTCTTACCACTACCTAACTCCTGACTTTCTATAGGTGTAGTGGGGATCTGAAATCAAGTTCTTATATTATAGAGCAAGCCTTTTATCCCCTGGCCTTCCCTAGTCCCCAGAAACTATCAGCTTTCAATTTGTAATTTTTTAATTTTTTTCTCCATTTTTAATTTTTAGCATTTTTTATGAATCGTCTATGGTTTTTATTTTCCTTTTATAATGTTGAAAAGCTCAACTCTACACAGTATGACTCAGTAGTTTATCAATATTTTGGGTAGACGATAAATAGTAGAAATTTTATAATGGTTTTTCTTTTTTTTTTTAAAAAAAGGCTAGTTTACCTTATTTCGTGTATATGAGTACACTGTAGCTGTACAGATGGTTGTGATCCCTCACATACGCATGGGGTTGCTGGGAATTGAACTCAGGACCTTCAGAAGACCAGTCAGTGCTCTTACCCGCTGAGCCATTCCACCAGCCCCAGAATGGTTTTTATACGCTAGGTAAGGTAAGAAAATAGGGGGAAGCATGCAAACTCGTAAACATCTGTTGGTCTTTTAAAATTTTTTAAACGGACAACAGCGATGTGCTTGCTATATCCCGGGCTCAGAGCTGTGGTCTAAAACTGGTAACTGCTATCTCGGGTGTAATGGGGGCATGGACTTGCAATATGAGGCCTCTGCAGATAGCTGCCCTAACAACTCACTCCATTCACGAATTTTTATGTGCTATTCAATTAA
>NW_028227289.1:2730797-2745797 GCF_978045245.1 Mus caroli | reverse complement strand
TGTGTATATTTACATTAAGAAAGACATTCTAAACCTCATGTTTGATGCAGTAAAAGGTAAAGTATGTAAGTTAAATTTGTTTCTGTTGTCTTTTTCAGAGTTTGGATGGAAAAAGAATTAAAGTAAAACAAGCCAGGAGACCATTATCACTTGAAAGTGGTAGTAAGAGGAGACCACCATCCTTTTCAAGAACCAGAGGTGCTTCAAGAATTCTGATTTGTGGAAGAGGAGGAAGAAGCAGAGCAAGAAGTCGTCCTTCATGTGAAGGGAATTTGGGTAACTTTCATAGTGGAAGCAGTGTGACTGAAGTAGAAACACTACGACTTTTATTTAACATTCTCATGACTAGAGCAGTTACCTTTAATTAGAAAAATTAAAGGCACTGTATGGTTAGTGTAAATAACAGATGTCTTAATTTAAAATTGAATTTACACCAGAGTGTAAATTGCAAAAGTGTTCTTTTAAGACATTAAGTATTTGTCCTTATATAGTCAACAGAATTTCTGCAAAACTTGTTTTATGTGCATTGCTATTTTGCCTCTGTGTCTGTATGAAGGTTTCATATCCTAGAGTTACATGTTTTAGCTGTCAGTGAATTGAACACAGGTCCTCGGGAGAACTTCAGTACCCCTACACTGAGCAGCCAGATTTATTTCTAATCTTGTTTTTTAGTTTTGTACTTTAGAGGCCAGTATTGAATGTGAGTTGTAATTCTAACTATTTGGGAAGTTAAAACTATACCAGTTAGAAAAGAAAATTGCCTTAAAGTGTCCAGAACTCAGAAGTACATTTCAAATAAAAAGAATTCATCAGACAATACTTATTGTTGTATATTTATCTGGAAACTGTTCATTTCTTCTTTTGATGGCAGTTTGTATATAAGCCTATTGAACACAAATATATCCTCCTAGAATTATCTAAACCTTGCAGCGTTCAAGACTGTTTCAGACTCTGGAAGAGTTTAAAAGAAACAGAAATTTTTAATGTTAACTTTTTTACATGTTAACTTTTGATGTATGATGAGAAGATGACGACACATTAGGATGCTTTATAGGCAATGGTCAAGAGTATTTTATTACTTTTGAAAATAAATTCATATTTTATTTTTATAAAATCTATAATTTTTTGTATTCACCAACATTAAATATCCAAGTAAGGGCTGTTAGATGAGATAGGTGATATTTCTGAAGTAGACTTACATTTTATAATGCTCTCCAAATGATCTAAATGGTTAAATCTAAGTTTTTATTCTCACCTGTATGAAAATACACACTTTATTCATAATTGGACACTAGATGTATATTGATTTTTTAAGCTAAAATGATTATAACATACTTAATATGCATTTCATAGAGAGTCCTAATTTGTAAATTATAATAATTGTTCAGCATGTCTATATATTAATAGTATTATATAAAATTTCTTATGTTTTTGGTTGATATTTAGGCTTATATTTGCATGACAGTTTATTTCATAGAGGTATCTTGCAAAGTATTGAGACAAGAAATATATAAAAATCTGCTTTCTAATAATGAAGTGATTATTTTCTCTGAAATTTAGATATATTTAATTGGCAGATTTTTGTTCCCTTTCACGCCAGTTCTCTGTCATTTCTTTAAACACAGTGTAGTGTTCAAACTATGCTATAAATGTTAAAGCCATCTTTACATACTGTTTGAATTCTAGTTACAAAAGGAAATAGTAAATTTTACCAATTTAGAAAAAGTACTAATTGCTGAGAATACAGTATTGTTTAAGGAAGATTTACAAGTGATGATTAGAACTTACTCATTGAAGTATTGATTCCCTTTAGCTAAGATGTTTCTTTAAATACAGGTGGTGATAGATATACTCCTAATTTCAATGTGAGTTCTTCTGGGAGATACTTTGCAGTTAAAAGAAGTCCATCTTCAAAAAGGGATGGTCCTCCTTCTAAAAGATATGCAACTTCTGCTCTGACAAGAAGCAATACTGGACTGAGAGGACAAGGTAAAAACATGCCAAGCAGACATTTTTGTGGAAATGCAGTTAATAATGAATGAGAAAAGTCTAAACAATTGCCTATGAGTTTTTGACCATCACAGTCTTAGAAGACACACGCACATGCACAGGCATACGTATGTAGGAAAATTTTACATTTGTAGATCTATCCAAAGATTTTAGCCAGAACGATACTGAAATTTGACAGCCGAACAGTAGTGGTGCACGCCTTTAATCCCAGCACTTGGGAGGCAGAGGCTGACAAATTTCTGAGCTTGAGGCCAGCTTGGTCTACAGAGTGAGTTCCTGGACAGCCAAGGCTATACAGAAAAACACTTTCTTGGGAAAAAAAAAGAAAGGAATGAAGGAAGGAAGGAGAGGAGAGGAGGAGGGAGGGAGAGAGAGAGAGAGACGGGAAAGAGAGAGAGAAAAGAAGGAAGGAAGAAGGAAAGAAAGAAAAAGAAATCTGAATATTAGTGTATTGAGGTTTTATAAAATCAACATAATTAAGCATGTTGTAAGAAAAATTTGAGTAAAGACCATTAAAATACAAAGTTGTGAAATATGAATTACGAGAGAGATTCGTGCATAAAATAAGAGGCAGATTGATGCTTGATTACACTGACAACAGTATGTTTATATTGCATTTGTGAAGTAGTTTACCAATACAGCTTCATTAAAGAATGAAGTATGCCTTGTAAAAGGTATTTTGCAGAGAAAAGTCCAGTGTTTTTATTACTACTTTGAACCATCTGCAACTTGAAATACTTGTATAGTAATTTTTAAACTTAATGTCCAGAACCACATCGAAGAGAGATTTCTAGAAATATGCCAAGAGGAGAGCAAGCATCTTCCAGAAGAGATGAGTATCCATTACCAAGGGATTATGGCCAGTCTTCTAATGATAGGTAAAGACAAAATAGCAGAATGGTTGAATTTCCCATTGTTGAAGGAAAAAATGCTTTAATTACTGTACTTAGTATCATACAGGAACATTCTATGTAGTGTCAAAACCTTTTATATCCGTTCTCATTAAGACTGTTTTCCAAGGCTAGTGAGATGGCTTAACAAGTTGAGTAACTTTCATGAGACCTAAGAGGATGTCCAAATGCCACAACATCTTGGGAAAAAAACAAAAAAAACAAAACAGGTTTTCTGGGTTCTATATACACAGTGAATAAATAGATAAATGCATACAACATTTTCTGCAAATTATCTTCTAGGATGAGAAAGGTGGTTCAGTTGTCCAAGTATTTACTTCTTAAGACGAAGACCTGTATTCATATACTCAGAACCAATGAAAAAGTTAGGCATAAAACCTATAATCTCACCTGTGTTGATTAATCAACTCTTATGTTGGTTGGAAGACTCTCATGGGTCTGACAGCAGTACATGGAAAAATTTTAGGACAGTTAGAGACACTGTTCAAATAGAATGTGGAATGTACCTGAGAACCAACATTTGAGGATATCCTTTGAAATTCAGGCTCATTTCCTATGTCTGACTAATCTCAAAAGTATACTACCTACTGTAGTACACAAAGTAAATACCTTCCAATTATACAGTCAGTTTCAATTCTGTAAATACAGAGAGGATATCAATGGAAGCACAGTTAACTGTATTCTTATTTGAGCTACATAATTTTCAGATTTAATCCTTTTGTAAGGTTTAATCTTTTTTCAGATTTATTTACTGTATTTTATGTGAGTACACCATTGCTCTCTCAGACACACCAGAAGAGAGCATCAGATCCCATCTTATGAATTAATTTTATTTAATATTTATTAATTATGTATATTAATTACATATTGTGTTCTCATGTATGTCATTTTAAAGCCACGATTTTGTGTTGTAGCGGTGCTAAGGACATTCATATACGGTTAATAGAGCTCTTATTTTCAGTTAGTTTAAGTGTATTGCAGTTGAGGTGCTGGGCAATATGGTAATGTAGTATATAGAACCCTTTTACATTCCTGTCAGTGATGGTCAAAGTTTTAATTTTTATGAAGTTTCTTCCTCTCCAAATACTGCATCGTCTGCGTTTGTTAAATTTTAGCAAGCCTAATAGCAGTATTTCATTAGCATATTTGATGGAGTAGCATTCATGTATCCAAGTTATGTTCCGGATCATTGTCTGAGCTTACTTGGAGAAGTGCCCATTGATATTTTTCCAGGTATCCTGGATTCACTGGCCAGTTAGCTAATTGGTCAGTTCTAGAACAGTGAGAAACTCTCACATAAAAGTTTGGATGGTTATTTTTAATTTCTAATTTATTCAAGGAAATACACATCAACATCTAGGGGCTACTTTGACTATGGCAATTACCGCTCTCGGGAAGATCATGCATCTAAAGTCTTCAGGTATTACAATTTCTTTATTCTCTATTCCCTCCCCTTCTTTCCCCTACCCTCCTCTCTGCCTGCTTGCCTGCCTGCCTTCCTTTCCTTTTCTTTTCCTTTCCCTTCCTTTCCTTTTCCTTTTTCCTTTCCTTTTCCTTTCAGTTTCCCTCTCCCTCTCCTTTCTTTCTCTCCTTCCTTCCTTTCTTTCTTTCTTTCTTTCTTTCTTTCTTTCTTTCTTTCTTTCTTTCTTTTTTTCTTTCTTACTTCCTTTCTTTCTTTTTCTTTCTTTCTCTCTTTCTTTCTTCCTTCCTTCCTTCCTTCCTTCCTTCCTTCCTTCTTTCCTTCCTTCCTTCCTTTCTTTCTTTCTTTCTTTCTTTCTTTCTTTCTTTCTTTCTTTCTTTCTTTCTCTCTTTCTTTCTCCCTCTCTCCCTCCGTCCCGCTAACCCTTTCTCCCTTTCCCTTTCTCTCTTTCCTTCTCCATATCCCTTTCTCCCTTTTCCCTTTTTCCGTTTTCCTTCTTTCCCTTTCCCTTTTGTTCTTTCTCTTTTTCACCTCGCCTCCCCTCCCCTCTTTTTTCTTGTCCTCTCCTCTCTCTCTCTCTCTCTTCTTTCAACAGGATTTCTCTGGGTAGCCCTGACTGTCCTGGAAAGTCACTTTGTAGAACAGGCTAGCCTCAAACTCAAAAATCTGCCTGCCTCTGCCTCCCAAGTGCTGGGATTAAAGGTGTGTGCCACCACCACCCGGCAAAACTGTTAGTTCTTATGTTAACTAAAACTTCCTTTTAAAACTTAGTGAGCATGCTGGCTATCGTGGAGGACGTGATAGAGATTTCTCTGAATATTTAAGTGGAAATTCATACAGAGATACATATGGAAGTTATGGTAAGAGTCCTATTTTACTTGGTAAATAAATGCCATCTTAATGAATTTTACACATACAGAGAAAAGTAACATGGGTTATACATTAATTAGGTGGTTGGAGTATTTGCTATTCCAGTGTTCTTAACTGATTAAATGTACAGCCTTAAAGCTGTTTTCTTACTTGGTCATTTATATACTTCAGGAAGCTTCCATGAGGCACCATCTGCAAGAGGTGGAAACAACCGCTATGATGACTATAGCAACTCACAAGATGGATTTGGTGGAAGAGGAGAAACATACACAAGCAACCGAAGTAACATATATTCAAGTGACTATGAATGTAGTGGTAGACAAGAAGTGCTTCCACCTAGAGATAGGGAATACTTTGAGCGTGAGGGCAGACAAGTAAGAGGGCATTCACCTAGGGATAGGCTGTATAGTGCATCTCGTGAATCATACAGTAGTAATACCAAGATTTGGGGGATCCCATGGAGTTCGTGGAGAAAGCAGATATAAAGTGGAGGCAGGTACTAAAGTCTTAAGTTGTGTACCACACATTATTTCTAAGAAGAAAAATAAGATGTTATTCCTATGTTCTCTAAATGTTAAAAGAAATATGTTGATTTAGGAGATAAGGCAAATATTAAGTTTTACTGCATTACCCGAATACTGAAATACATTGGTTGGGGGGAAAGTGAAATAATGACTAACTTCCCATCCATGAATTTTTCTTCAATGTAAAACAAGAAAACTTTAACTGTTCCAAAATGATTCTTTGTTAAGATAGCCTTGTTATTGTTAAAGTAGAATTTACCAGTAGAGATTATTTGCATAGTCAAAAAAAAATCTGTCAATAAAAATTAAAGCAAAGCCATTGTCTCATTTCGTTGTTGAGTACCAAAGTATTCCCTCCTTATTTTTGATGGCTTTTCCTTCAGCAGTGAATAAGCCCATCTATGTCTCCCTTTTCCAGTTTTCAATCCTGGGTTAGGCCCTTTAGTTGAGCTTTGTGGGCTGAAGTTCCTGGCAGCAAAGCAGTTGTCCAAATAACAGAGTCCAAGCCCATTACCGCTGCCCCTGCAGACCTGATTCCATTCTGGATGACGCTGCTCCTATCCATTAAGTATATTCATCCCTCATCTGACCAGAGTATGTCAATCAAGTCTTCCCTGACATTCTGGATGTATCCCAGAACTATAGAGCAATCATGCTGCACATCTGAGGGTGGATCAGATAGCAGGGTGGCTGGCTTTAGGGCAGAGAGTGTATTATAGCTTATGCGAGGGGAATTCAAAAGTAGAGCTTGAAAGTGCACCAGTCTGGCACACTGGCTGGGTGGATTCCAGAGGGCCCCCTCAATAGCATTGGGGGTGGTGATAAGTTCCTGCCATGTGGTTATTTTGTCAGCATCCTTGTCTTGCAGGCCATCCTTGGGCCACCGGGTCCAGCTTCTTAGATAAGTAAGCCAGAGATCTTTTCTATAGTCCCAAAGTTTGGGTGAGCCACCCCCTTTTCTATCCCCTTTCTCTCATCCATATACAAGGTGGGAAGGTCAGGCATCTCCAATAAGGCTCTTCTTAGAGTCTTAAAAGCCATGTCCATCTCAAGGGTCCATTCTATTTTGTCTTCTTGGCCCTGGGAGTCCTCATATAACAGTTTGGCTAACTCAGTGAACCCTGGCACCCGAAGTCTTCAAACCCATCATATCCCAGAAATTTCTGTACTTGCCTATGGGATATGTAACTGGGATGTTAAGTTTGGTGTGTTCCTGGTGTATGACAGCATGTGTTGGTCAGTCCCCTTTGAATATGTAGGTGACCTCATGTTGACAAAGCTGGGCCTTCTTAGCCAAGTTGACTCTGTTCCTGTAGGAGGTCTCATGTGGCCTCCTGACATGTCTCCAAGTCGGGGGCTCTCAATACATACTGGAGCACATCTATTTGGGGGTGTGCCCACAGGTACTCAGCCGAGTCCTCATACAGTGCCTCTTCAAAGGCAGTAGGTGGAGAGACCAAAATATTTTAAATTCAGACTCCATTTTAGAGAACCTGACCTAAGTTTGAAGTCAGGTAAACTAACATGCCCATACCTAGCATTAGTTTCCAAGTTAGTTTCCCCCAACAAAACCCAAGCCTAGCTCCGGTCTCTAGGCTCACCCCAACAAGACCAGCATTTCCAGGTTACACCCTGAACAAGACCAGCTGCTCCAGGTTATTACCCCAACAGATCTGTACCCCCAGATTACAAGCCCACACCCTGCCTAATGACCACCAATATAGAGGGAAATAGAAATTAATTTTACAGTTTGATTCCCAGCACCAGCCAATTATGCTAAAGGCCATAGTAGCTTTCCAATTAGATGTTTGCAGTTATTCCTGCCACCTGCCCCCGAATACCCCAAAGTACCTCCCCCTCCCCACTCCCAGCCACCTGCTGCTTGCTATAAAGCCTTGGATAGATGTTCAGGGCTCCTCTCCCCACCACAGATAACTTTTTTCCTATTTTGGCTTGTTAATCTTAACCCAACCCCACCCCCACCTTTTTCTTCTAATTCTATTCATGGATTTTAGATTTTCCCTGAAACCAATTGAATCAATTCCCCAATGAAACACACTTCTCAGGGACATACCCACTTGCCAGTTTTTGTGTTTTGATTTTCAAGAGCATATTATTTCCCCATGCTATATACTGTGATCTTGATAGAAACCAAAATACCACTGGAAAGTGGCTGGTAGAGCAGTTGGCTTTTCATTAAGAGGATAGATAAAGTGACATTTTCAGGGTTTTTGAGGTTGTCACTGGTACTGAGTGAAATCCTTGAAAACTCAAGTCTGAGGGTCATAGTTCTGCCACTAATTGGTTGCATTCTAGAGCAGATTAACAAACCTCTCTAGCCTTTTTTTGGGGGGTGAGGGGGGCTATAATACAAAGATACTTCATGAGTAGCATGATAGACACCAACAATAGAATACAACAATGCTGATATCCCACGAAGTGGCATTTTATAGTTCTAACTAAATTTGTGCTCTTTATGGAACATATTTCTAATAAAGTACTTGTTCTTAAAATACAAGAAAAATCTCAATCTAGCTTTACTAACAACTTTATTTTTCTAAATGTTTTCTGAGGTTGGTAGTCATTGGATACAATCTATATCTTCTCTAGGATGTTGATAGAAATAATTAAACATGGTATCACAGCAGCAATGCCTCTAAAAGGTCAAGCATTAGTACAGGGCCTGAGATACTGGTCAGTGAGGGACTGGAAGCCTCCTTAAAGTTGTCATATAACTCTTAGATTAATAGGGCTCTGAGGGTAGCAATCAGAGCAAAACTCCTGAACAGCACAAAGTTCTCAAGACACATATTGATTGGGATGTGCCACATGAGGGGACCTATGGGTTACCTATGGTAACCCATGGGCTGCATTCCATTAGTTCTAAGGCAATTTGTCATTCCTCCTGCATGGCCCTTGGCAAATAAGCTTCTTGCATGTGTATATCTCCTCTTTCTTTTGGCTAGAAACATTTTTATCTCTATGATTTCCTTGAGAATATTTGCTGTGTTTGGAGCTGGGACTGACTATTCACATTCTATTCCTATTATTCTTGATGAGGTCTTTTCTTTTTTCTTTTTTCTTCTCTTTTTTCTTTTCTTTCTTTTTTTGTGTTTTGTTTGTTTTTTTGGGCTTAACAATCTTTGCTTTTGTTTTATTTAATTTTATTATTAGATATTTTCTTTATTTACATTTCAAATTTTATACCCGTGTCCTCATTTCCCTTCTGAAAACCCCCCTATCCCATGGTATCACAGAGTTCTTAGATGTTTTGTGTCAGAAAATTTTTAGATTTAACATTTTCTTTGACTGGTGTATCAACTTTTTCTATTATATCTTCTTCACCTGAGATTCTCGCTTCCATCTCTCTTATTCTGTTGGTAATGTTGCTTCTGATGTTCCTGCTCTCTTCCCCAGGGTTTCCACTGCCAGGATTTCCTCAGTTTGTGTTTTCTTTGTTGGTTCTACTTTTATTTCCAGGATTTTCTGTATTCCTTTAAAGGGTTTGCTTCCTCTTTAAGGCCTCTATCGTCTTTATAAAATTGGATTTGAGGTCATTTTCTGTGTTTTGCTTGTGTTAGGATACCAAAGGCTTCCTGAAGTAGGGTATCCTTGTTCTGAAGGTTTTACCTTACCCTTGTTTTGTTGATTGTGTTCTTTTGAGGACCCTTAGACACCTGGATACCTTTAGTCCCTGAATGTTCCCTTTGTATAGGTATTGAGAGAGGCATATACTCCTTGATCCTGGTGTGGCCAGCCCCTTGAGAGTATTCTTGGGATATATGTTTCTAGATCAGCATGTTGATAAAGGTAGGCTGAGAGGTGGTGGGAGAATGTGCATCAAGCAGGAATAGCAGTCTACTCCAGGCACCTGGTGGTGCTTCAGAGGACTAAAGGAGCAAGTAAGATGGGTGCAGGAAGGGAATTTTACCTGTATGGTTCCAGATAAGCAGGTCTGATAAAGGTGGGCACCGAAGTGGTTGGATGATGAAAATCTGCCTGGGATAGCAGGCTGCTCAGGGAAGTTGGAGTGGCCCAGAGCAGCAGCAGGGGTGCTCTAACCACAGATATTTTAAGTAAAGTTATAAAATATCTTTCTGTAGCCTCTTCAAGCTCCATCATGTTATCTACCTCTTCAGCCTCTCATTTGGCTTTACCCTCTCTTCCTCAAACTCCATTACCTTTCCCTCTTTGTCCCTTCACAGAAACTCTGTCCTACTATTTCCCGACATATGGCTCTATAAGGGCCTACTAGTCCCATAGATTTTTCTCTACAGGGGCCAAAGAAGTATACAATTCTTTTGAGTCAATAAGCTATTTTCAACAAATGAAGAATTTTACAAAAGATTTAGAAGACAAGTTACCTAAAGAATGGACCATGTAATTGTCCACCATGTGCAAGAACTGTCCCCACAAACATCTTAGTCAGCTGAACTACCCTAAGGTTGTTTGTTTGTGAACATAAATTTGGTGATTAAAAAGAAGCTAGAATTCAAAAAGGAAAGAAAAGTAGAGAAGAGAAGAGGAGAGGGCAGGGGAGGGGAGGGGAGGGGAGGGGAGGGCAGGGGAGGGGAGGGGAAGGGAGGGGAGGGGAGGGGAGGGGAGGGGGGAAGAGGGGGAGGGGGAGGGGGAGAGGAGGGAGAGGGAGAGGGACGACAGGGAGAGGGACGACAGGCACAGGCACAGGCACAGGCACAGGCACAGGCACAGGCACAGGCACAGGCACAGGCACAGGCACAGGCACAGGCACAGGCACAGGCACAGGCACAGGCACAGGCACAGGCACAGGCACAGGCACAGGCACAGGCACAGGCACAGGCACAGGCACAGGCACAGGCACAGGCACAGGCACAGGCACAGGCACAGGCACAGGCACAGGCACAGGCACAGGCACAGGCACAGGCACAGGCACAGGCACAGGCACAGGCACAGGCACAGGCACAGGCACAGGCACAGGCACAGGCACAGGCACAGGCACAGGCACAGGCACAGGCACAGGCACAGGCACAGGCACAGGCACAGGCACAGGCACAGGCACAGGCACAGGCACAGGCACAGGCACAGGCACAGGCACAGGCACAGGCACAGGCACAGGCACAGGCACAGGCACAGGCACAGGCACAGGCACAGGCACAGGCACAGGCACAGGCACAGGCACAGGCACAGGCACAGGCACAGGCACAGGCACAGGCACAGGCACAGGCACAGGCACAGGCACAGGCACAGGCACAGGCACAGGCACAGGCACAGGCACAGGCACAGGCACAGGCACAGGCACAGGCACAGGCACAGGCACAGGCACAGGCACAGGCACAGGCACAGGCACAGGCACAGGCACAGGCACAGGCACAGGCACAGGCACAGGCACAGGCACAGGCACAGGCACAGGCACAGGCACAGGCACAGGCACAGGCACAGGCACAGGCACAGGCACAGGCACAGGCACAGGCACAGGCACAGGCACAGGCACAGGCACAGGCACAGGCACAGGCACAGGCACAGGCACAGGCACAGGCACAGGCACAGGCACAGGCACAGGCACAGGCACAGGCACAGGCACAGGCACAGGCACAGGCACAGGCACAGGCACAGGCACAGGCACAGGCACAGGCACAGGCACAGGCACAGGCACAGGCACAGGCACAGGCACAGGCACAGGCACAGGCACAGGCACAGGCACAGGCACGACAGGGACAGGGACAGGGAAAAAAAGGAAAGGAAAGGAAAGGAAATAAAATAAAAGAAAAGAGAAGAAAAAAAAAGAAAAGAAAAGATTACATGCTATCTATAAAAGTTTACCCATGCCTCCAGTAGATAACCCTATATTAATATATTTGTTGGCAACACTAAATGGACTCACTGAGTTTATTTAAAACGAGAAATAACATGAAATTTAGAAGTAATAGTGGTTGGGGTCACAGGGGAAGAATTGAGAAATGCAAATTGTAGGTGGATTTAAACAAACACATTATATGCATGTATAAATTTTCAACCTATTTTCAAAACAAGAAAAGATAATTTAAAAATAAATTCCCAAGACATGGCCTCTTCCAGTAACTTCTCAATATTTAAGTTTAGAACATAACAAGCTCTTTCCGTGATTCCAAATAACAAAAGATGAAAACAATAAAATTTGGTTAATGAGATTTGTAAAATTTTTGAGGTAATGTAACTGTTAATGAAAATAGTTGATTGGTCACTATAAAAACGTACCAAACTAGAGCTGCACAGAGTAGCACATCCCTGTAATCCCAGCACTCAGGAGGTAGAGGCCAGAGAGAGGTGGACTCTGTAAGTCTAAGGCCTGCCCAGACTGATAGGGAGTGTTAGAATAGCCCAAGGTACATAATAGAAAAGAACTGGCTCAAAAAATGAGGAGTACCAAGCCTCTCCTCATTATTTGGAAACTTTTCATTTAAATATATTGTTACATATAGTCGCAATAGGTGACCATTAATAAAAACAAAAAACAAAACAAAAAAACCCAGTCCACTCAAACCATAATAAGAAAATACACATTTTATTAAGAGCTACAGTATTTAGTACTAATTAGTAAGAATCATAACCATGAGATTTAGTGAACTAAGAAAAATCTAACTGCCCATAAAGAAACCCACTGGAAAGTATTCCCTTACTGTTGTATATAGTAAGTGTGCTAATATTTCTTGGCAGCAGAAGCAAGATGTTAATACTTATAATCATTCAGTAAATTTACCTACAAAAATTTCTTGACCAATTTTCTTTTCATTATATGTAATCTTGTGAAGATAAAATAAATAACAGACCAAAAATTACAGTGACAATCTGGTGCCCAAAAAGGATGTGCTGTACACTAAGTCCCCAACTTATTTCCAATTTCTATTTTAATGATCTGTGATATTTAACAGTGAAATTTATACTCAAAGTATTTAAACAATAGGTTTATAATCTTTCTTGATACTGATGCATATGGAACAGCTTTATATTCCGTAAACTTCACTTAGAGTCAGTGGAATTATTTTTTGACGCAATATATTTTTTTTGCCTATATATACACCTACAAGTATTTTTTCATATTAATGAAGTATGTAAGAGGAAAACATTTTAATTGATATTATAGTGAATTCCTCTTTTAGTAATATCGTTTACTATTATGAAACATACCAACTTTCTGAAAATGTGTTGGCTATTTTGGTGGTCACATTTCAGATACATAATCTGACTATAATAGGAGGCTTATTCTACATGTGTTATTCTACAAAGTTTAAATTTTCTGCCTATTTGGGATGGTAATGGAGGTTGAATTCAAGGCATTGCACATAGCGAATATTCTACCCCTAATTTAGATGACCAGTCTCTTTGAATTTTTTTTTCTTGCTAATTGTCTTGCAAAATAGCCTAGGAAAAGACTGGCCTTGCTAGGGAGGACTTGAATTTGGGGTCTTCCTGCTTCAGCCTCCTCAATAGCTTTCTGTATTACACCTGTATTATTAAGATTTGTTTGTTTGGTTTTTTTGGGTGTGTGTGTGTTCTGGTGTTTTGACTGTATGTGTGTGTGTCAGTGCACCACTTGAGTGCAGTGTACAGGGAGACAGTGGTAAGCAATTATGTGAATAGCAGGAATTAAATCCAGGTCCACTGCAAGAGCAACAGGTACTCTTACCTGCTGATGGATGTCTTTAGCCCCACAATTTTACAGTATAAAAAATAATAACTGTATGTTATATCTTGTATGAAATATGTTTACCTTTCAGTCATAGACTGGCTGCTGTGTTATTTTACCTGACAGAAAATTTTTGAAAGTCTAAAGAAGATGATGCAATTGACAATAAAACATTAGTATAGTGTGTGGAGAAACTGCAAGCAATAAATGGTAAGAATAAAAATAGTAGAGAAGCCTAATTGGTAAAAAAAAAAAAAAAAAAAAAATTACATTAAAGATCTGTGAAAACTGCTAACCTGTCAGTAAAATCCTTACAATACAAGTACAAAAATCTGTATGATGACCTATTCCAATCGTTGGCTGATGTGCTTATGAGTACAATTCAGAAGAGGATGCAGGTTAACCCTTGAAACTTGATGGCCAGTTTGCCAGGGTTAGTTGCCATGCCACAGGTCCCAGTGAGAGACTCTGTCTCAAAACACACAGTAGACATCTCCTAAGGAATGATACCAGAGTTTTGCTTCTGGTCCCCATACTTATGTACACACCAGTGTACACACATGCACCTTTATAAAGTGAACATATACGAATATTATCCATAACATGATATCCATAAATAACATGATACTGAAAATAACTACTGAAAATGGCAGTTAGGTACTAAAATACAATTAAGTTTCTTGACATACAAGACACTCAAAAGAAAAAAGCTCCACCAACCACAAAACAGGTAAATAAAATATACAAGCAAAAGACATTAAGACAAAATCTTCAAAGAAAACAATACCAAACAAAAAGTCTGCAAGAATTCTGTAGCTCATTTTGTGTTGGCAAACTACTACTTCAGGGCCTAACCTGGTGCGTGATTTATATCCCCAGTTAGACTCAGTTGGAGAAAAATATTTTTTTTCATTGAAATCATGTATTAATTAAAGACAGGAGTGGGAGTCTGTGTCTACTTCTCCTTCAGTGCTGAGAGCCTGTCTGGCTGAATTGAACCTATGTAGGCATACAGTAATATTTTTAATTGAAAAAAAACAGTTTCTTACTGTCTTATACTACAGGGATTAAAGAAATCAGAAAAAAAAAAAAACAAAAAAAACAAATATAGGCTGTTTTAAGTAGGTCTCAATATTGTGTTAATTTTGAAAATGTGTGTCCAAGTATTACAAAGATTAACTAAATGAAGAAAATTAATAATTTTAAAATCCAAAGTAGGAAAACAAAACAAGTGTGGGTGTGTGCCTATGTGGGTATGTGTGTGTTCATTTTCATGTATGGCAGTGTATGTCCATGCAAACACTCCTCACCTTAATTTTCAGATAGTCTTTCACTAAACCTTCAGATTACTGATTTGGTAAAAGTGGACTGGTTAACAAGCTCTGAGATTCCTTCTCTTACCACTACCTAACTCCTGACTTTCTATAGGTGTAGTGGGGATCTGAAATCAAGTTCTTATATTATAGAGCAAGCCTTTTATCCCCTGGCCTTCCCTAGTCCCCAGAAACTATCAGCTTTCAATTTGTAATTTTTTAATTTTTTTCTCCATTTTTAATTTTTAGCATTTTTTATGAATCGTCTATGGTTTTTATTTTCCTTTTATAATGTTGAAAAGCTCAACTC
>NW_028227289.1:2610797-2725797 GCF_978045245.1 Mus caroli | reverse complement strand
TTGATTGTCAGAATAATTAGAGTTACTACCTTAACTCATTTATTTTTACCAACTTGGAATTCTCTTTATTCTTTGAAACCTAGCTATGACTGACTTTTACTTTATAGTATTGTTTTTGTGACTTTTATTCAACACATGCTCTTTGTTTACCTGCATCAAAATTTTTAGAAATTGCATATTCTATATGAAACAATGTATTTTTTAACATTACTTTCAAGGTAATTTTTCTCCATTTTTTTCAAGTAACTTTTTTAAATTGTTTCCTTTATTTGGAGAGGGTAATAGTATAATTTGTCATCTTTTTTTTTTTCTCTTTCCTATTCTTGGGTTTTTTTTTTTTCGTTAGTTTATCACATACATAGATGTACATATATACTCCTAAATACATACAAATACAGCTTGCTCAGTGTGTATAATGTTACTTGTACGTATGTTTTTAAGATTGATTATTTTGAGTTGGATAATCTACTTACAAGTGCTGTTCTTCCAGCACTTAAATGATTTTTTTTCTTTGGACTCTCAACATGCCATTCTGTATTTTAAGCTTCATTTTTCAGATTGTAAAATACTACAATTCTCTGTTTCTGTCTCAATTTTTTTCCATTCTGATAAAAAAAAAACTTGTGTATATTTACATTAAGAAAGACATTCTAAACCTCATGTTTGATGCAGTAAAAGGTAAAGTATGTAAGTTAAATTTGTTTCTGTTGTCTTTTTCAGAGTTTGGATGGAAAAAGAATTAAAGTAAAACAAGCCAGGAGACCATTATCACTTGAAAGTGGTAGTAAGAGGAGACCACCATCCTTTTCAAGAACCAGAGGTGCTTCAAGAATTCTGATTTGTGGAAGAGGAGGAAGAAGCAGAGCAAGAAGTCGTCCTTCATGTGAAGGGAATTTGGGTAACTTTCATAGTGGAAGCAGTGTGACTGAAGTAGAAACACTACGACTTTTATTTAACATTCTCATGACTGGAGCAGTTACCTTTAATTAGAAAAATTAAAGGCACTGTATGGTTAGTGTAAATAACAGATGTCTTAATTTAAAATTGAATTTACACCAGAGTGTAAATTGCAAAAGTGTTCTTTTAAGACATTAAGTATTTGTCCTTATATAGTCAACAGAATTTCTGCAAAACTTGTTTTATGTGCATTGCTATTTTGCCTCTGTGTCTGTGTCTGTATGAAGGTTTCATATCCTAGAGTTACATGTTTTAGCTGTCAGTGAATTGAACACAGGTCCTCGGGAGAACTTCAGTACCCCTACACTGAGCAGCCAGATTTATTTCTAATCTTGTTTTTTAGTTTTGTACTTTAGAGGCCAGTATTGAATGTGAGTTGTAATTCTAACTATTTGGGAAGTTAAAACTATACCAGTTAGAAAAGAAAATTGCCTTAAAGTGTCCAGAACTCAGAAGTACATTTCAAATAAAAAGAATTCATCAGACAATACTTATTGTTGTATATTTATCTGGAAACTGTTCATTTCTTCTTTTGATGGCAGTTTGTATATAAGCCTATTGAACACAAATATATCCTCCTAGAATTATCTAAACCTTGCAGCGTTCAAGACTGTTTCAGACTCTGGAAGAGTTTAAAAGAAACAGAAATTTTTAATGTTAACTTTTTTACATGTTAACTTTTGATGTATGATGAGAAGATGACGACACATTAGGATGCTTTATAGGCAATGGTCAAGAGTATTTTATTACTTTTGAAAATAAATTCATATTTTATTTTTATAAAATCTATAATTTTTTGTATTCACCAACATTAAATATCCAAGTAAGGGCTGTTAGATGAGATAGGTGATATTTCTGAAGTAGACTTACATTTTATAATGCTCTCCAAATGATCTAAATGGTTAAATCTAAGTTTTTATTCTCACCTGTATGAAAATACACACTTTATTCATAATTGGACACTAGATGTATATTGATTTTTTAAGCTAAAATGATTATAACATACTTAATTATGAATACTTAATATTCATAGAGAGTCCTAATTTGTAAATTATAATAATTGTTCAGCATGTCTATGTATTAATACTATTATATAAAATTTCTTATGTTTTTGGTTGATATTTGGGCTTATATTTGCATGACAGTTTATTTCATAGAGGTATCTTGCAAAGTATTGAGACAAGAAATATATAAAAATCTGCTTTCTAATAATGAAGTGATTATTTTCTCTGAAATTTAGATATATTTAATTGGCAGATTTTTGTTCCCTTTCACGCCAGTTCTCTGTCATTTCTTTAAACACAGTGTAGTGTTCAAACTATGCTATAAATGTTAAAGCCATCTTTACATACTGTTTGAATTCTAGTTACAAAAGGAAATAGTAAATTTTACCAATTTAGAAAAAGTACTAATTGCTGAGAATACAGTATTGTTAAAGGAAGATTTACAAGTGATGATTAGAACTTACTCATTGAAGTATTGATTCCCTTTAGCTAAGATGTTTCTTTAAATACAGGTGGTGATAGATATACTCCTAATTTCAATGTGAGTTCTTCTGGGAGATACTTTGCAGTTAAAAGAAGTCCATCTTCAAAAAGGGATGGTCCTCCTTCTAAAAGATATGCAACTTCTGCTCTGACAAGAAGCAATACTGGACTGAGAGGACAAGGTAAAAACATGCCAAGCAGACATTTTTGTGGAAATGCAGTTTATAATGAATGAGAAAAGTCTAATTGCCTATGAGTTTTTGACCATCACATTCTTAGAAGACACACGCATATGCACAGGCATACATATGTAGGAAAATTTTGCATTTGTAGATCTATCCAAAGATTTTAGCCAGAATGATATTGAAATTTGAGCCGAACAGTAGTGGTGCACGCCTTTCATCCCAGCACTTGGGAGGCAGAGGCTGACAAATTTCTGAGCTTGAGGCCAGCTTGGTCTACAGAGTGAGTTCCTGGACAGCCAAGGCTATACAGAAAAACACTTTCTTGGGGAAAAAAAAGAAAGGAATGAAGGAAGGAAGGAGAGGAGAGCAGGAGGGAGGGAGAAAGAGAGAGAGAGAGAGAGACGGAAAAGAGAAAGAGACAGGAAAGAGAGAGAGAGAAGAGAGAGAGAGAGAAAAGAAGGAAGGAAGGAAGAAGGAAAGAAAGAAAAAAATCTGAATATTAGTGTATTGAGGTTTTATAAAATCAACATAATTAAGCATGTTGTAAGAAAAATTTGAGTAAAGACCATTAAAATACAAAGTTGTGAAATATGAATTACGAGAGAGATTCGTGCATAAAATAAGAGGCAGATTGATGCTTGATTACACTGACAACAGTATGTTTATATTGCATTTGTGAAGTAGTTTACCAATACAGCTTCATTAAAGAATGAAGTATGCCTTGTAAAAGGTATTTTGCAGAGAAAGTCCAGTGTTTTTATTACTACTTTGAACCATCTGCAACTTGAAATACTTGTATAGTAATTTTTAAACTTAATGTCCAGAACCACATCGAAGAGAGATTTCTAGAAATATGCCAAGAGGAGAGCAAGCGTCTTCCAGAAGAGATGAGTATCCATTACCAAGGGATTATGGCCAGTCTTCTAATGATAGGTAAAGACAAAATAGCAGAATGGTTAAATTTCCCATTGTTGAAGGAAAAAATGCTTTAATTACTGTACTTAGTATCATACAGGAACATTCTATGTAGTGTCAAAACCTTTTATATCCGTTCTCATTAAGACTGTTTTCCAAGGCTAGTGAGATGGCTTAACAAGTTGAGTAACTTTCATGAGACCTAAGAGGATGTCCAAATGCCACAACATCTTGGGAAAAAAACAAAAAAAACAAAACAGGTTTTCTGGGTTCTATATACACAGTGAATAAATAGATAAATGCATACAACATTTTCTGCAAATTATCTTCCAAGTATTTACTTCTTAAGACGAAGACCTGTATTCATATACTCAGAACCAATGAAAAAGTTAGGCATAAAACCTATAATCTCACCTGTGTTGATTAATCAACTCTTATGTTGGTTGGAAGACTCTCATGGGTCTGACAGCAGTACATGGAAAAATTTTAGGACAGTTAGAGACACTGTTCAAATAGAATGTGGAATGTACCTGAGAACCAACATTTGAGGATATCCTTTGAAATTCACGCTCATTTCCTATGTCTGACTAATCTCAAAAGTATACTACCTACTGTAGTACACAAAGTAAATACCTTCCAATTATACAGTCAGTTTCAATTCTGTAAATACAGAGAGGATATCAATGGAAGCACAGTTAACTGTATTCTTATTTGAGCTACATAATTTTCAGATTTAATCCTTTTGTAAGGTTTAATCTTTTTTCAGATTTATTTACTGTATTTTATGTGAGTACACCATTGCTCTCTCAGACACACCAGAAGAGAGCATCAGATCCCATCTTATGAATTAATTTTATTTAATATTTATTAATTATGTATATTAATTACATATTGTGTTCTCATGTATGTCATTTTAAAGCACGATTTTGTGTTGTAGCGGTGCTAAGGACATTTATATATCGTTAATAGAGCTCTTATTTTCAGTTAGTTTAAGTGTATTACAGTTGAGGTGCTGGGCAATATGGTAATGTAGTATATAGAACCCTTTTACATTCCTGTCAGTGATGGTCAAAGTTTTAATTTTTATGAAGTTTCTTCCTCTCCAAATACTGCATCGTCTGCGTTTGTTAAATTTTAGCAAGCCTAATAGCAGTATTTCATTAGCATATTCATGTATCCAAGTTATGTTCCGGATCATTGTCTGAGCTTATTTGGAGAAGTGCCCATTGATATTTTTCCAGGTATCCTGGATTCACTGGCCAGTTCTTTAATTGGCCAGTTCTAGGACAGTGAGAAACTCTCACATAAAAGTTTGGATGGTTATTTTTAATTTCTAATTTATTCAAGGAAATACACATCAACATCTAGGGGATATTTTGACTATGGCAATTACCGCTCTCGGGAAGATCATGCATCTAAAGTCTTCAGGTATTACAATTTCTTTATTCTCTATTCCCTCCCCTTCCTTCCCCTACCCTCCTCTCTGCCTGCTTGCCTGCCTGCCTTCCTTTCCTTTTCTTTTCCTTTCCCTTCCTTTCCTTTTACTTTTTCCTTTCCTTTTCCTTTCAGTTTCCCTCTCCCTCTCCTTTCTTTCTCTCTTTTCTTTCTCTCTTTTCTTTCTTTCTTTCTTTCTTTCTTTCTTTCTTTCTTTCTTTCTTTCTTTCTTTCTTCCTTCCTTCCTTCCTTCCTTCCTTCCTTCCTTCCTTCCTTCCTTCTTTCTTTCTTTCTTTCTTTCTTTCTTTCTTTCTCTCTTTCTCCCTCTCTCCCTCCGTCCCTCTAACCCTTTCTCCCTTTCCCTTTCTCTCTTTCCTTCTCCATATCCCTTTCTCCCTTTCCCCTTTTTTCGTTTTCCTTCTTTCCCTTTCCCTTTCTTTTTTGTCCTTTCTCTTTTTCGCCTCCCCTCCACTCCCCTCTCCTTTCTTATCCTCTCCCCTCTCTCTCTCTCTTCTTTCAACAGGATTTCTCTGGGTAGCCCTGACTGTCCTGGAAAGTCACTTTGTAGAACAGGCTAGCCTCAAACTCAAAAATCTGCCTGCCTCTGCCTCCCAGGTGCTGGGATTAAAGGTGTGTGCTGCCACCACCAGGCAAAACTGTTATTTCTTATGTTAACTAAAACTTTCTTTTAAAACTTAGTGAGCATGCTGGCTATCGTGGAGGACGTGATAGAGATTTCTCTGAATATTTAAGTGGAAATTCATACAGAGATACATATGGAAGTTATGGTAAGAGTCCTATTTTACTTGGTAAATAAATGCCATCTTAATGAATTTTACACATACAGAGAAAAGTAACATGGGTTATACATTAATTAGGTGGTTGGAGTATTTGCTATTGCAGTGTTCTTAACTGATTAAATGTACAGCCTTAAAGCTGTTTTCTTACTTGGTCATTTATCTACTTCAGGAAGCTTCCATGAGGCACCATCTGCAAGAGGTGGAAACAACCGCTATGATGACTATAGCAACTCACAAGATGGATTTGGTGGAAGAGGAGAAACATACACAAGCAACTGAAGTAACATAAATTCAAGTGACTATGAATGTAGTGGTAGACAAGAAGTGCTTCCACCTAGAGATAGGGAATACTTTGAGCGTGAGGGCAGACAAGTAAGAGGGCATTCACCTAGGGATAGGCTGTATAGTGCATCTCGTGAATCATACAGTAGTAATACCAAGATTTGGGGGATCCCATGGAGTTCGTGGAGAAAGCAGATATAAAGTGGAGGCAGGTACTAAAGTCTTAAGTTGTGTACCACACATTATTTCTAAGAAGAAAAATAAGATGTTATTCCTATGTTCTCTAAATGTTAAAAGAAATATGTTGATTTAGGAGATAAGGCAAATATTAAGTTTTACTGCATTACCCGAATACTGAAATACATTGGTTGGGGGGAAAGTGAAATAATGACTAACTTCCCATCCATGAATTCTTCTTCAATGTAAAACAAGAAAACTTTAACTGTTCCAAAATGATTCTTTGTTAAGATAGCCTTGTTATTGTTAAAGTAGAATTTACCAGTAGAGATTATTTGCATAGTCAAAAAAAAATCTGTCAATAAAAATTAAAGCAAAGCCATTGTCTCATTTCGTTGTTGAGTACCAAAGTATTCCCTCCTTATTTTTTTTTTTTTTTTTTTTTTTTGGTTTTTCGAGACAGGGTTTCTCTGTATAGCTCTGGCTGTACTGGAACTCACTTTGTAGACCAGGCTGGCCTCGAACTCAGAAATCCGCCTGCCTCTGCCTCCCGAGTGCTGGGATTAAAGGCGTGCGCCACCACGCCCGGCTTCCCTCCTTATTTTTGATGGCTTTTCCTTCAGCAGTGAATAAGCCCATCTATGTCTCCCTTTTCCAGTTTTCAATTCTGGGTTAGGCCCTTTAGTTGAGCTTTGTGGGCTGAAGTTCCTGGCAGCAAAGCAGTTGTCCAAATAACAGAGTCCAAGCCCATTACCGCTGCCCCTGCAGACCTGATTCCATTCTGGATGACGCTGCTCCTATCCATTAAGTATATTCATCCCTCATCTGACCAGAGTATGTCAATCAAGTCTTCCCTGACATTCTGGATGTATCCCAGAACTATAGAGCAATCATGCTGCACATCTGAGGGTGGATCAGATAGCAGGGTGGCTGGCTTTAGGGCAGAGAGTGTATTATAGCTTATGCGAGGGGAATTCAAAAGTAGAGCTTGAAAGTGCACCAGTCTGGCACACTGGCTGGGTGGATTCCAGAGGGCCCCCTCAATAGCATTGGGGGTGGTGATAAGTTCCTGCCATGTGGTTATTTTGTCAGCATCCTTGTCTTGCAGGCCATCCTTGGGCCACCGGGTCCAGCTTCTTAGATAAGTAAGCCAGAGATCTTTTCTATAGTCCCAAAGTTTGGGTGAGCCACCCCCTTTTCTATCCCCTTTCTCTCATCCATATACAGGTGGGAAGGTCAGGCATCTCCAATAAGGCTCTTCTTAGAGTCTTAAAAGCCATGTCCATCTCAAGGGTCCATTCTATTTTGTCTTCTTGGCCCTGGGAGTCCTCATATAACAGTTTGGCTAACTCAGTGAACCCTGGCACCCGAAGTCTTCAAACCCATCATATCCCAGAAATTTCTGTACTTGCCTATGGGATATGTAACTGGGATGTTAAGTTTGGTGTGTTCCTGGTGTATGACAGCATGTGTTGGTCAGTCCCCTTTGAATATGTAGGTGACCTCATGTTGACAAAGCTGGGCCTTCTTAGCCAAGTTGACTCTGTTCCTGTAGGAGGTCTCATGTGGCCTCCTGACATGTCTCCAAGTCGGGGGCTCTCAATACATACTGGAGCACATCTATTTGGGGGTGTGCCCACAGGTACTCAGCCGAGTCCTCATACAGTGCCTCTTCAAAGGCAGTAGGTGGAGAGACCAAAATATTTTAAATTCAGACTCCATTTTAGAGAACCTGACCTAAGTTTGAAGTCAGGTAAACTAACATGCCCATACCTAGCATTAGTTTCCAAGTTAGTTTCCCCCAACAAAACCCAAGCCTAGCTCCGGTCTCTAGGCTCACCCCAACAAGACCAGCATTTCCAGGTTACACCCTGAACAAGACCAGCTGCTCCAGGTTATTACCCCAACAGATCTGTACCGCCAGATTACAAGCCCACACCCTGCCTAATGACCACCAATATAGAGGGAAATAGAAATTAATTTTACAGTTTGATTCCCAGCACCAGCCAATTATGCTAAAGGCCATAGTAGCTTTCCAATTAGATGTTTGCAGTTATTCCTGCCACCTGCCCCCGAATACCCCAAAGTACCTCCCCCTCCCCACTCCCAGCCACCTGCTGCTTGCTATAAAGCCTTGGAATGATGTTCAGGGCTCCTCTCTCCACCAAAAACTGTCCTGGCCTGTCTGAGGTGAGCTGAGAGACTGAGCTATCTTAACTAAAATAAAGACCTTGCTGTGAGATTGCATCAGATCAGCTCCTGTCTGGTTTAACATTTTCCTGGCATTATAGGATGAGTTCTTGAAACCTTGAGGCAGGAGTGGCCCAGTCAGTTGTCCCTTGAAGCCTCTCTCCAAGTCTTGCCATTCAAAGGCAAACAGAAGCTGGCTTTTGGGTTCCAGAGACAGGCCACAAAGCCTTTCACTGGCTGAAGCTTCCAAAGGATGCTGCAGGTAGTTTGGTTAACAAAAGCCATGTTCACAGCAGAATGATGCTCCCTGGCTTCAGGGTCAAAAGCAGTGTAGGCTGTGTAGGTTTCAAAAAGTCTTTCTAGGTCTTTCCTGGGACTCTCACTCTTCCCCTGCATCACCTGGCTCACCTTAGGTAAGATTGTGATCCATCTGGTGGCCTCTCAGAGCCCCACCCCGCCCCCATCATTATCTTTTGGTAGACCCAGCACCTCTCCTTACCTTTAACAGTTGTGTTAAAATCCCTGTCCAAGGAAAGGCTGCATCTATATCAACCTGAACTTGAGTGGGCGGGCCATTTGCTACTGGAACCAGTTCCCTGATGGGTCTCACAATTATCTCTCCTCTGTCACAAAGAGGACCTGGAGCAATTGCTGTCAGACATGCCAGGTGAGTCAGCATGATTGCATCTAGAATGCCTGTGAGAGCTAATGGTCTTTCTGAAATTGAAACTCAGGTCTATAGCTTATAGTTTCTTACTTTTTAAAAGAACTGCTATACTTCTTTCCCCACAGTTTTTCACAGACACATATCTTACCCCTTTTCCTCAGGTAGTGTGGGCAAAATTTTGAGAAGAAACCCAGGAAGCTACACATGATCTTTTCATTATAATGTCCACTGAAAAACCTTCCTCTCTATACCTTTCTTCTTCAGTACACCATGACACTCTCAATAACTGGGTCTCTAACCTAGAGTAGAAACCAAAGTTTCAAATAATAGTCCTAATTTAAATGTGGGTGGGCTCCTTTATAAGTAGCTGTGGGGATATGAGATTCTCCTTTAACAGAGCTATTCTCTTCAGATCTCTGACTGAACACTGTTCTGACTTCCTGTTCCATGCCCTCAGTTACAGGTTAATTCCCAGGTAGGGAGCATCTCCAGTACTGATTTCCTTTCAAGTCTAGTTATGGTTGCCATACCAGGGCATATCTCTCCTTAGCATTCTTTCAACTGTAACATCTGATTCCAATAAATGATTCACATAATAGATTTCAGATAGGAAATTTGTAAAAGAGCACAATGGGTTTAATAGTGAATTTCTACTTAGCCAACTAATGGCAAGTGTGTACGACCAACACACATGTCTGGATAGGCAAATGGCAATGCCTCTTTCCTACTACCTGGTCTCATGGGAGACATACCGGGTTACTCTGGGCCCTGGGGCAGGGTAGTGGTGGAGTCACAGAGTAGGACTCTGGTAATGGCTTTAAAGTCTGGGGGTCTTCTGGCTTTCTAGCTCTCTAATTGTACTGAAATGCTGAGGATAACATCTAAAAAGTCCTCAAAACTTCCTTGCTCTTTCTTATGGTAAAAGACTGCTGTCTTAGGCGATTAACACCTGTAGCCTAACAGCAGAAGATTAAGCAATGCTGCCTTTGTCCTATCTCAGCAGGAACTGCTGTGCTCTAACTTTCAGCCTGCTAGTCAGAAGTCACAGAGAGAGAAGACACTTAGTTGTAAGTTATTACTTAGTCGTAATTTATTACTAAGTTGTAAAAGTACCCTATAAAGGCTATCTAAGGGGAAAAGTGAAAAGATCCTAAGTAGGGAAAAGGAAAAATTCTCTTAGTGGGGAAAGGGAAAGGATTCTAGCCTAAGTGGGGAAAGGCCAAAAAACATCTCATCTATTATCTCTCTCATCTCTTTGTCCTCAGTACTTATACATCTTTCAGAACATATGATCACAGGTTACATAGTTCATCACAAGTTCACACAGGAAATCGAATCATAAATTGAAATAGAAGTTTACAACAGGGAAGGCTTACATGCATATCCATTAGGAGTAATTATCTAGCTAAACATCCACTACCTGTCTCAGCTGCACAGGTTCACTGAAGGTCTAAAACCATAAGTTATTCGTGAAGTTTTGTATAGATAAACCCAGTCAATACTTTATCTTCTGTCCTAACACCTCTAATAAATCATTATTTCCCTTTTAATGACCTGTGGTTAATTGTTTTACAAACGCTTGGAATGTGCTCTGAGCAGGAGAAAGTCTGGTTACCATCAAAGAGCAAAATTAACTGGTGACCCTTGGGAGACTGACAAAGTTCTCATTGCAGCTTTGATTATCAGAAAAGGACTTACTAGCAGTACCATTAATAAGAAAAGCTTAATAATCACAGATATAATTTTAGGAATTCTTATAGGATCATCATTAAGACTTAAGTCATCTATTTGTCTATATAGCATTACTACAATACAGTACATATTCGTGGACCTGCAGAGATCTACTCCAAAGGGGTGTGCTAGTACTTAGTGATTGTTGTATATGTACAATAATAACAGGAAAAGCATGTTAATAGCAGGAATCTTTCCTAAAATGAGTCCCTCACAGCCTTGCTCACCTGTCACAGATAATATACTATTCCGAGGCAGGCCACTTCAGGATGATCACCTGCTAGTTATCAGCTTGTCCCATTATGGCTCCTGACAACTCTTCTCTTTGAGAAATATAAAAGAAGCTTATATATCTCCCTTTGAGCAGTACTGATAGCATATCCTAAGCACTTGAAGATGACTGGAAGAAGAAACAGAAGCAGAATAACCAATCCTGTAATAATTCCCAAAGTTATAAGAAAATTCCATAAAGAATTATTTTTAACAAAGTTTATGATTGAATGTGAAAGACAATTAGCCAATTCTGCTACTGAAGAACTCATCAGTCTGGAGTGACTGATGGCTCTGATCTGGGAATGTAAAGTATCCATATCAATAGCAAGCTGTGAATTGTTCCACACACCATGTAGATGTGCTTGTATCTGTTCCCAGAACATTTCTGACCCATAGTAGGGCAGAGGGGTGATACAAATCCATTTAAAATTGGCATGACATGAGATAGTTAAATGGGTTTTTAAATTATGGACCTGAGTTCCTATGTAAAGAATGGCAAGCATTTTCTATCTGTCAAACCTCTATCAATTCTATCCTGAGAAAACAGTGCTAAAGACATATTTTTTGTCAAGGAATAAACATGATTAGCAGTGTGTACTGTTGGACTAGAGAGGCAGCAGAAGCTGCAACTCAAGAAGAAGGAAGACCAAAGTGTGGACACTTTGCCCCTTCATAGAATTGGGAACAAAACACCCATGGAAGGAGTTACACAGACAAAGGATGGACCATCTAGAGACTGCCATATCCAGGGATCCATCCCATAATATGCCTCCAAACGCTGACACCATTGCATACCGCTGCAACATTGGGCTGAAAGGACCCAGATATAGCTGTCTCTATTAAGACTATGCCGGGGCCTAGCAAACACATAAGTGGAAGCTCACAGTCAGCGATTGGATGGATCACAGATCCCCCAATGGAGGAGCTGGAGGAAGTATCCAGGGAGTTGGGGGGATCTGCAACCATATAGGTGGAACAACAATATGAACTAACCAGTACCCCGGAGCTCTTGACTCTAGCTGCCTATGTATCAAAAGATGGCCTAGTTGGCCATCACTGGAAAGAGAGGCCCATTGGACACACAAACTTTATATGCCCCAGTACAGGGGAATGCCAGGGCCAAAAAGTGGGAATGGGTGGGTAGGGGAGTGGGGGGGAGGGAGGGTATGGGGGACTTTTGGGATAGCATTGGAAATGTAATTGAGGAAAATACGTAATAAAAAAAATAAATAAATAAGAAAAAAAAGAAATAAAAAGAAATTTAGGTTGTAATGTCTAAGATAACTTCAGCTTAGGTAAATCCCTTAGGTCATGAAAGAGAATTAACAGTCTGTACAAAACAAAACAAAACAAAAGCATTGCATCAAGACTGAGAAAGTAATTGGTGACAAAGCATAAGGTAGCTAGGATACAATGAGAAAAAGCATTAAGACCCATGGTGAAGTTATACAATTGTCAAAAAGCATTCTGGTAGGAAATGATACATACAGATTTATATTAAACGATTTTATATCCCCTGTATCCTGTAGGTATAGCGTTAAAAGTCCAATCAGATGCAATCAGGAAACACATCTTTGGTGTCTTCTTTTTATTTTTTTGTTTTTTTGGGGGGAGTGGCGGGGGGGGGTCGAGACAGGGTTTTTCTGTATAGCCCCGGCTGTCTGGAACTCACTTTGTAGACCAGGCTACTCTTGAACTCAGAAATTGGCCTGCCTCTGCCTCCCATGTGCTGGGATTAAAAGTGTGCGCCACCACTGCCCAGCCTTCAGTGTCTTTTTTGTGGGGTTTCTTTTGCTGGGGTCTCTGGCATGGTTGAGAGTCTGCAAATGATGATAGATTTCAGATAGGAAAATTTTAGTTCAGCCTCTGAAGTAGGCTTGAAGGAAGTGGCAGGTGTAGAAGTCTCTGTCCATGGAGAAGGACTGGCACAGTCAGCTGGTCAGGCAATCTACAGGGTCCTGTAAATATATAAACAGAGCTTCTCCCGGAAAAACATCCATTCTTTTTTATTATTCAGTTAGTATTTCTTTATTTTATAGGGGCTAGGAAAGTTGAAAAAATATACTTATTTATTGTTCTATAAAGTATCATAAGGAGATGATTAATTATGATTTTATTTTGTAATTTAGATTCCATATCTTTTTTTTTTCAGTAGAACACACTGTATCTTTACTTTCTCTTTTATCTAGTATATACAATAAATGCTAAATGTTTGGAGTTGTATATTCAATAAATTCAATAAACAGATAAGCAGTGATATAGCAAATACAAGCATTATAAGGATTTTTAAAAAAGTAAATGTCTGTTTAAAATAAAATGTTGTTACAAAAGCCAGAATTGGATTCTAATAAAACAAGGCACAATGTTTAAGGCAAAATTTATGAAGAGAGAATATAAAGTTAATATAAGATCATATTTTTAAATATCCTTTGGGGGAAGAGGCACAAGAATTTAAAATAGCTTAAACATTCTTTTTAGATATTAGCCATAATAAAGTAAAATAAATTTGATACAATAGGACTATATTTTTTCCAGAAGAAAAAAGTCCACTGTTGAATCATATTTCTGAGCTACATTTTAATTATGTATATACTTATACAGATATTTCTAATACCCAGACTTTTAAGTATAGAAAATTAAGATGTCAGAGCATACCTAATGATTTGACCAATGTAAAAGGTAACATCTTTTCAGCATCTCTTGTTTTTGAAACCTCCAATTTTAAAAAGCTAAGACCTGTTATTTAAAAAGCTTTTCCCACTATGTTTTTGCTTATCACACAAAGTGGGCTGAGAATGTGACACACCTCAACACAAGTCTAGACATGACAGAAAGTGACTAGTGAGTTAACACTGTTTCTCACAACAGCAGTGCTGACCATGTAAACTGTGCACAGTGACTCTCTTAACCATCCTCATACACAAAACCAACCAACTTAGTTACGGCTCCAATGCCAGCAAACAGCAATGCCAACTCATCTAAGACTCCTCCAGCTAGAGTTTTAAATAATACAGTTGTATTCAATTTATTTCTGGCTGAAAGAATCAAGTATATTATGATGAATGCAGATAGATAGCTTTCTGTATGTAAATAGCCTTCATTAAGCCACTAAATTCAATACATACATGAGACTGCATATTATGTCACTCATTGAGACTGACTAAAGTAAAAGCCTGACAGCACGCATAAAACTGCCTTCTAAATGTTCAACTCTGTGAGTTAGTGGAATGCTTACTTCAATCCTTTGTAAATACAGATCACAAAAAATATAAAAAGAATGGAGGTTTTTATTCCTATTAAACTATCCCCTTTTCAACCTAGATGAAAACTGTTGCTGAAACAAGCTAGATCTCAGTAACAATATTTTCATAAGATGATGCAACTTCTTATCCTTTGTGGTAGCATATACATTTTAAATAAAATTCTATGTAAAAGATATACTGTTTCACTGGGGGATGGGGTGGTAGTGGTAGGGCTCTATCCTTGATTCTGGAGGGCTCTGATCTTCTGGCACAGCGTGATGAAGATTTCCTACATCTGTTGTGGCCCTGTTGTAGGCAGAGGAACCTCTCAGGAGCAGTCTTTCTCCCTCAAGTCAAATACACATCATATAGCTATTGCCAACAATTTATCATATACTTCCTTTCCCACACTAAGGGCTAAATGGAAGATGTAGGCACTTTCAGACCACAAAGGACACGATGCCTACTGTACTATTAAAAAGATCACACTATGTCAGAAATATAAAACCACACACTACTGAGTTAATCTCACATAACAATATATGCCTAATGAATAACTAGTGAAGGATAAATAAACACTTCTTTTTAAGCACTGGTATAGAACTATGTGCTAAAGGTCATACTGCCTAAAAGCCTACACAGCACCTTCACTGTGTTATATGCCTAGTCTAACTTAAAAACTCAGTATTTTGCACTAAACAAAGAGCAATGTCTAAATGTCTACTTTTAGATGAAAGGCAAATCATTTAGGTAAAGGCACTTACAAACTCAATGCAGCTAAATAATGTTACACACATGTTTACAGGTAAAGCTGTATCTACAAGCACGTTTGTAAAAAGCTACTACTAAGTACTTGATTTGTAGTTTTTAAAACCACAATGAAAAGGTAAGCATTAACGGAGGCCACCTGCTGTATTATACCCACCAGGTCAGGGAGGGACTACTCTCCAACTCTAGGAAGAGCAAGGCTGAAGAAAGCCTACAGCTTGCTGGCTCCTGTATAAGGAGTCATGTGAACAGCTTCCCAGCAGTAGGAACCAACGTAGTAATTAATAATAATAATAAAGTTAGTGATAAGATTTTAAGGTAACAATTCTATTACTCTACAGGGCCTTACTGGCTCAGGGATTTGCCTGGGTACCTATGATTTCTCTCTCCCTACCCCATGTGGATTTTAAAAGATTTGTTTCATCTAACATTCCAGCCAACAGCCTCTTCTCGATTCTTCATTTAAACCCAGTATTTCAGCGTCTGTTAGAACTGGTCTCAGGGACGTGCTGCACTACTAAGGGTTGAGTTCTACTTTTATTTACATCACCCCAAAATGTCATATATTTCAAGTACAATTTATAATGAATGTTTATTTTTAATATTGGCAATAACATTTTAATATCAAGATTTTTAGACCAAGAGGCACCTTTGGCACATTTTAAAGTAAAATACTGAGCGGGGTATGTGGTATTCCCAGCAGCTGGGAAGCTGAGGCAAGAGGTACCATAAGCAAGTTCAAGGCTCAGAAAATAAAATAACGGCTAGGCAGTGGTGGCACACACCTTGGATCCCAGCACTTTGGAGGCAGAGGTAGGTGGATTTCTGAGTACTAGGCCAGCCTGGTCTACAGAGTGAGTTCCAAAACAGCCAGGGCAACACAGAGAAACCCTGTTGCAAAAATCCACCCCCCCCCAAAAAAAAAAGGAAAAGAAAGATGTCTATATCTTTTAAGGTCTATGACCTCACTGTTCAATAGTATGTCCCTGTGAATTATAGGGGATGTCAGTGAGAAGCTAAGAATCAGTCAAACACCAATTCTTAAGGGCTTTTTAAGTTTAGGCAAGGGCATTGTCTGATTTTTAAGCCCTTGGTATTATAAACTAATGGAACAAATACTGTATCATATCTTTGAAACAGTAAAAGTTTTCCCAAGTTAGGAAAAGACATAAATAGCAATGAGAATTAAGTGTACATACCTACAGGAGTAAAAGCTAACTTTCAAAAGACAGGACATATGTAACATTTGTCTGCTTTAAATCACAAGGACATAGGGTCATCCGGGGTTAATTCTCAAGCTTAGCTGACAGCTCTGCAGGAATGCAGGAGCAGTTTCTCTGAGTTCAATGGTGATTTGTAATGTAAGATCATGCTAAGTTACCTTCTTAGGAAAAGCAACAAGCTTTTGTTAAGAAATTAAATTAATCCTTACCTCCACTTATTGGACCGGGAAACATAGAATGAACTTGAACATGTCCAATAGAGAAAAGGCAATTTCTAAATTGAAGCAAGACTTGTAATTCTGAAAGCTGGGGCTAAAATTGCAAAATAGCTGTAAAACAGTTACACAGTTTTTAAAAGGGGGATTGTCCTTCATATTTAAAAGAAAATGGCTATTGTCATTAGCTCCATTGGTTGTGCAAAAAATTCTGGTGTAAGGAAAATTTCTTTTAGGTTCTTAAAAGTTGTCCAGGCAGTGGTGGCACATGCCTGTAATCCTAGCATTTGGGAAGCAGAGGCAGGCAGATTTCTGAGTTCCAGGCTAGCCTGGTCTACAAAGTGAGTTCCAGGACAGCCAGGGCTATACAGAGAGAAACTATCTGGAAACCGCCCCCCTCCAAATTGTTTTTAAAATTTTTATTAGATATGTTATCCCAAAATTCCCCTATACCCTACCCCTACCCCCCTTCCCTATCCACCCACTCCTACCTCTTGGCCCTGGCCTTCCCCTGTACTGGGGCATATAAAGTATGCAAGACCAAGGGGCCTCTCTTCCCAATGATGGCCGACTAGGCCATCTTCTGCTACATATACAGCTAAAGACATGAGCTCTGGAGGGACTGGCTAATTCATATTGTTGTTCCACCTATAGGCTTGCAGACCCCTTCAGCTCCTTGTATACTTTCTCCAGCTCCTCCATTGGGGGTCCTGTGTTCCATCCAGTAGAGAAAGAGAGAGAGAGAGAGAGAGAGAGAGAGAGAGAGAGAGAGAGAGAGAGAGAGAGAGAGAGAGAGAGAGAGAGAGAGAGAGAGAGAGAGAGAGAGAGAGAGAGAGAGAGAGAGAGATCTTACAAGTTAAGGTAACCTGCTGTTTGAGGAGAAGTTGTGAGTAAATATTTTGTGGAAGAGGTACAGTCCTGTGCTACCTGCAGCTGTTGGATAGTCCTTCTTTGATAAATAGGTTGGTCACCTGAGGCTGTTGAATTACCTCTATTGTTTGAGGGGCCAGAGGTAGGCTCGTCACAGTTTCCCTGGTTTGATAAAATTTCTGTACTATTAAGGATTATAGTATCACCAGATAAGGCAGTACCATTTTTTATGAAAGTTAGTTTGGCATTCCTTATGCCAGTGGACAGCTATGACACCCCGTTGGATTTTCGATTTGAGTGGGGTCAGGAGCATTAAAATTCATGGCACCTCCTGCTTTACCAGGACATTGTTTGCTGATAAGTCCAGGCTTCTTACTTGAATAACTGTTGCGAACCAAGTCTGATTTATTAAATGTTTTCTGTCCTTGATTAGTACAATTTTGGATAGTGCCCCAACCTTGTGAGGTTGTTGCAATGGGTACACTTTGAAAATATGAAGTAACAACCTCAATGCTTTAAATACATTTCCAGATTTTTTTAATTGTCTTTAGAAGAGATAGAAAAGTGGGTGCAGCACTCTCAAAGGCCAGATGTTTTAAAACAATATTTACTGCTTCCATTGAGAGAGTAACAACCTTTGTCAGAGAATCAACCAACAGTTACCCTCATGAATAGGACCAGGAAGCATTGTATAAACTCAAACATGTCCTACAAAAAAAAAAAAAAGACACTCTCTAGATTGAATTAACACCTGGATTAACAGGCTGGAGTTATCACAGAGAAAGGAGCTTCAGTTGGGGAAATGCCTCCATGAGATCCATCTTTAAGGCATTTTCTCAATTAGTGATCAATGGGAGAAGTCCCCTTGTGGGTGGTACCATCTCTGGGCTGGTAGTCTTGGTTCTATAAGAGAGCAGGCTGATCAAGCCAGGTGAAGCAAGCCAGTAAAGAACATCCCTCCATCGCCTCTGCACCAGCTCCTGCTTTTTGACCTGCTTGAGTTCCAGTCCCAACTTCCTTAGAGGATGTGCTGTTTTTCCTCTGTGGTAAAAATAACCTGAAGCAGTTGCTGTCAATCATCCCATGTGGTTCAATTAAGTTAGTCAGACCCTGAGGATTGTCAGAAAATGAGGGGTTATGAGTTTTCCAGTTATATAAATGTTGTAAGGGTTGATGACCCTGCTCATCAGGGGACTGTAGGCTCAGAGGGGCAGAATATGGGTTTCCTCAGGACTTGACCCCTTCTCTCCCTCCCACCCCCCAGCTCTGAGTCCCTTGGGCAGGTCCCTCTCACCCGGGAAGGGACAAGGACAGTAAGTCCCACGGTTCCCTAGGCTGGACGGGTAGGGCCAAAGGCCCTGCAGCTTAAGTAGCCTGAGGACAAAGAGAGGGAGGATAAGGGGGATGGGGATAAAGAAGGAGACAATCAGTATCCATAGTGGGGAGAACCTGTTTCTTGGGCCTGTCCTGAAGGAGGAGCAAGGATTGGCATGGCCATAGGTCCTGACAAGGAAACAAAAGGGTGAACCCACAAAGGAGCATTGGCGACCAAATCTTCCCACAGGATGATACATGGGATCTAGTCAGTGTGGCTCTTTGAACCAGAGTCAAAATTGCGCCTCTTGAGAACCCTCAGGAGGCCATCCAATCAGGAAGGAGGGCCACTCTGAGGAGCAAAAAGTAGTCCATTTCTTTTTCTTTACATCTACTGAAAGATTGTGAGCTCTAGTCTTAACCTCCTTCCAATGTTCTAGAGTAAAGTTCAGAGGGGTGGACGGTCCATGTCCCAATCTGTCCAAAAATAATGTCAGTCCTAATCTATCCCGTCCCTCGGGATTCAGTTATTCGTGGGTGCAAGGAGGACTGCAAACCTGGAAGGAAATTGGAGGAAGGAAAGGAGAGGCAGGAGATGAAGCAAATTTGTCAAGGTCTCATTTATTAGGCTGAGGTGCCTTGATTTTAAAGCATACATCGTGGGGAATAGGGGAGGGGTCGAAGGGGAATTTTACAAAGAACAAAGAAGCGGGCATCTGCTGACATGGGGGCCAAAGTCAGGCGCCAGGGGAACATAGATCCTCCTTGACAGCCTTGGGTGTCAGGCTGGGCTCAGGTGTAACTCAAGGTGTAACTCCTTGGATGGCATGGGAGTTCAGGAAGAAATAGCAAAGAGGGGACTGTAATTCAGCTTTTACAGCCTCAGGTGCCAGGAAGGGAATAGGGAGGAGGAAGTGATAACCAGCTCCTAGCACAAGGCCATTTGGCCTGTCAGGGAGATTGTGAAGGACTTGCTTTCTCATGGGATGGTCTCTGACACTAGTCCACACGCAAAAAGAGAAATGAAAAATAAAATACCAATGTGTTCCTGCCATGAGCACCACAAAGATACACTGAATAACTTGGTAGAGGTCTCTTTGCCACTAACCCCAGATGAAGTCAAGACCTCTTGGATCTGACTTCCCGGTGAGAGTCTGGAGCATCCTCCAGGACTCTCCTTGCCGCGGCGTTATGGCAAGTCTATCTGCCGCTTCTGGCAACACCTGAGAGACAACTCCTTCATGGAGTCTTCAGAACCAAAACCAAGCTAATCAGCTGATTAGAGTCAGAGAAAATAGAGAGGCACACACAAGACAAACAAGGTAACTGCTCGAGTGGCCCTCAGGTTTCCAGTCACTGTTCCTGGAGAAGGGCAGCCCTTTTCTCTTCCTGTCTCCCAGCCATCTGAAGAGTCTTCATCAGCACTGTTCTCATTCTGTTTTATAAAATCTTTTAAATCCTTTCCCAAGGCTCCTGGGTTTTTCCCCAGGGCACTGTTTTGGTTTTGTTTGTTTGTTTTCCTTTTTTTGCTTTTTGTTTTGTTGTTGTTGTTGTCTTGTGAAGACATAGCAAATGAAGATACAAATGAAACTTAACATAGTAGTAATGATAGCTGGCAAAATGTCAATTTCTTTTAAATCTACCCTTTTCAAATGTTCAAAATAGCATCACATACAATCGAAGAGCAGTTTGCCATCTTTTCTGTCTTTTATTTTCATCTTTGGAAAACTGTCTTTATTCTATTAGTTGGAAAAATTAACTGGTTCAGAAAGAAGTATAGTCAGCTGTAGAGAAGAGGTCCCTCTAGCCCCACCCACAGCCACCATAAGAACTGGTGGCTCCTCTGGGAGGCAACTTGGATATAATGTGGAGAAAGGAGCCCTGTGACTTAGAGCTAGACCCTGCAGTCCATCTTAGAAGGGCTATGCCACCTCCAAAGTATAACTACTTCAGGCGTGAAACCAAATTCCTATTTATTTAGTCCAGTCTGGAAAGGAGTATTGGAATGATATATAGGGCTGAATAGGGGAGGTATGGCCATATTTTATCAGGGAAAGTGACAAAATGGGAATTTTAAAACTGAACATTCAATCTGACTTTTTTTCCAAATGCTCTTTGAAAGAGAGAGAGAGAGAGAGAGAGAGAGAGAGAGAGAGAGAGAGAGAGAGAGAGAGAGAGAGAGAGAGATCAGTATTAGGAAATCCAATTATACAAAAAATACTACATCTAGTCTGGGGTAGATATACTTATTCTTTGGTATCATACATTAAGTGGCACAATTACACAGTAACTATAAGGTAACTAACACGAGACTACAGAACTGTGTAACTCTGCTACAGCTGCAGTGGTTTTGGGCATTTCTGGCTGAGCATGTTTGCAAAAAACTGGATGCCCATCCCAGAGCTCTGCTGGTGGAGTCTGTTCAGAAGTAAAGCTCTGAAGTAGTGACTCACCAGAATTCTTGCAGCTGACAGAAAACAGGCAGGATATGTTTATTATAAAGTAGTTACAGCCCAGTTCACAACTTACCAACTGTTTCTCTCTCTAGAAAGAAGCAAGAAGTTAAGAAATTCTTTGAACACATGAACCTCAAGAAGAAGGAAGACCAAAGTGTGGACACTTTGATCCTTCTTAGAAGGGGGAACAAAATAACCATGGAAGGAGTTACAGAGACAAAATTCGGAGCAGAGACTGAAGGAATGACCATCCAGAGACTGTCCCACCTGGGGATCCATCCCACAAACAACCACCAAACCCAGACACTAGGCAGATGCCAACAAGTACTTTCTGTCAGGAGCCAGATATAGCTGTCTCCTGAGAGGTTCTGCCAACACCTGACAAATACAGAGGCAGATGCTCACAGGCATCCATTGGACGGAACACAGGGTCCACAATGAAGGAGCTAGAGAAAGTATCCAAGGAGCTGAAATGGTTTCAGTCCCATAGGAGGAAAAACAATATGAACTAACAAGTACCACAAGAGTTCCCAGAGACTAAACCAAGAACCAAAGAGTACATATGGTGGGACTCATGGCTCCAGTTGCATATGTAGCAGAGGATGGCCTAGTCAGTCATCAATGGGAGGAGAAGCCCTTGATCCTGTGAAGGTTCTATGCCCCAGTATAGGGGAATGCCAGGGCCAGGAAGTGGGAGTGGGTGGATGTGTGAGCATGGGGAGGGGGAATGGGATAGGGTGGATTTCAGAAGGGAAATGAGGAAAAAGGATAAAATTTGAAATGTAAATAAAGAAAATATCTAATAAAAATAAAACTTAAAAAAAAAAAACAGAACTTTGAATTAGCGGCTAGTGTCAAGTAGAGTACAGAGAGGGCAGTTAGAGCAGTGTCAGAAGGACCCTGTCTGATCAGACAGGTTGGACATCATTAATAAACATGCTTGGCCTGTAAATACTGGTAGCAAGATGACTACTGATTTCAATCTTAGGTAAATTATAGATTAATGAAAAGACCAGTAAATTAACCACAAGAGGCTGTGCTTCACAAGGCTTCAGAAGATGAGGCACCCAGACTTGTTCTTCTCACGTCTAGCTTGCACATCTAGCTTGCAGAGGAGCTCTCGTGGTTATCTGCAAAAACCTCTCTCCCTCCATCACTAATCTTGCTGAACACACCTGTTTGCCATATCTCTGCCTTCATCAGGTTTTACCAGCTCCTGCTTCATTTTGGCTAACTCCCATCTTGTGTGCTCTTCATTCCGAAGATCCTTCCTGATCACAACTAGGATGATGGCAACATTTGGACAGAAATGTTTGACTTCTGGAGTCCATTTTTCTGGGATCTTTTCTAAACTATCAGGGCTGTCAATGGAAAACCACATCAGTATAACATCAGTGTCTGAATAGGAGAGAGGCCTCAGGCAGTCATGATCTTCCTGTTCAGCTGTGTCATATAAAGCCAACTCTACCTGCTTTCCATCCACTTCAATATCTGCCACATAGTTTTCAAACACTGTGGGTACATAAACTTCTGGAAACTGGTCCTTGCTGAGGACTATGAGCAAGCATGTCTTATTACCACAAGCTCCATCACCAACAGTCGTCGTCCAAATGGCAGCCATCACTTATGAAGGTGCTGAAAACACACAGCTTCTGGGATGCAGTTGTACAAACTACCAGGAATGTCTCAGATGCAAGGCTCAAGGCGACTACTCTAAGTCCGGCCTCTTTGAGCTGAGGACGCCTGTCCAAGATTCTGGGATTCCACTGGTCCTCCAGTCCATAGGTAAGTGAGTCTGCTGGTCCTCAACTCCACCAGTTCCCTATTCTGCCAGTCCGTCAGTCCAAGAGATCTGAGACAAGGACTAGCAGCTCCTTGGCAGACAGTGGGCTAAGAAGAGAACCACTGGCTGAGGGGTGGGGCGTGAGTGGTCTTCCTTTTATTTTTATTATAATTTTCATTTTATTTACATTTCAAGTGTTAACCCCTTTCCTGGGTTTCCCCTCTGGAAACCCCTATCCCATCCTCCCTCCCCCTGCTTCTGTGAGGATGTTCCTCCACCCACCTACCCACTCCCTCCTCCCTGCCCTATCAATGTGGAATTCTTAGTCTTGATCCTTGGGTTCTTGTTCCTTTGTCTGCCTCCCTCTGGTGTTTGATTGAGGACATTTGCAGTCCTTTCCGATTCTTTTTATGAAGAGGCTGACTGTAGAAAGACCGTTGGCTTCTCTACATCTGAGCTTTAGGTTGTCTTTTGTCTGGGCTGCTGTTTGCAGCATGTGTACCACTGATCTCAGGCAGCCTACAACACAAGCAGTCGGGAGAAGGTGTGTGGCTGCACAGTGTCCTATACAAACTCGGGGATAAGGAAAACGGGCAAGAGAAGCCTGAAGCCTGACTAGGGGCAGAGATGCCCAGATCAGACCCCTGTGCCTGTAAGAAGGATTTAGAAATTTAGCTGCATATTTTAAAGCTGTTGATCCTCAGCTGTGAAGCCATCTCAGGCAGCCAGCCCTGGGGTCCCTGGTCCTTCTCTCAGGATCAGGCAACCGGAGACTGTGTTGTGGCACTGGCACTGGCACAACCTCATGCCTTGGTCCTGCCTCCTGTTGGAGCATAGGCAGTGGGGAGGGAGCCTCACTGTTATCTCTCTGTAGACCTCTTAGACCCACTCCACACTTGATTTCCACCCTCTGCATCTTTAGAGCACTGCCCTAGTTGTTTATATTCAGGAGTGGGGATGCTTTTATCTCAGGTTAGCTCAGTTCTAAGCCAGCGTCCAAGTGTGTGTGTCTGTGTCTGTGTGTGGGGTGTGTGTGTGTGTGTCTGTGTATCCCTGTGTCTGTGTGTCTGTGTGTGTCTCTGTCTGTCTGTGTGTGGAGGGAGGGTGCAACCTCTAGGATATACCAAAGACCTGGGATGGGTGGAGACCCCAGGGAGTCTATGGTGGCAACTAGCTGAGACTCCCAGAAGTGGCCACTTCCACTAGAGGCAGTAGAGGGACAGGGACAATATCCCACCCACAAAATCTTGGACCCCAAATTCATCCCAACTACAACAAGTGTAGGTACACATATGGAGCAGAGACTTAGGGAACTGCCAAAGAATGACTGGCCCAACTTGAAATCCATCCCATGGCCAAGAACCAATCCCTGAGTAGTAATGATTCTCTGTTAAGTTTGCAGATAGGAATCTAGCATAACTCTCCCCTGGAGGTTAATAGCAATGCCTCACTGAAACAGATGTAGGGACCCATAGCCAAACATTAGATGGAGTTTGGGAAGTGTTATGGAAAAAGTGGTAGAAGGGCTGAGTCCTTAGAGGACAGGGACTCCACAGGAAGACCAAGAGAGTCAATACATGTAGACCCTGGGGATGGGGTGTTGGTTCCCAAAGCCAAAATAACAAATCAAAACCAAAACCAAAACCAAAAACCAAAAATCAAAAGAAACAAAAACAAAAACAAAAAAACAATAGGCGAGCATGGCCTGGACATAGACTGCCTGCATACATAGCAAATGTGCAGACAAGGCTTAATGCAGGTCCCCCAACAACTAAAGCAGGGGCTGTCTTTCAGTCTGCTAGCTGCCTATCTGTGGATCCTGTTCCCCTAAATGGTGTGAGTTGTCTGGCTTCAGAAGGTGATGTGCCTAGTTCTAGAGAGACTTGATGTGCTTCAGGTGGGAGGTACTCTGGGGAGCACCCAAAGGTGGGTTCTTCCTTGGGAAGTGAGAAGGGGAGGGGAAATGGGCAGAAAATCTGATGAGGGGCACTCCGAGGAGCAGGGCAGCTGATATTGGAATATAAAGTGAATGAATGAATGAATGGATCAATCAATCAATAAATAACAACAAAAAGAATAAAAAGGAATGCAAGTTGGTGCATGTTGTGGATTGCCCTGGTGCTGTTGGTATTTTGATGTCAATTCTGTTTCCTTAAGATAGGTTGCCTCAAGGAAGAGTGGATAACACACTCAGGTGACTTCATATGAAATTTCTCCCCATTTTAACTGGTCAAATAAAGGCTAGAGCCTGTGATTTCAGAGTGCAAGGGAAAGATGGGGCTGGAGGTTTTGGATAGGGAGAAGAAAGGAAGGAGGAAAGGGGATGAAGAGACAGAGCAGTCAGAGGAAGACTGAGGAAAAGGAGGTGAAAGGAAGATCAGCAGAACCACATGGTCTAGAGAAGCTACAAGTAGCAAGAGATCTCATAGCTGGGAAATACAATAATGGTAAATCTGCCCAACCTAGCTGTGCAGCTTATAAATATTATAACTGAGATGTGTGTTCTTCACATGGCCTTATTGGGGTTGGAGATTTATTTACTGCAACAAGTAGGTGCCCAACATCCCGATTAGAACCGAACTAAGAGCCGGGCAGTGGTGGTGCATGCCTTTAATCTCAGCACTTGGGAGGCAGAGGCAAGCAGATTTCTGAATTTGAGGCCAGCCTGGTCTACAGAGTGAGTCCCAGGACAGCCAGGGCTACACAGAGCAACCCTGTCTCGAAAAACCAAAAGCCAGTTATCTGTCTAGGAAATTGTCCATTTCATCTATGTTTTCCAGTTTTGTTGAGTATAGCCTTTTGTAGTAGGATCTGATGATGTTTTGGATTTCCTCAGGTTCAGTTGTTATGTCTCCTTTTTCATTTCTGATTTTGTTAATTAGGATACTGTCCCTGTGCCCTCCAGTTAGTCTGGCTAAAGGTTTATCTATCTTGTTGATTTTCTCAAAGAAACAGCTCCTGATTTGGTTGATTGTTTGAATAGGTCTTTTTGTCTCCACTTGGTTGGTTTCAGCCTTAAGTTTGATTATTTCCTGCTGTCTACACCTCTTGGTGAATTTGCTTCCTTTTGTTCTAGAGCTTCTATGTATGCTGTCAGGCTGCTAGTGTGTGCTCTCCCTAGTTTCTTTTTGAGGCACTCAGGGCTATGAGTTTTCCTCTTAGGACTGCTTTCACTGTGTCGCATAAGATTGGGTATGTTGTGGCTTCATTTTCATTAAACTCTAAAATGTCTTTAATATCTTTATTTCTTCCTTTAACCAAATACATTGTTGTTCTGTTTCCAGGTAAATGTTGGCTTTCTATTATTTAACATTTGGGGTAGTCAATGTCCACAATGTAAAAACAGCACTAAGAAAAGTTCTTAGGAACAAAGAGGTTTAAATTGACATTTCATCATAACTAGAAAGGTTCTGATATAGACTGAGAGATCTGAAAGAACTGAGTCAGTAAGAGATCAGCGGATGATGTATCGTACATAAGGAACCTCTATGTCGTCTCCACTGTCACTGTTGCAGCACAGCTCAAACACAAGGGACTTCACATGATGTCTCAGTTTTTGCTTTGACACACAGCTCACGATCTCTGTCATCCTGAAATCAAAGAGCAGACTTAAGAAGGAAGCAACCAAACATTGAAGGAAATGTGGCAGCAGATTGTAGAAAAAGAATGGGGAACCACACTGGGTTGTTGAGAATCCCATCCAAGGCTTACACTCCCATCAGCCCAGAGGCTAACTCACGGCTGATCCAACCGTTCCTTGAGCTTGCTGTCTGGCATAAAGACAGAATAGAGCATGGACACACCCTAGGACAGCCTGATGATTTCCAGCTTGTGCTCTGTCTGCAGAGGTTAGAAGAGATAGGAGTGGCGAGTGGGCAGACCCCAAAAAGGGGGAGTTCACACAGGAAGGAGCTCTACCTTAAAGTAGTCTAGAAACTGCTGCAGGGTCATCTCCTCACCGCTAGGTTGCAGTCCCTGCACATCAAAGCGATCCCACAATGTCCACTCTTGATCATAGTACTAGGGGACAAAGGTAAGTGCTAAGAGGGGACTACCCCAAATGTTCTTAACATATTACAAGTGCATTAACCACAGCTCAATAATCAAAAACACACTTGTGGCATTACCTAACCATGATTAGGCAGCTTGAGTCTTTGCAAAGAAAAGGATACGTACGCACTGCTAAGTCCCTGGTTTCCCTTTCCCTCATTTAACATCCCTCTTAGCTCTCCATGAACTGTTTATGTCAGCACCCTTCCTGCTTTTTTTTTTCTTTCCTGCTTCGTTGACACAGAATCTCACATTCTAGCAATACCTGAGCCAGTACTACAATTATGTTGTCCATGCGTTTGATGAATGAACACAGGTATTCAAAATATATCTTAGTGATGTAACACCTTATCTGCTGAGAAGCAAACTGCTCCCCACCCCCCACACCCATGCACAAAGGCACGCACGGGCACACAGACACTCACAGAGCACACACAAACACACTGTATTGATGTACTCAGCATCCCTGAATGGTAACATCAAAATTTCCTATTCTTGGAGGTCCCATACCTGATGACATGCTGGAGCCAGAGGTGCAGAGAAGCTAAACAAAGGCAGAGCCAAGTTGATAAAACTGTTTTTGTAAGACTCCAGTTGTTGGTGGCCCTGAACCACCTTGTACAGCTCCAGACACACAAGACCAACTATAGCAGATGTGGTGGTTGCAATGGCTGGGATGATCTTGCCTGCAATCAGTTTGCTCTGTAAGACAGACAGTGACCACCAGGGATTACTGTTTAGGAGGAAGTAGGGTTCTACAAAGGCCCAAATGAAGGAAAATCAGCTTGGGCAAGGGTCAGTGGTACATCACAGACTCCTATTACCTTGTGCCGGTCTGCTGGGGAAATGCCATAGTTTTCGGCTCAGAGGTTGGATGCTGCCACAATGAAATCCATGTGAAAGTTGCTGTCGTCATCCTTTTGTTTGTTTGTTTGTTTTGGAGAGGAGAATTAAGAGAGTGAATGTCTACTTAGGATCCCAGTGTCTCCCCCAACTATGTACTGTGTTAACTCTGATGACCATTTGAAGTAAATGCATGCAGGTATTTTCAATTTTGTTGTTGTTGTTTTAAGTCAAACATAATTATTACAATTCTAACCTTCCCTCCTTCCCCCTGCTTTCCTTTTAAAAGCCATGGCCTTGTCTGGCTTAATACCTAAACATAAAACCTTAATAGAACCTACTCAGCCTGTGAGCACTACTTGTACTCCATGATTTCAGGGATGACAACAATTAGGAGACAACAATTAGGAGACTCAACACTGGGGAAGAGTATTTCTCCTACCTAAATAACTTCCTTAGTTGCCTGTAGTTCTCTGTCTATGGGTGGATTCCAATAATACCTGTCCCACTCCTCCCCTTATTATGTGTCTACTGGGACCCTGGGAACTCACAAACCACTCAGCAAAGCAGGTAGGCTAACTGCAGACCTTCACTCTCCTTCTGATCCTCCAAGTCTAATCTCCCGCTCTGGAGCAGAATACCTATAGCAGCCTCCCCATTCATCTCTAGTGGACCCCACAGATCTTTCCCTCCTAGTCTCCCTCCACACATTCCTTGATTTGTCACAGATCTGAACTACAGGAGGCCCTCTCTGGGAAACTACAGGCCATGCTGATCCAGAAAACAGGCAGGCTAACTTTAACCAGATCTCTCCCCATCCCCCATAGTCCCCACACTCTCCCCTCAGCTCCTTCAAATCAAATCCACAAGCCTCATCCCTAGCTCTAGACCAGACTACCTCTGGCAGATTCCCACCACACTTCATCTCTAAAGATCCCACAGATGTTCCACTCTTAACTCTCCTAATTGCTTTGTTCTATCCCCTAATTTCAGCAAGCCTTCCCTGGGAAACCAGAAGCATGGAAGCTCTTTAGTAGACCTGCATGCTGTGGTCTCTGCTAAGTCTCTGTCCCCATAACCATGGCAATGACTTATCAGCTCCTAGTCAAACATCCTGTTTTCCCTCCCTCTCATAACCCCAAGCCCATTCCAGTTCCTGTGTCTCAGGTCCAGATACTAAGATACACATTTTACCTGGAAACCCCAGTCCCCCACACCTATCAGGGCCCCAGTTTGTCCACCATGATCAAGTAGGCTTCATCCGTACTTGGGCTAGGGATGTAGGTCCACTAGGCTAGGCTAGTGCAGGGAATAAGTGTGATAAACAAACTGAAGAAAGAATAAGGGGTGAGGCCATTAAAATTATGGCGATGTGAGGGGAATTCAGAAAACTAATAAAGTAGAAACTTCCTAAAATGTAAGCTCTCTTGTGTGCTCATGCACACACACAAATACACCCATACGCACACACACATACACACAAGTACACCCACATGTACACAGACATACACATAAGACACATTTTTATACACACACACACACACACACACACACACACACACACACACACACACACACACCCATGTGTGTGCACACATTTACCAAACACATGCACAGGGGTTTTAATGATATAGTCCCCCCACTAGCCAGCTCTTGTCACAAAGGAAGCCTCCTTTACTGGGAATGGGTTCCATCTAATTGAGTTACACAGCCCTAAGGAGTCCCATGGGAATCCTCAAATAACCAAGGCTGTTGCAAAGACTATAGGCTGCTCTCCACAAACTGAGAGCAAGACCCCAGAGCTGAAGACAACACCTACCCAACCCACTGCACATGGAGATGCCTACTCAAAACCTTCACCCCTACAGGATTCCTGAGTCTTTGGTACAGGAAGTTGCTCTGCATGCTGTCAACAGAAAAGCATAAACACCAAGCCAGCCACAAAACTTTTATCTGCAACAGAGTTCTGCCTGCAATACATACTAGGAAAACCCTGGTATAAAGCTTGTGGGAGTAATCAAGCAATACTTGATCTGACTTAAGACTCTCAACACGGGGTGGATCCATACCCAATACTGCTTGGGTGAACAAGAACCTGCGATATTCCAGGGATCTAATGTAAAATCAAATGATACCAGTCTGAGCAAAGACAGAAGAAAGAAAAATGATACCACAATGACAGAGTGACTCCTGGTGATTAATACTCTTCTATGTTTCGGGATCAGTGTCTTATTCAACCACCATCAGAGAAGTGTCCTCCTGAAGCAGATGGGAATATAGAGACAGACCCACAGCCAGACATCATGCAAAGGTTGGAGAGACCTTGGAAATCCATCCCTAAATGGGATGCCACCCTGAAATCCATCCCTTCTCATTTCAGGACATCTTCTGGAAAAGGAGGCAGAGAGAGTGAGGGGATGGAGGACACCAGGAGGACAAGGCCTTGTAAGTCGCCTGAGCAAAGCTCATAGGAACTCAGAGAGTAAAGCAGTATATACCTGTCAATTAAAAATCCTATGGACTCTACAGGAAAGGATAGAATAGAAGGGGGGCATGCAGGAGGCAGAAAGAATACTGGGATAGAGCCAGGCACAGGAGATTCGTCCTGGGCTGGCCAACACATGGTAAAGCCAGCCCTGTGGCAGAATGTAGACTAAAATAAATGGTTATATTGAGTTAAGTCCTGTCAGAGACGAGCCTAGCTATACAGCCAAAATATCTGTAAATATATTTTGCATCTGTCTGAGTCTCATTTAAGGGAGCATGGGGCTAGGAGGAAGAACTAGGACTAATCTACATTTAAGGGACTTAGCCAATACATAATGAAGTAGACAGATTTTTGTGGGGGTGATGTTTTATTTTGATAAGAGTTTTTCCAAGAAGCTCCTGATGATGACCAGCACTGACAGGTAACATGGCACCACAGGCTGCACTACCAGCTTGGGCAATGTCAATGTCAGCAAGGACAATCTAATGCGATCATCAAGACCTACCGGGAAAAGAGATGGTGCTGCTCACCCAATCTCCCTCTAAAAGAAATCTATCAGTCTTCTTATGAGCCCACAGCAGTCACAGTACTGCATTCTTGTAATCCCAGCATACAGGCACAGAGACAGAATGACCCTAAGTTCAAGTCACCCTAGGCAACATAAATGCTGTCTTAAAAACATTTTTAATCAACAGCAAAGAGTCACTGGGCAGAGGACTCAAGCTTCAATTAGGGCTTTTGTACAAAAAAAGTCAAAACATAGCTCAGGCAAGGTGACATTCCTTGTGTGAGGTAGCTTCCTCCCTAAAGCTCTTAACATCCAGATTAATTAGAGTACTCTGAGTCTGGTCCACAGAGGAAAAGTGAAAGCCTGTAGAAAAGATCTAGGGGGCTGGTGAGATGGCTCAGAGGGTAGAAGCACTGACTGCTCTTACAAAGGTCCTGAGTTCAAATCCCAGCAACCCTATGGTGGCTCACAAACACCCAAACTGAGATCTGATGCCCTCTTCTGGCATGTCTGAAGACAGCTACAGTGTACGTATAATAATAAATTAATCTTTTTTAAAAGAAAAGTAGTAAAGTAGTAGTAGTAGTAGTAGTAGTAGTAGTAGAAGTAGTAGTAGTAGTAGTAGTAGTAGAAGTAGAGGCAGCAGCAGCAGCAGGGGCAGCAGCAGTAGTATCGGAGAAGGAAAAAAAATCAAACTGTCAGGAAAGAGAGGTTGAGAGAGAGGACACTGTTGACACAGTATGGTGAAACAACAAATTACCAGCTCCCTAGATAAAGTAGGAGGGCTGCTTTTGAGCATGGGCAGAACACATGTCTATTGTGGCCAGTGTGGTGTGAGCAAAGGAGCTCTGCTGGAGTGGCAGGAGACAGAAAGGAGAGAGGCAAGGGAGATGTGTAGCACTTAGTAGGGGATGGACTTGCAGTTCCCAGGGAAGTGTTAGGTGCCCAGGACCAAACAAGGATGACATTAGTGGAAATACCCAACAAAGGGGTGACAGAACCAGTACAGATTATATTCAGTGCATCGGTTGAGGGACGGTACCACCTAACTATCTAAAAAAATTTATCCAAGAATGGTTCCTGTCTAAAGGAAATGCATAAAGAGCGGAGCAGAGACTGAAGGAAAGGCCATCCAGAGACTGCCCCACATAGGGATCCATGCCATCTGCAGACACCAAACCCAGACACTATTGCTGATGCCAAGAAGTGCTTGCTGACAGTAAACGTGGTCTAGCTGTCCCCTGAGATGCTCTGCCAGAGCTGGACCAGTAGATATGAAAATACTAGCAGACAGCCATCAGACTGAGCACGGGGACCCCAAATGGAAGAGTTAGGGGAAGGACTGAAGGAGCTGAAGGGTATTGTAACCCCATAGGAAGAACAACAATATCTAATAACTGCCCCCCCAAGCCCCCACCCTAGAGCACACAGGGACTAAACCACTGCCCAAAGATTACACATGGAGGGACTCACAGCTCCAGCTATGTATGTAGCAGAAGCCTGCCTTATCTGACATCAATGGGACAGAAGGCCCTTGGTACTGTGGAGGCTCCATACCCCAGCATGGGGGATGCTAGGGTGGTGAGGCAGGAGTGGTTGAGTGGGTGAGCACCCTCATAGAGGCAGAGGAGAGAGGGGATGGGATGTGAGGGTTTGTGGAGGGAAACTGGGAAGGGGACAACATTTGAAATGTCAATAAATAAAATAATATCAAAAAATTAAGAGTCTGGTGTTGTTTTCTTTTCTTGGTTTCAGAAAGTCCTGTTGTACTAGGTTTTTGATTGATTTTGAGAAAGAACTTAAAGTTTGGTGGGTAGGGAGGGGATGATGATCTAGAAGGACTTGGGGAAGGAGAAGAATATGCTCAACGTATACTTAAATTTAAAAACAGTTTTAAATAGGAAAAACAAACAAACTCCTGCTGGTGCTGCCTTTGTTCAAGTCTTGTTTCTTGTCATTTATAGGAGATACAATCTACAATCACCAAGTTTTTTTAAATCCCCTTGCTCTTACGTTTTTCCACCTTTTCTTCCCAAGTCTGAGGAGCAGTTAATTGTGTTGTAGATGTATCCACTGAACATAGTGAACAATACTGTCCTGACCACCTGTGGTTTGTGGAAATCAAGGTAGGTACTAGGGTCCTAGCCAAGTCTCAGGACTAGTGAATTAATGAATCTTAGAGAAGAACTGCTTAATCCCACTTTATTAAGCCAGCCAAATTCCTAACTGCATTCTAAGTTTCAACTCTTAGGTGCACAGGTGTAGCTCTCACCCTTCATCAAAGAAAGTTCTCTTTTAAACAGAAGGAGACCACTGCAGGCCTACAATCTTGACAAAAGCCTATGCTAGGCACCTGCGCCCACCTTCCTAACCATCCCAGCTACCCCACACCAAATACCTTCTCAAACTCAATGGGGTACATCTTGAATCCAAGCATCTTGTCTGGAGTAGGAAGTGCAGTCTTGAGTTCCTCCAGGTGGCTGTCATCTGCAGAAAGGACACCATGGTCTCTGGTGAACCCACTGCACTGCCCAAGGTGAAATCTGGACTGGGAAGTGGTGTTTATGTAAAAGTATTTGAAAGGGAGAGGCATCCTGGAAGGTGTAAGGGAAGGGGAGTCGAGGAGAGAAAACACTTCCCTGCCCAAAGGGCACAGGGAAGTAGGGGTGAGGAATACAAACACATGAAGACCTGGAGGTCCTGAGTAACAAAGATGAAAACCTCACAACAAGGAAGCAGCATATTCACACACCATGAAAGATGGAAGCAACTCAATTACCCACCAATAAGTTAAGAGACAAATGCAGAAGCTGTAAAAAGGGGAGAAAATTGTAGGACTATATTAATATACAACCATTACACTAAATAAAGTAGATAAAGTAAATGGGACACAGGAAGAAATCTCTGCTTTGAGTTTGCTTCCCTGTGGATCCACTAATATGATACAGCTAGTGGTCAAAAGATTCAAACAAAAAAAGGTAGACAAAGGTTTTCAAGGATGGTGAGGTGGTAGAGAATGGGAGAAGTTGTTCAAGGGCCACAGGAGTTTAGTTTTGTAAGATGAAGACGATGGAGCTGAGCAAAGTGATTTAGATTAAGTTCACAGGAAGATAGAATCTAGTTAATGGAAAGAAATGGCAAGCAAGTCGGGAGAGGGGAGAGACACACTGTTATGAACAAACAGTGAATGAAGGAGGGGAAAGTCTCAAAGGAAGATTGTTGGTCAAATCTCACTCATGAGGACACAACTACTCTCTGAAAGGCAAACTGAGGAACTGTATCAACTTGGGAGATTTTTACAAGAGAACAGATTCCTCAGGGAGATCAGAAGAGAAAACAGAGTGTGTGACACAGAGTGCAAAAATCGAGGTGTGCTTTAAGCAGATACAGAGAGGACAGGAACACAGAGGGAGAATAGAGGCGACCTGTTACCAAGGAGACAAAACAGCAAAGGTATCAAGACACCCAGAGGGCAGGGAGCAGTCCGGTTCTTTTTGCATGAAAAGTACATAAATTGAGAAGAAACAAGAAGGAGAATTCGACAAAGTCATCAGACAAGGAAGACAATGAACCATTTCCATTAAGTCCATATTGCAGAGAAATGAGATACAGAGGTTTTGTTTTTCCACCCATCAACCCTTAAGCACAGACTAGGTAAATCTCAGGAATACAGTGAAAATCCTGGCCAGTGGCAAACACCAGAGGGAAGGCTGAGTGGGACAGAATACAAACAGATGATCCCTGAACAAATGGTGAAGCATTCTCACCGATAGTGGTGGCACTGGTACTCTGCAGCTCCTGCTCAGAAACATGGATCCTGATGCCAGACTTGGGAGCAAACTTGGGGACCGGCAGAGACTGCAGGAGGTTGGCCACAACAGCCCAGTCCTGGGACCCTCCTAGTCCGTATGTCTGAGCAAACAGGTTGGCAGCAGCCATCACATAATCCAGATGCAGGGGCTGAAAGAAAGCCATGGCAAAGGAAAGTCAGCTTAACAGCCACAGGTTAAGAGTGGAGAGACCCACTCCCCACATACCCACCTGGGAGATCCCAAGGACACTTACATTGTTTATGTCAAAGATGAGAGGATGCGGACAGCGTTTTGGTCCTGACCAAAAAAGTGCTCCAGAGCTCGTAAGCTAGGAGAATGCAAAGGTATGAAGAGGACAGAGGGAGAAGCACTCTCAGGCAGTCCTCAGGCCAAGAAGCCTAGGTTCACCATTCTTGGGAAATTCACAATGAGTCAAACACATGGCAAGTTCAACTTACCAATTTATATGAGGCAATATTAAGAAATGAAAGTTAGTCCTTTCTAAATGCCCACAAGCCACCCCTACTTCACAGATACGGCTTACCAAGACCTTAGGCATGTCACGAACCAGTGTCCAACACACCTGGGACTTGAACCTACTTCATGCTTAACTATAAAACTTCTCACAACTACAGCCCTCAAAGAGAACTCAGCAGTGGCTCAGCCCACAGGTGCAGCTGGGAAGGAAACTAAGCCCCTTGCCTGGCTGACAGAAGGAGGAAAACACAAATCCTTGCACCAAGTCCTGGCCTACACCTTGCCTTGAGGTGCCTGTGGCAGCTAGACTGCCTGGAAGAAGCCATGTCCAGAGAGAGGATAGTAAGCATCCAATTTCCTGGAAATGTGCTCAGCCAAATACATCCACCGAGTATGTAATACCTGAGTTGGAGGGTAGTTGTGCAGCAACTGCTGGATGTTGTGAGAATACTGGGTGTGCCAGTGCTGGTAGGCCCAAGTCACACAGTCAGCCCAAGTCTGTGGCCTCTGCAGGACCAGGCTGCAGTGTATGGCCTCCAGTACTTCCAAAGGCTGGGTGCCGGCTAGCTGCAGTGTCCGCTCCATGAACTTGGGGTCCCTATCCAATACAAAGACCTGGATTACTTCAGAGGCCTAGAAGTAAGGTTTCTGGGCAAGCCTTCTTTCTCCAGGGAAAATGTCATTCCTGACCATTTCCCATCACCCTCCACCAGCAAAAGGCTCAATCAACCATTAGTTATCCAAAGCATCTACCAAGGATGTGCCTTGAGGAGAGCAGACAAGGACGCCTTTGTTGATTGGCTTCTGTTGGCTGTTGGTTTGTCTGTTACTTACATGAGGTATTGGTTAACGTTTTCAGCTGACTGCTTGAAGAGCCCTTCAAACTCATCCCGAGCCCACTACAGACAGAGCAAACAAATGCATGTCAGCAACGGCCAAACAAACAAACCAAAACCAAAACAAAAAAAGTTCTTGTACACATTATAATGTGAGACAACCAGTTAGTAAAGACTGTTCTGGGTGAAGACTGCATTAACCTGTACAATGAGGATACCCACGTGTTCCAGACCAGAGGTCATAATTTGCAGCCAAGTACGTATGTGTGAGAACCTGGAATGTTCATGGCAATACAGGTGTGATGTGTTTGGATTATAAGAAAGAGAGAGAAGGGAAGAAGTCACACTTAAAAGAACAATGACCTATTGGCAGTTACTCTTAGACTGAGCAGAACAGCACCCAGGTCTCAACAGGAATTTCTCTGGTTTTTGTTGCTGTTGTTTTGTTTGCCCCCCCCCCCCTCCAAGGTTTCTGAGAACTAGGAGGTCACTGCAGAAATGGTCTGGGGCATGTACACAGACACTGGACCATACAGGTTCTAAATTCTAACTCTCACACATACTTACCTGCTTTTATGACCTATTGCAGTGGAATAAAACTCCCCTGTAGCCAGCTGGTTTTCAAGTCTCTGATGTAACTAGCTAGCATTTACACTCATCAAAGTTAGTGTGTGAGCACATGCAGACTGCAAGACTGAGTGTGGTGCCAACTACAAACCCACTGCTAAGAATTTTACCAAAGTATATGAACAGCCCATATCCAGCCTAAGTGCTTTACAAAATCTCCCTGGTAGGTATTACTTCAATGCACATTTTGCACATGAGGAATCTGAGGACCAGACAGGTCTCCTCCTACAAAGTTACCGAACACATTCTAAAACCTTTTGTGCTACTCTGCCTGCTGTACAGACTCAGAGACATTTTATAACCTGGAACAAGAAACAGGATAAAGGAATTTGGTTGGAACTCTCTAGTCTATTCCTACCTGATCTCCACCTGCTTGGCATGGCCTCAAAATACTGACACTATGAGCCGAGGAGCAAACAGAAACTAAACAACCCCCACCCAACCTCCCTGGGCCCCGTTGAACTGGAGGAACACAAGCAGAACTAGGCTCTGGGTTTAGTGTCCAGTAGAGCATTCATTTTGTTCAGCCAGAGGACACACAAGATTTTGTACTTGACAACACAGACAGAAGTCACACTGAAAAACCAGCTGTTTAACTTAACACTTTGGGTAAGATTTTAACACACCAAAAATGCACTCATTATTACAGGTAAATTAGGAAATCAGCAGAGACAACAATAGCTGATTTGTGTAGCAAAAAGCATCGTTTATGGGTCATTCTCACTCTTCAGACACATGTCCAACTGATAGGTTCTCTTTAACTCTTTCAAAACTAGAAGGTTAAGGTTAATTGTTGTACTTAAAATGTTTTCCATACAATATAGTTGGATTGTATTTTTTTCCTTCTGCCAACCCCTCCCAGAACCTCCTAAACTCCCCAGCCACTTTACTCACATGCCATCTCTCAAGAAAACTCTATAACAAGTAAAACCCCAAAGAAATAAAGAAATAAAAACCCACGAGCAAGACAAGTAATACCAAAACAGAAGTGCACAAGAAAAAACCTGAAGTCCACCTGGCCACCTTCTTCTAGGCATGGAGCCTACCCTGGAATGTGGTTGATATATGCCATTAACATTCCATTGTAGAGGAGGTTTATTCCTTTTCTGAGCTTGGTTAGAGCTGTCAATTTGTGTGGAATTCCCCTTCTTTGTGTTGGGATTTTGCCTGGCTTGAACTTGTACAATTTTGAGTGCTGTCAATCAGAAGTGGATGACTCCAAAGAAACCATGTATGATACATAGATAACACACGTGGGCTGGTATACATATGATTGGTATAAAGACATGGGACGTGTTCCGGACCCAGAACACTTCAGAATCTAGAAATCTGTAGCAGGAGACTGGCAAAGGCTCGAGGACCTAAACCTACCACCTCCCATTCCTCCCAAGGTTGATCACCTGCAGGGTGTGCTCTATGGCATTAGGGAAGTTCTTCAGTGTGCAGATGGGGATGGATTTCTCAGGTGGGTCCTGGCTTGAGCTGTAAGATTCTGTCAAGAAGGGAACAACCACCTGCACATTGCCCTTGGTGCCCAGCGTGCCTGATTCCAGCAGAGGCTTACGATAGTAAACACAACGGCGGTCCACGTATAATCCTTTTAGGGAGATGGGAAGAAATGGCAGATGAGTAGCAGGCAAGCTTACATAAGGCAGGAACACAGGTCAGGTTGCTCTACAGAATGAGTTCCAGGAGAGCAGAGGCTACAGAGAGAAACCCTGTCTCGAAAAACCAAGGCAAGACAGGAATACAAGATCCTCATACATACACTCTACCCTGCTCTTGCCCTCCTCACTCAACTCCAAACTTACGAGCATCCACATTGTCTAGGGCATTGGCCACACCATCCAGCTTTTGGAAGAAGTCATCATCATAAACGTGTTCTGTCTCCGGGCCTACTCGATTCTGGTGGCTGAATATCCTGATGTGTGGATTTATGTCACGCACTGCTGCAGCAGCAGTCTCAGACTTTAATTTCTGGGTGGGAATATGAAAAACAGAGCTGTTTCCCACACACCGAGGTGACCAAAGTCCACAGAGATATCCCAAGATTTATCTCATAAAGGGTTAGGCTCAAAGCCAACCAGGCTCAAACAGTGCCAATACCATCTGGCTGGGCACAACAGATATTATAAAGGACATTAGAATGTTCTTTTATGACAGCTACATTTCTACTAATTCATAAAATTCTGTCTTCTTTTACTTTAAGGATTATAAAGGAAGGGCTGGAGGGATGGCTCAGCAGTTAACAGCACTGACTGTTCTGCCAGAGGTCTTGGGGTTCAAGTTCCAAAAAATACATGGTGGCTCACAATCATCCATAGTGGGATCCAATGCCCTCTTCCGCTGTGTCTGGAGACATTGACAGTGTACTCAAATATATAAAATAAATATATCTTTAAAAAAAAAAACAGGATTATAAATGGAATTTGCCACCACACAATATTTTGAGTTAAAATAAGAAATAAGGTCAGAATAGCCCAACAGCTACTCTAATTTCAATTAATGACATCCAGAGTAACCCAAATAAAACCACAGACAGACTGAGACTCCTCTGGTTCTACTTTCACTTCTGGAATACATGGGTTGTGGCTTCCTCCACCTGAACTCTCTGTTCTTTAAATACCACACACCCGAATGTCTTATCTTCCCTCAGGCTTCTACTACTTTTGCATGGTCAAATGTCTTCCCACACACCTTTACTGTTTCACCATGGTAAGGTCCATTTCCCTAGGAGAAAGCCTTCTTCATAAGCACTGAAAACAAGCACCCTCCTGACATTTTCCAATTGCTACTTCTCAGTTCCTCTTTACTTCTCTTACACGTTTGAGATTCTAACATTAGCCATATGCCACTTACTGCAACAGTAGCCTGTCATGGTCAAACAAGAGTCTCCCAAAGCTTTTGGGAGTGTAGGTCATAAGCACCACAACTTCCTATGTTAGAATCGTAAGCAGATTATTTAAAAGTGTTAGTCCACTTAACACACTATGTCAAGAACAGATGAGATAAGCATAAGCATTTACCAGCAAAAATACTTCCAGTACAGAATACCCCTGAGGACTCAGACCATACTCACATCTTTATAAATATGTTTTAGGTTACATACTCTCATGAAACAGCTGAGTGTATGTGTCTGTCTGTCTGTCTGTCTGTGTACACACAAGTACAGGTGTATATAGGCACACACAAGCATATATACAATGCCAAGTACATGTATGAACGAGTGGGATCCTACTGTACTAGTAGTAGTAGTAGTAGTAGTAGTAGTAGTAGTAGTAGTAGTAGTAGTAGTAGTAGTAGTCGTAGTAGTCGTAGTAGTCGTAGTAGTCGTAGTCGTAGTCGTAGTCCATATACTCTATGTGCGGCTCTCAGCTCTCTTCCTTTTTTTTTGGTCATCAGATTCTAGTTATCTGGAAAACAGCTTCCCAGCTTCCCTGAACTGGCTTCCTAAACGTATGGAAGGAATTTGTCCTTTCCACTAACAGAGCAATCTGGGAGAGGAACAGTATTTGATGCCATTTAATTTCTTATTGAGTCTTACAGACTCAGTGTTACATGAGGAGGACACCAAAATGCAATCAGGAAGCTTCTCACTTGCTCCAATCTTCCCACTAGAGGAAGCCAGGAACATTTCTTTTGTTACCTTATGTTTTCTAAATCTAGAGTCTAGGATGCTTGATGAAAAACGAAGTAAAGGAAAGATGAATTATCAACAAGACAATCAAGGAAACACTGACCTGTAGGGAATGCCCTATTACCAATCTCACAATGTCACATCTGCCATGCCCGAGCATCCAAGCTTAGGTAGGGAGGGAAAACCAGGCAAATGAAAAAACTGTGACAGGGAAAAATATCTATTGACCTCACACCTGAATGCCTGAAAAAAGGAGGGAACTAAAGGGGGAGAAAAAAAAAAAGGAAGGGAGGAGAGGGGGATGGGAGGGGAGGGAAGAAATATCTGAGCCATTTAGGTTAGAATCAAATAGGAGAAAGAAAGCCATGCCATCCTACTCACTGTGATGTCCCAGGGACGGAAGAGAAACTGTCTGTTCAGGTTTGACTTCTCAATGGTGTCCATGTCTGTAACTGTGATTTCTCCATCCTCCCCACAGCCAAGGCCAATCATGGCAAAGTTCTTGAGCAGCTCACACCCAATGGCGCCTGCGCCTACCTAGAAGTTGGTCAGAGTGAACAGGGATGGCATAAGCTAACCCACCACTCCTTACTCCCAAAAGAAAACACCAACCGAACACAAGACCGTGTAGTGACAAACATTCTATTCACAGGGATGCACATTCCTATGGGTGACTGAGAGGAGGGAAAGAAAAAGAGGTACCTGAAGCCTTTCCTCAACCCACCACAAGACAGAATAGGTGATGTAATCAGGTCATGAAAAACCAAAAGACCCCTCCCCAAAAGGATCAGGGAAAGAGAGATCCTTTCAGAAAGGGTGGACAGAGGCCATTAGTGTCAATCACCAGGAAGTATTTCTGCTTGCCAAGCTTCTCTTGTAGGTCTGATCCAAATACAGCCACTTGCCCATCGTAACGGTTCTGGCGCTGGATTTATGTGAATGAGTACAGACAGGTTAGAGCGACACATTCCTCAAGACGATCCCAAAGTTTCCCACTGCCCCCACAGACTTACTGGCAGGCACTTATCTTCCATGAAGGCCACTCTGTGCTCCAGGAGACATTCAAGGGCATCAAAGTACAGCCACTGCCTAATGGGCATAAACTTTCCAGAACAAGCCTGGGGAAAGAAGGCTGTCAGTAGCAGTAGCCTAACTGGACTAAAAGGCAGTGATGGCATCAGAAACACACAGCAGCCACACCCTTCCCCGCTAGGGCTGACCTTCATGACCTCCTGGGCAGCCAAACCACCAAAGAAGGCATTTATGGGTGCCAGATCCCCAGCTGCTACATAGGCCAACTTCCGGATAAGGTCTATGTCCAGGCAATCCTGTTGGACTGCTGGCAAAGCTTGAGCATTCACAGCTTGGGCTAAGGTCACCAATTCCTCAGCATCCTCCTGGTTGGACAAAAGGAACCTGGATAGAGCCTATCAGGCCCTACTGGAGGAAGAACAGGTATTGGAAACAGACAAATCAGAGGTTCCTGGCTGGCTTCCCACTCATTTACCTCATTATGGGGCCGAGGAGGCCTGCTGTGCTGAGTACAGAACTGATGCAGGGCCTGGAAGCCAATGTGAAGCTGAGCAGGATGACAGCACTTAGCAAAATCTGTGACCACAAACTCTGGCTCTGCCAGTGAGGCGAGTAGGGGTTTCTGTGGATAATGGAGTGTCGTGAGACCAGATATGAACAACCTATAAATCTCAAAAGCAGGAGTCCTTCTACTCACAGCCCCTCACCACCTACTCACAAAACTGATCTTCCGAGGTACTTTCACTTGACTGACAATGCCTCCACGGATATACTCAGAGAAGCTGGAGGTATCACAGATACTAAAGGTATAGGGACCTGGAAGATGAAAAGGATGGAGAAGACTGCCAGTCTAATCTGTGCCTTTGCCACCCTCCCAAGATCAAGTACAAAAACCTCACAGTCCAAGCCTAAGACACATCAGCTTTCTTTCCATTGCAAGCTCTACTCAGAGAGGGACAACCAAGCAAGCAACCAAACAAAAAACAAACAAAAATCACACACAAAGGAAAAGAAAACAAACCAAAGCATATCCATCAAAAGCACAGGCGTACAGTACACAACTCTCATCCCAGTCCTTCAGAAATCAACTCACGAGGATTCAGAGTTCAAAGCTAGCCAAGGGCTACCCACACCAAACAAAATGCCCACAGTCTCACTCATACAGCTTCAGACTCTGGGTGGTAGGAAGCTGACACCACATCTGGCTTCTGTTTCAATGCAGAAAAACAAACTGGGGTAGGGAACAGATGTCTCCTCTGTCCAAGATCTGATTCAGTGCCTGAGAGTGAGTGCTTCTTGCTCTCCTTGGTTAAGTGCCCAGCACCTATGCTGGGCAGCTCACAAATGTCTGCAGCTCTCAGACATATCCCAAAACAGAGACACACAGAGACAAAACCAAAAACAAAATACATACACAAGACAGAAAAGAAATCTACTTGTCTCTATCTCCGAAGCATTACACAAGCTCTGTAACGATACAAGCCATAGGACCTAACTTTTCTTACTTTTCTTACAGTTCTGGGGGTCAAACACTGAAGCTTGTGAAAGCACAGCAAGAAGTTTACCAACTGACTTGCTATATTAATATTCAGTAGGTTACTAATATTTAGTGACTATAGAGAAGAAAAAGTCTGTACATGTTGAAAACAAAAGCGGTTCTTTTTCATGTGTTTGGTGACTTGGAGACAGGGATTCACATAGCCCAGTCTGGACTCTTGCTCCATAACTAAGGCTGGGCTTGCACTTCTAATCCTCCTGCATCCCCCTCCTGAGTGCTAGGATTACAGGTGCATGCCATCATCCACAATGGCACCTTTCTTACACACAGGTTATATTGACAGAGCCCAAGGGTGGAGGGATACAAAACATACAAAAAAAAGGGGGGGGGTCTTTGGTCCCCTCACATCACTGATCAGTGTCAGCTCATGATGCAGAAAGACTTCCTAGCAAACAGGCATCACCTTGAATACTCAGCTTCACACTCGATCAAGTCTGGACAATACAAAGGAGTTGATACCAGGGTTAACTTTCAGGAGTAAAGTTCAACATGCTAAGACGAATGAAGCCAGCATCAAATATGTAAGACTCACAAGCACCTCACTTCTCTCAAACAGATTATGAAAGATCATGCTACTTTGACTGTGGTTGAGCTCACACATCTCAATTTAGTTTTCTGCAGGTGTCTTAATTTAAGGGATATCATCTCTACAGAAGCTTGGTTAATCTCACACCTTTGCTGGGACTCACTGGCCTACTGCACACACAAACTGCTGTGTTTTAAATTACTGTAGACTCCCCTCCTTAACTCTTCCATCACTACCACACTGTCTTCATACATTTTCTCGATGAGGCAGTTTGGACGACTGAGGTGAGCCCCCATCAGGATCCATCTTTATGTGCTTCCTCCAACCCCCAGTGTAGCAGTTACCTCCATGGGCTGCCTTCCTGACTGCATGACAGCATTTTGAATGGTTATTCTAAATTCAAACTCGGCCATAACACTCACAGAGAAAGGGCTCTTACAAACTGAGCCGTCTTTCCAGCCATAGTCTACCAGAAACCAGCTTACCAATCACACACACTAGAAAGGACCTAGTCACTCCGTCCTTTTAGAGCTTAAAAGAGAAAATCTAATTGTCTAAAATAAAACCAAAAATGCAGGGAGGGGGTGGGGGCGAGTCAAAATGGAATGAACCAAGGAATAAGTGGTGTGCCTGACCATACTCAAGAATCAGTCCAGTGTCACAGAAAGGGATGGTGCACTTGAGGTGGGAGACACAAGTTAGGCCCTGCTCTATCAAGGCATGGTGGCTTTAATCCCAGCACTCAGGCAAGAGGACTAAGATGAGTTGGTTGGAGACCAGCCCAGTCTGCTGTGCAAAGTTCCAGAGTGACCTCTTGGATTCTGAGGCAGCCCATATCACAGAGCCAATTCTCCCCCTCCTTCCCAAGGCTTCCTGTACCCAGAACTTTGATCTCTATGGGAGCAATGCCATTGAGTTCATTCATGCCCTGAACTTCTGTGAAAGAGATGAAGTCACCACTTTCAAATCCATGCCGGGAGTCCTCCAAGCAGGTGACAATCCCTGGATTCTCCTGGTTGGGGAAAAAGAAAACAGAAGATTAAGAGTTAAGCCTCCCTCAGTGTGGGATGTTTATATTCGCACCATCCTGGAAGCTGAGGCAGAAGGTTTACCATGTAACCAACCTAGCCTTCGCAGCATTATGGAGAATGTCTGAAACACAACACACACACACACACACACACACAGACACACACACACACACAGAGACGCACAGAGACACACACACACAGACACACACAGAGACACACACAGACACAAACACACACAGAGACACATACAGACACAGACACACACACACACACACACACAAATACACTCCAAAAGAAAACACCATCACCAAAAAAATGTCTGAAAAACAAACAGGCATACACACACACACACACACACACACACACACACACACACACACACCAAAAGAAACACCATCACCAAAATAAAGAAAAAGAAAAGAGAAAGAGAAAAAGAAAAGGATAAAGAAAAAAAAAGAGAAAGAAAAAGAAAAGAAAAACTCAAGATTTCAAGGGCAGGCAAGTAGTGTTTAATTTCCCTCACTGATAGGATACTGACTAGGTTATTTAGTGACATATCCCAAGTCCAATTGTTGGGTGGGGACAGGGTAAGGGAAGGAAAGGGGGAGAAGGAAAAGAATTTTAAGAAATGTGAGGGAATGCATAAAGATAGAAAAGAAATCCCCAGACAAAGGAAAGGTGGGAAAGGAAGGAGAGCAGAGGGGGGGAAAAAAAAAGGAGGGTCAAGCCGGGCGTGGTGGCGCACGCCTTTAATCCCAGCACTCGGGAGGCAGAGGCAGGCGGATTTCTGAGTTCTAGGCCAGCCTGGTCTACAAAGTGAGTGCCAGGACAGCCAGGGCTACGCAGAGAAACCCTGTCTCGAAAAACCAAAAAAAAAAAAAAAAAAAGGAGGGTCAGATAAAAGGAAAAGGAAAGGAAAAATCAAAACAAAACAATTACTGCCTACATCCTCTGCATGTGAACCTATAGGAGTGGCCTCCTTACCTTAGTGATCATTGAAACCATGGCACTGAGTGGCTGTTCCCCATTTGAATCAGTGAGAATCATTTCCTCTCCAAAGTCACAGAAGAGTTGTCTAGGGAAGGAGGCAAAGGGAGTGATGCTTTAGACCAAGCACAGGGCCTTCCAGCACTCAAGGTACGGAGACAGATCAGGTGATGTTCATACCACCCAGGAAAAAAGAAAAGAAAAATCATTTCAAAACTGGTTGGTGGAGGAGGACATGAAGGCTTGGGAGTCTCTTGGCCTATGTTTGGTGGAAGTCAGATAAAGGCAAGCACTCATCCAACTAGGCCCCGAGTGTCTGCTACTACCAGCTTGATTCCGTGGCTATGGCAGAATTCACCCACCTGCAGCTGATATTCCAAAGGAGTGTTGGTAAGAACCACTACCTGTAAAGAACAATAGGCCCAGGTTTGGGGTGGAGTGAGAGAATAAAACAGCTGACAGAAGTGAGGGAGAAGAATCCAACACCCAGGCTCAGCTGGCACAGCCTTTTGTCACATGGACACACAAGTCTCAATGGGTGTCAGATATAACAAGGGACAGAGAACAGCTTTTAAAAACACTACCAACTACAGGAATAACAGCAGTGCTAGACAAGCAAGGTCTGGAGACCAGGTAAGTTCATTTATCTGGTAAAAATAGACAGCTGGCTACCTACAGCCAGGTTCTATCTATCAAGAGTGACTACCCAGCCAGTCTGGGTTTCCTCTCATTATACTCACTCGTACAAGGGCTGGAGAATTATCCATGTAGGTGCTGTGCTCCATCCAGATCTCACTATAACACCACACCTTTCTACAAGAGAACCTGCCCCTCTGGGGAGCTCTACCTGCTACCTACATCTCCTAGTTTTCCAGAACCAGATCTGACACAAGGTGCCAGCCTAAATGGCATCAAACCTCGAAGGATAAGACGGGAGGCATGGGATACTCCAGGGTACCTGAAAACCACTAAGGAACTCCTCAATTAGAGGTCCAGTGTAGCTGTACACAGGAACGTAACTGTTGAGTTCAGCAAGGCGTGGTTGGGATATCTCAGCTCGGTTTTTACCAATATCTTCCTCACGTAGGCAGAACTATGAAAAGGGGGTAGGAAGATAGCACTGAGACACATGCAGTGCACATGCTGGAGCCTAAACAAGGAGAAGCCAAAAAGAGATGATACCTGGGAAGACAGATCAGCCCACTGGGCAGTGCCCTGGTCATGGAGAGTGACAGCCTTGACCCCACCAAGGATGATATTCTTGGCAATTTCCACACCCAGACCCTGCAGGCCTGATATCAGTACACTGGAAGCCTGGAGATGCTTCATTGCCTCATGGCCAAGTACATACCTGTCAGCAAAGAACTCTAGGTTAGTGTCTTCCCCACTCTGTGCCTTCTCCCAATCTCCATCTCCCGTCCTGTGTACTACTCACAGCTGGCGGGAGTAAAGGCTTTCATCTATGTCCATTTCCTAAAGATGAGCAGAGAGTTCCAGGGGAGATAAAATAGCAATGAGACTGGGCCATGTGGAAAGACAGAGGTACTTCACCAGCCCCCACTGATTGTTTCCATCCTTACAAATGTCATACTCACGTTGGTTGGCCCTGGGGGCACGCCAAACATCACAGAATAGGTAGGAGACCAACTAGAATCCAGACTAGAGTCAGGTCCAGACACTTTGCGTTTCTTGGACAGGACTGAGCTAGACATCTGAAGAAATAGGGAGCATCACAGCTGAGGCTCTGTGGCAGGAACATCCTCTTCAGAAAGGTTCTCTCTCTCTCTCTCTCTGTCTCTCTCTGTCTGTCTCTCTCTCTGTCTCTTTCTGTCTCTCTCTGTGTCTCTCTGTCTCTCTGTCACTCTCTTTCTGTCTCTCTGTCTGTCTCTGTCTGTCTCTCTCTCTCTCTCTCTGTGTGTGTGCCTGTGTATGTGTATGTGCAATGCTATCCTTCTCTGACAGAGAAGACACTGAAGATAGTCAAACTAATGCAGCTCTTAATGATCAGTGTAGAGGATAAAAAAAGTGCTTGTGCACACAGATAAGCACTAGAGAAGCCTGAAAAGTTAAGCAAGCACACAGGCATCCTGCAAAGAAAAGAGATGTTTACCTTCCTTTCTCCTGGAATGCTGGGAATCGATGTAGTTTACACCCCGGTGACATTTTGCTGTCTGATGAGTCAGGTTCCACTTGTAAGCCCCAGAAACTATGTTTCGCTTATCCCAGAACTGTTCCCTCTAAATCCTGGACACTGCTTGTATGCCATAAAACCCATTCTTATGAGGGATGTGACTGTACTTATCGACAGCCTCAGTGGTTCCTATGCTATCTCAGGGTCAGGTCAATGGTAATGAACGTGGGCATGCATGCATGCTCACTCCTCCTCATGTCTGCCTCTGACAACCTCTCTAAGCTCTAAATCTTTGGCCCTATTCTGAATCAATAATACCCATCCTTGTGAAAGAAGCCAGGGTGTTCTTTGTAAAGAATAGCAATGTCTTAAATTTGCTGTGCACTTGGGACTGAATTATTATTAGAATGCATACCTCTAAAATTGTGCCCTGCTTAAATATGGCTAATGTTTGCCTGACTATCTGGGTCAGACTCCGGAAGTCCGGGTCCAATCAGCAGTTCCAGTATCAGACTGATCCCAGTTTCACTCTTAGCTCATCCTGATGGTAAAGTTTACCTGCCTGCTGTAAAGCAGGGTAGGTAGATCAGAAGTTTAAACATTTATACCCAAAAGAATCAGTGAGCAGACACTGCTTAGACCCGCCAAACTGAAACTGCGGATCTCTAAACAATAAAACAGAATCCCACATTATATACACTGCTTTTTGAAGCTAGAGGTAGGGGAAGGGCCAGTGAAAGGATGAGAACTATGTGGGCCCTGACAAAGCAGACAGGAGAGTTACAGCAGATGGATTATACATTCCAACAATTCTGGTCTGGTTCTTTGGGAAGTTCTTCAGATAACTAAAGTTAATCTGTTGAGAGAGTCCAGGGACCATGGAAAGGTGGCAGTTAGATGGCAGTGGCAGATGAGTCTAAGTGCACTCACAGGAAATGTCTACACACTGGCCCTAAGGTATCTTTTCAGGGTGTCACGTGGGCACTAGTTCTCTGGCTTGAAATCCATCTCACAAGAGAGATCTCAGATATCTACACTGGACAAGAGGCACAGGCAATCCATGATAAAGATGGCAAACCCAGGTGAATCACGCCTAAGTTTATGTCTAAAACTCTAGTGCCTTTTTCTAGGAAAATGAAAACAGAACACACCAAACAGAACAAACAAGAAACCCCAAAACACACACAACCCAAAGAAAAACCACAAAGAAACGAAACAGCCATTGTAGAATTTGTCCTTTGTTCTATTTTTTATTCTAACTATATTAACTGCACAAATTAATAACATCCCATATCTCACTTCCTATATGCCCCTGCTGACCAATGCTCTATCCCCTTCTGCACACCAAAATGTTTTCAGAGGAGCAAGGGCAAGGACATCAAACTGAGCCCCTTAATCTGATCCTAATCCTATCTCGATACTATTCCACCAGCAAAGCTACTGATTATCTGTGGAAAAGAGTATGAAATGGTATTTTATTACTACATAGCAGGAATGAAAAGAATTTTCTTTCCCAGCTGGATATTTGTCATTACAATGTGTCATTCTGATGTTTCCTTTAAAACTCCACTTTACCCACCCCTAGCCCCCACTCTAGCATGGCATACTGTATTGGCTCTAAAGCTGTTTGCTGTCTTTATGCTAGCCTAAGAATAAATGCATTTCATCTAAATTGGATCTGAGTCTAAGTCTCTGGTTTCTTTTCTCTGGTTTCTTCTGTGGATTAAATGCCACAACAGTGAAACTAGTACACTGTTAAACAAAAACTATATAGAAGCATTTCTAAGCTTTCTCCTTCCTTACACACTACACACCTTTACACACATTTTGGAACCCAAAAGGAAGGAGCAGGGCCTTTTTCACGACAGGAGGGAAGTCTAAACCAACTAGGAATCTCAGACTTAAAATCATAGCAAGGGGGAGTGTTGGCATAGGTAGGAGAAAAGGCCAGTGTCATGAGGCTGCCTACCACAGGGCTTTGCTGAGATGCTCCTGGTATGGTGTATGCTCACCAGTGATGTCCACTCTTAGTAAATAGGTTAGTAGCTGGTTGTGGAACTGCTGCTGCTGCTGCTGCTGCTGCTGCTGCTGCTGCTGCTGCTGCTGCTGCTGCTGCTGGTGGTCATGGAACTGCTGCTACTGCTGCTGCTGGTCGTGGAACTGCTGCTGCTGCTGCTGGTGGTCATGGAACTGCTGCTGCTGCTGCTGGACATGGAACTGCTGCTGCTGCTGCTGGTGGTCGTGAAACTGCTGCTGCTGCTCCTGGTCATGGAACTGCTGCTGCTGCTCCTGGTCATGGAACTGCTGCTGCTGCTGCTGGACATGGAACTGCTGCTGCTGCTGCTGGACATGGAACTGCTGCTGCTGCTAGTGGTTGTCGTGACACTGCTGCTGCTGCTCCTGGTCATGGAACTGCTGCTGCTGCTGCTGGACATGGAACTGCTGCTGCTGCTGCTGGTGGTCGTGGAACTGCTGCTGCTGCTCCTGGTCATGAAACTGCTGCTGCTGCTGGTGGTCATGGAACTGCTGCTGCTGCTGCTCCTGGTCATGGAAGTGCTGCTGCTGGTGGTGGTTGTGGAACTGCTGCTGCTGCTGCTGCTGCTGCTGCTGCTGTGGTTGCCCAGTGGGGATATCGACAGGTTGCAAATAAAAGCTTTGCTGGTTTTTGGAGGACAGGTGTGCAGCTCTACTCCAGTCTTGTCTGTATGTGATGGCGTGTGGGTTCCTGTCCCACTGCAACAGGTTGTACAGTTTTGTTGAGGCAACTGCAGGCTGTAAAGTGCCGCTCCTCTGTGGCACTTTAGCCCTCCGATGAGGCTGATATTTATAGTTTGGGTATTTCTCTCTGTGTAGGGTCTTCAATCTCTGTGCCTCCTGGAAAAAGGGCCTTTTTTCAGCTTCTGTAAGGCTTTTCCACCTGCATCCCAGCTGCTTGCTGATCTCTGTATTTTGCATGCTGGGATTCTGCTGGGCCAACTTGTGCCTCTCACCACGGGACCACACCATAAATGCATTCATGGGGCGCTTGATATGGCCCTCCATGCTCTCTAGACAATTGTCACCAGTCCCAAAACTTGTCTTTTCTCCAGAGTTTAAGATATCATGTGGCTGTAGGGCTGAACACTAAAAAGCAAGATCTGAAATGCTGAACATAGTGGAAGAATTATGATTGCATCCAAAAAGACAGTGATGCAAGCAATGAGAGAATGACAGAGACAGACAGACAGAGACAGACAGAAACAGAAGTCAAAACTTAAAGTGTAAGAGCTAAAAGCCACTGACCAAAATGTGCTTGTAACAAATTTTTAATATTTAAAGTGTATAAGGAAATATTTATCCCTCCTCCTTCAGGACCTCCCTAGTCCAGCCCAACTTATCTACTTTGAAGCCATCCCATTAACCTACACACGGTCAAACAAAACCCCTCAAGTTTGTGAATGTTAGAGACTGCACTTTTACACTCCTTTAAAATATATCTCCTTTTCTTTGATCATTCTGTCACAACAAGTATTAAGATACAAAGAACATACTAATGAGTTCTTTTGCCCTGTAGCATACATTATGTTTAGGATGGACTAAACTGAGAAATAAACAAGCATGCAAAAGTAGTGGAAAGGGTTAAATATGATAAGCATGAAACCATTCATTTGTATCTAGTCTACTAAGGCAGGCAGCATGGAAAACACTTTCCAGGTTGAGCATTCTAATGACTGGGATGCAGTAGTTCATTTCTGAGCAGGCAAAAACACAGTGCCATTGGGTCAGGGCTGGCTGTCATTTCCTTACAGCATCACCATGAAAACCACCTGTAAGTCTTCAATACTCATCTCTGAAAAACACACCAAACTTAATGCTGTGAAAACACAGGCTGTGACTCTTTAGTATACAAAACACTCCTTTGTTGATCAAATGCATCTTTCTGTTTATCAGGGTGCTCTCTAGCACACAAAACTACATCATGAGTATGTAAAGTCTGGTGTGTGTGTGTGAGTGTGTGTGAGTGTGTGTGAGTGTGTGTGAGTGTGAGTGTGTGTGTGTGTGTGTGTGTGTGTGTGTGTGTGTGTGACATTTTTAGTTCTCCTCCACACTGTGCAAAGCCCAGTTGTTCTATGAACTATGCGATGAGCTCTCTATATCTTTTGGTAAAATAAGCCTTTATGCATATAAGGAGTCACATTTTGCTTCTCTTTTATTATCTATCTCTAAAGAATAGACTGTTTTATCGACATACAAATTTTTGTATAAAAGCACTACAGGCAAAGCTATGTTTTCAAGGGCTAGCTAAGAATCAGAAACAAAATGGATAAATAGGCAAGCTAAGTGGATGTACCAACACTTAAGACACCACATATACAAAATGATTGGAATAAAACAAAAGGTGAAGGGGAGGGCAAGTATAAGTGGGATGAATGAATGGCCATCTGCCCATTAACTCAACTGCCAGATTGTTAAGCTAAGGAATGGTTCAAAGTTACCCACTCTTGTTCTTACAAACAAGTTTAAAGAGAAAAAAAGAGTGTACACAGCAACCCCTGCAACAGTTTCTTTAAGAAAGATCAAGGAACTACACATAGGCTTGTTAACACCAAGTTACATACCCAAACCTTCAGTTAGCCCGTTCCAGTTTCATCACATTAATCTCCCACGATGTTTCCCTCATAATAACTCTGTTACCCATAAACTTTTGAATTGATTATGTAGCCCTGTCAACTCTAAAACATAGGTTGGAAGAAAATAGCAGCCATGGAGCCTCAACTGTGACATCTTATACACTAAGTACTATACAACAACATGGTGTATTATCTGATGTATTGAACTCTTGGAAACAATTAAACTACTGTTCTACATGGTCTTAAGACCTTTGAGTTTTAGTTGATTTTCAAAATCATCTATTGTGAACAGTAACTTACATGTATTGTTTTCTGTAAATCAGTTAAAAGACTGTTCTCTAGAATTCAATGGAACTCAGGTTAGTTGACACTACTGGACTTCTAAGTGGTTAGTGTTTCTTTTAAGGGTGTGTTTCAGCACCATTTCAATGCCAATAATCAATAAGACTTTATAAGCCTTTGGATAGATTCCTAACACAAGTGAATACAAATATATCCATCCCAATGGGTGCTTATGTCTCTTTCTCTGGAGAGTTTCTGCTATTGTTTTTCCATGTCATTTGTGGATTTTATTCTCCTTTGTGCGAATTATATGCAGAGAGCCATAGATACAGGACAAGGACCTCATTGTTCCTTTGGCATTCCACAGGCTTCCTCTTTCTCACCTGTACCTACTTCCTACATATCTTCTTCCTCCTCCTCCTCCTCCTCCTCCTCTTTTTCCTCTTTTTCCTCCTCTCCTTCATCTTTGTGCACAGAGTATTCTTGTGCAAGAGAGCTTTTTTGCAAGCAGTGTTCTGCCTAAGATTTATATACCTTTAGCATTCTCCAGAATGCTAACCCAACTATTTGCTTATAGGTGAGTGCTGGAATTGGTGGCTATTCTTGGAGAGCCTATGAGATGCTGTTCTTTTGTTAGATGCCATCCCCCTACACACATAAGTCTGCTGATACTTCCTGCTATGCACTTTTCCTGGGCCACACCAAGAAGTCCAAACCAAGGCACTGACCCTGACCACAGCACCAATCTCTGGGAGAAACTTCTAGAACAATGGTGAAGACGGGGCTTACAGAACAGGACAGCTCAAGGAGTCCTGAAATACTTTGTCCTACCACCCAACTTTTAATGTTTTAGAGCAAACAAGCATATTAAGGAGGAGAGTTGCAAGCAAATTGCATGAGATTTCACTGAAAATCTAAACTAGACAGGATAAACGACAATGTAAATACAAAGTATCCTTGTTCTTTTTTTGTTTTGTATTCCCACAAAGAGTATATTCAAACTCTGGAATTGTGACAAGGAGCATTATTTTTGCCTTTTGAACAAAAATATGTCCAGGGTTTCAAAACATTTAATGACACAAACTATAAAATTAAACTGGTATTAGCTGATTTCTGTTTAACTAAAGAACTTTCTTTTATCTCTGAAATACCCAGTTGTTGTTCCCTGGATGCTAACTCCCTACTGACCAGGGACTATGAGATCGTTTACTCTCTGAGACTTGCAATTGAAAGCAAATCAAAGACAATTGCCATCTCTCTCTCTCTCTCTCTCTCTCTCTCTCTCTCTCTCACACACACACACACACACACACACACACCATTAGAAAAAAGAATTCCCTGGGATACTCTTTTTCTGGATAGCTTACATAGCACCTGGCTTCAATGACTGCTTACGTAGCACCTGGCTTCAGTGACTGCTCGTTACAAAGATAATAGAAAACTCTAAATGAAGTCCAAGTGCTCTTACCTACTGAGCCAGAATCATAGCTTGTGATTATGTCATTCTCAGTTGTTCATCTTTAGAAATAATTCAAATGCCATTAATAAAGAATTTCTAAAACATTAGTGATGGCAAACTTTGATTTCCAAATACAGTGAGGTTGGGAAAGAAAATCATGAGGCTCATTATGTGGAAAGGGAAAGAGGAACTCTGTTCAGGTGATGGCCAGTGAGCATTTAAAATTGGAACATAAAGTATTTATGGAGGTCAACAAAACAGGAGGAGTGTGTATTCCTGGGAGAAGGATCTGCATACAACCTCTGCTCAACCAAGTCAAGACATTTAAGACCCTGACAGCTTCATTCCATTGTGACACAGGATACATTTCTAGGAAAGCCTGTGTGCTTGCTCTATGCACAGCTTTGATATTAAGAGCATGAGGGGGTCATGCCATGTTGAGAGTTGGCAAGATAGAGAGCAGCCAGATGTCCTCAGGACAAAACCCATGAACCTCTTGTCTGAGAGCTGCTGTGGGGAAACAGGGCAAGGAGGAGGGGCCACCAGTCACCCAAGTGAGGCTGGCACTTGCTCTGTGCTGAGAAGGCAATCAAGAGCATGATTGGCATTTGTCTGTAGCCATCTTGGGAAGAGGGAGGCTGATGGGCATAGAGGAAACACCCAGGGTCCCTAGGTCTATGTAGCCCAGGACCTGGACATTTCTATTAGCCTATGTGACCTTCAATTTTGCAGGGAGACTTTTGCACTGCCCATCCGTGGGAGATTCCAGACGTCTGCTTTCCCTGACATTCTGAGAAAAGATCAGTGTTAGCTGTGTGAGAAGTATGTTGACCTAGAGCCTGCCTCTGTCTAGAACAAATCACTGGCCAGCCCTTTGCCCCATGTAGGAGGCCTTTCTGGCTAACTCCTCCAAATCCATGTAGGGTTAGTGTTGAGGGATTCTGGAATTGAGAACTGTACCATTCCTGAGAGATCCCAGGCCTGAGGTGCCTGCTGAGACTTTGGATGTAGGAGGTGGTGTGGTGAAGCAACCTAAAGGAAGAGTGGGCACACATCTGAATCAGGAGGCAAAGCTGAACAAGCAAAATGCACTGCTAGCAGCTATCATATTCCAAACGACATCTGAATCTCAGTAAGCTGAATCCTGTGATTTACATATCAATAAACACTGTGAGTGTATGTGTGTGTGTGTGCGCAAAGCAAAGAAAAACGCCAATCACACACCACACACATAAACACACACAGAGACACACACAGACACACACACACGGAATCAGAGAGAGGGTGACAATCTGAAAAGCATAACAAGTAACTGAAAGGAGAAATGAAAGCAAGAGTATGAAGTCTTGGTGCAGTAATAAGGTAAAGAAGTGCCAAGGGGGAAAAAAAGGACTATCGTATTTCAGGTAGGAAGAGCAGGCTTTGAGACACAGAAGAAACAACAGGCACATTTAAGTGTACTTAATGTGATGAGATAGGCTGACTCCATGACAGGCTTCAAATAGGCAGTTCAGGGGATTACACCTAAAATCCCAGGCCTTAAGCAACTAATCAGAAAATGCCCCTCCACTTGGCCCGAAGTAACGACAGTGGGTCAGCAACAGTTTCCAGCCCTCACACCCAGATAATGTTCTGGAATGTCCCTAAGAGATAGAGTAGGATAAAGTCACCTAGCCAGGAATCCCCCGAATGCACATTAAATCAGGCCTGCTAACTCACTCTGGTGTCTCTCTAACTTAATGGGAGATCCCAGCATGCAGGACTTTGGCAGAATGAAGCAACCTTTGTGTCTACATACTGTTTGAGTCTGGGGTGTCATTCTTCAGTGAATCATGGACCCTTACTTTTGGGTGCTCATTCTGTGATTCACTCTAGTACCCCCCTCCCTCCCCACCTCCCTCCCGCCCCCTCCCACCCCCCCCCAATAGTGGAGGGTTTGTCTGATTGGTAGGTCCAGGTGCCTGGTTGTGTTTCATCTTTTCCATATTTATGTTTCTATTCCTCCATTAATTCTGTTTCCATTTTACTCTGAAGGCCAAGAGGAGCAAGGTTGACTCATAGTTACCTGGCCAGGGGTAATGGAAGACTCTCCCAGATTCCCTACCAGAAAGCAGGAGAACTTGCTAGTTCTCATCTGGATCCTGAGCTGGCTGTGGGTCTATGGGCCTCCCATGAGCAGGGAGGAAGACCATGTGAGATAGCCTTTTGGTTTTGGTTTTGGTTTTCTGGGAATGTCCTTCTGTGTTTTTGTGTATTCTGTTTGTGCTTTTTGTCCTCTTGTACAATTTTTTTTTTAATTCCTAGAATGGAACAGGCATAAAGCACCACACTGGACCTGAACCATTTTAAGGACTTTCACAGAGTCATAGAAGACTTGGATCTGATTGGTTGTCCCTACAAACTAGCCATCTTTTGCAGGAATGAATGGCTCACCTATGGTCTGAGGAGGGGACTTCCCATCTCCCCATCATTTTCTGGGTGAAGACTTGGGGCCACCTGCACCAAGTGCCATACATCACCATGTGGCAATACCTGGTAGAGAGGCCCTCTGTTTGGATGAGACCTTTTTTCTTACAGGCCTCACCATTGCACACCCTTCTTCCTCTAAAGGAGGGTCACATTCTGGCCCATACCCCCAGAGGGCCGATTCTACTAAGGCTTTAACCCTCTGGGCTATGGGATCCCCAGGAGCTCAAGGGGAGACAGTTCATGACATATGTGCCATTTGTCAGGAAGTTGCAGAACCCTCACCCCATGTTTAGATAGACCATCAGCTCTCACAGGTCTTCTAGATTCAATCATGGTGACATGATATGCCATTTTTTTAAAGTTCAGACTCCATTTTAGAGAACCTGACTGAAGTTTGAACTCAGGTAAACTAACAGGCTGATACCTAGCATTAGTTTCCAAGTTGCCTCCCAACAAAACCTGAGCCTAGCTCCAGTCTCTAGGCTAATCCCCACCAAGACCAGAGTTTCCAGGTTACACCCTCAAGACAACCAGCATCTCTGGGTTATTTCCCCAAAAAACCTGCAGTCCAGGTTACAAGCCCAGCCCTTGACCAAAGACCACCAATGCAGAGGAGAGCAGAAGTTAAGCTTATGATATAACTCCCAGCACCAGGCAATTTAGATTTCCAGTTAGATGCTTGCACACGTTTTCCCACCTTGCTTCTCCCCTACCACCAAAACTATCCTGTGTGATGGTGATGGATTGAGGGGGCCTGAGCTAGCTCAAATACAAGAAACACCATGCTGTGAGTTACATCAGAGCGAAACCGTGTGTGTTTGGGGAGGTTGGGGGGGAGGAGGGTGGATCACTAACATTTCCATGGCACAACAGTTTCCTGTATTGCATTGGGAATTACAGTTAAGTGATTGGATGACTCTCAGAAATGACTTTGAACTTAGACGTTTAACATTTTCGAGACTGCGATAGACTATGGGGACTTTGGAAGTTGAACTAAATGTACTTTTTAAATTATGCTATGACTAGATATGGCTGGCCTACCCCACTCCCCCATAGACTCAATTGTTTGAATAAGCCTATGGGGTTCAGGGAGTGGAATGTGTTGGTTTGTATATGCTTAGCCCAGGGAATGGCACTATTAGGAGGTGTGGCCTTGTTGGAGTAGGTGTGTCACTGTGGGTGTGGCCTTAAGACCCTCACCCTAGCTGCCTGGAAGTCAGTATTCTGCTACCAGCCTTTAGATGAAGATGTAGAACTCTCAGCTCTTCCTGTAGCATGCCTGCCTGCATGCTGCCATGTTCCTGCCTTGATGATAATGGACTGAACCGGTGTGCCAGCCCCTATTTAATGTTGTCCTTTATAAGACCTGCCTGTGTCATAGTGTCTGTTCACAGCAGTAAAACCCTAAGACAGGTGTGAACCATAAAATTAGCTTTTGTTAAAATGAAGAACTGAAAGGCAGAGAAGAGGGCATGGTCAGTTGTACTAGCATGCAGGTCCCATACCAGTCCAGTGGTAGGCTTAGGTACCAGGTTCCACTGTTTATAGCATCCTCATATGTCAGTGTAGGAGACACTGAGGCCAGAGTAGTTGATATTCGACGACTCTCTGTTTTGGGGGACATGTAAGATGCGTGTGCAGACTCATAGATCCTCTACGGGGCAGGAGCTGCACAGATCTACAACAGCCAGAGCTGGTTAGGCCTAGACAGACAAAGACAGCATCAACAGGTCTTTGACAGCCTATTTTCCCATGCATCCTTATCCTGCAATGATGCTAGCCTGGGACTGACTCTTGTGCTCCATACAATGGAACTTCTTGGGCCTGAGGAAATCCTCCTATGCTAGTGTATTGTAAATGAAGCCCATTTTACCCAAGCATTTATTTTTTTGTATAACCAGTTTGATTTGATTTTAGCATCACAATTTGGAATATTATTTTACATTAAAGACAGTAAGCTTATTTTTAACTTGTTTTGAAATACTTGCTTTAGGCTTAACCTTGATAACATGTACAGAAGACTGTATAATGGGAGAATAAGTTTGTCCCTCCTGCCTAGCTTGTCTCTGTCAATGAGTTAAATTTGAATTAGATTGAATACAAACAGTTCTGAGTACATTAAAGAACTTGATCATTAATAAGGAGATTGACCATTAACTTGTATGTCTTAAATGTCTTCAAGAATGTACAATAACTAATTTTCATGAGGCTAGGGTTTTATAATTTCATCTCTGTTGAATCTTAAAAGTTATCATTTTGAACTGAAGCTCTTTTAAAATCAAAATAAACTTTGAACTATAGATTACATTTAATATATAGAGAGACTAGGAACCCCACTTCTTTCTATGAATCCTTCTGTAAATGATCAGAGCTTTTTAGGTGACTCAGTGTCTCTAAATATCTAAAGCTTAACAAAGTTAACAAAGATTCAAGGGATTAGACATACATCTTTCAGTCGTGTTTTGTTAACATGTGTTGACTATCACACACATTGTCTTACACACACACACACACACACACACAGTCTTACACAAACACACACTGTCTTACACACACACACACACACAGTGTCACACACACACAGTCACACACACACACACACACACACACACACAGACACAGAGGCTCTTTGGTTGTTTTCAGACACATAGCACCGAGAGACAAGAGGGCATACCACGGTGAGAAGCTGGACAGGGAGGAGAAAAAGAAAGACAATCAGGGAAAGGGGAGGACATAGCAAAGAACTTCCTAAGTTTCTACTTCCCAGCCCCCCATACCCCGAGCCTGCTTTTATTATACCCTCCTTCCATAATTGTACAACCTTATCTCCTGTTGCTTTTGTTTTCTTCCTTAAATGAATGGACCAACACTCCACTTTCTTTGAAGTTTAAGCATTTCCTACATAATGTACTAATAATTCATGTATGCAGATTTACTTGAAGCAATCTTGATAATGGAAGACCCCAGAACGCAGCACTTCTGCAGAATGAAACTCTCTTTGTGTTTACATACTACTTGAGTCTGGGGTATCATTGTTCTTCAAATCATGGATGCTTAAGAATGGACTGCGGGACAGATACATTACACTATTTTGTTTGTTTGTTTGTTTGGTTGGTTGTTTGGTTGGTTGGTTGGTTGGTTGGTTTTTCAAGACAGGGTTTCTCTGTGTAGCCCTGTCTGTCCTGAAACTCACTCTGTAGACCAGGCTGGCCTCAAACTCAGAAATCTGCCTGCTTCTCCCTCCTGAGTGCTGGGTATGCTATTTTTAAGGATGGCCTCTTGTTGACGCAGTTGCAGCTGATATAAAGCTCCATGTCTTAGATTCATGTGCCTGGGATTCCTTCCCTACCCTTTTGCTGGAAAGTTGCCCTTCACATTTAAACAAAGAGTTTGGTTGATCAGGGATGGGTCCCATGATTCTCTGAGCCATTTTGCTTGTCTCATTCTGTCTCCTGACACTGGAATACATCTTAGGTAATAAATCAAACTTAATATTTTGATGTTTCAGCACTTAGGAATCTGTTTCCACGTCTGTAGTTTAGCTATGTGCTGAAAAGAGCAGTATCGTTTCTCTCCTGTAGCTGAGACTGTGCTCACTCGTGTGTGCTTGTTTGTACCTGAAGGCCAGAAGAAGGTAAATGCCAAACCAACCACAAACCCTTTGGTCTATAATGCTATCCTATCTACAAGACATGCTGCGGTAATGTGTCACAAAGTTGAGTTAGTAACTAGTCAATATCTGATTTGACTTGGGGCCCCCTCCATGAGACCTATATGCAACACTGCTTGGGTGACCAAGAAGTTGACACTAAATAACCCAGTGCCTTACAAGCAAAGAGTACCGAAGTATAAAAAAATAAAATTCAAAAGGTACCAATAAAATTACTGCTAAAGATATTTTGCTGCCAAGCGGTGGTGGCCCATGCCTTTAATCTTGTGAGGCACTTGTGAGGCAGAGGCAACCAGATTTCTGAGTTTGAGACCAGTCTGGTCTACAAAATGAGTTCCAGGACACCCAGGACTACACTGAGAAAACCTGTCTTAAAAAACAAAAAAAAAAAACAAAAAACAAAACAAAACAACAACAACAAAAAAAACCCTTTCAAAACAAACAACAACAAAAACCAACATATTTTGCTGTACTCATATGGATTTGTTTAGCCATCAAGGCTTCCTCCTGCAGCAGATGGGAAAAAAAAATACAGAGACTCATTGCCAGTTATTATGGAGAGAGAGAGAGAGAGAGAGAGAGAGAGACAGAGAGACAGAGAGACAGAGAGACAGAGAGACAGAGAGACAGAGAGACAGAGAGACAGAGAGACAGAGAGACAGAGACAGCGACAGAGAGAGACAGAGAGAGAGACAGAGAGAGACAGAGAGAGAGAGAGACAGAGAGAGACAGAGACAGAGACAGAGAGAGACAGAGACAGAGAGACAGAGAGAGACAGAGAGACAGAGAGAGACAGAGAGACAGAGAGAGATAGAGACAGAGAGACAGAGACAGAGAGAGAGACAGAGAGAGACAGAGACAGAGAGACATACAGTGAGACAGAGAGACAGAGAGTGAGACAGAGAGAGACAGAGAGGAGTTTGGGTACACTCAGCCCTAAATGGGATGTCTCCATTCAACCTTCCTGTCTGGCCTCATGGAACCTCATGAAAGGAGGAAGCAGAAAGATTGTAAGAGTCAAAGGGGATGGAAAACAGAAAAAAACAAGGCTCTCTACATTAACTGGGCAAAGCTCATACAAACTCACAGAGACTGATGTAGGATGCACAGGGCATCCATAAGTCTCCACCAGGTCCTCTGGGTATATGTTGTAGGTTTCAGTTTAGTGTTTTTATGGTACTGGTGAATGTATGTGTGAGTGGGTCGCTGATTCTTTTTTGTGGTTTTTCGAGACAGGGTTTCTCTGTGTAGCCCTGGCTGTCCTGGAACTCACTTTGTAGACCAGGCTGGCCTCGAACTCATAAATCCGCCTGCCTCTGCCTCCTGAGTGCTGGGATTAAAGGCGTGCGCCACCACGCCCGGCTTCGCTGATTCTTGTATGTTCTCTTGGTTACTTTTCTTTCTGTGATAGTTTTGTTTTATCTTAGTAAGTTTTATTTTGTTTTATTATTCATTATTATTCATTTTACAATGAGAGACAGAAAGAGAGGGAATCCAGAAGGGAAGGAAGGTATGCAGGTCTTGGGAGGTGTAGAGGGAGGAGATGCCGTAATCAGGATAGATCAAGTGAGAAAAGGGACTATTTTAAGTAAATGGAAAAAAATAAAGCAATCAAACAAGAACAAACCGAAACACCTCTCTCTTCACTACATTAAAATTGAACGTCTCCTGCCTTCTCTGTGTCCCTTATGTCTACTTATGTATTCAAGCACACCTTGTGCAACAACACATCAATTTTACAACAATGATTGTTTTTCAATTTGTGCCTAGAGGGTAGGAGTCCTTTATTCCTCCACTGCATAATGGCAGGTGTATATTCTCACAGGTTCTCTTCTAAAGGTACAAGTCTCACTTAGGAAGCCATTCTGAACCCCATCGCTGATGTTTTCAGCTTTAGAAGAGAGGGTACACAGTCCAGTGCAGCATTCGTATATTATTTGCTGGGTTGTAGAAGAAAGTTCCCACAGCACAAGCAAGTGACGAAGAGCTTTTGGAAGGTTTCTTCAAAGCATGCTCTCTGTTGTGTTCAGCTGTCAGGTTCTCTCAGCTGCCTGTATTGCAAGCGTTTTGCAGCAGATTTTCCTGAGATTTCATACTTCCAGGAGGAGCAATGTCCATTTCCGTGAGGAGCTAGATTGTCCCAGAGAGCTGAGGCTCCCAACAGGACATTAAAGCTCTGCCCTCCTCTTGCATATTCATTCCTGCTGGCTGAGTGCGTCATAAATGATTCATGATTGGCGTGAATCGCGCTCCTCCCTTCCGCTTCCGGCTGGGCCAGCGCCATCTTGTTCCTCCTGTGAGGAGAAGGACGCTCGTTTTGTGGAAGGAGTTTCCCGAGAGAAAGAACCTGGCTGTTGGCCAGGGACTTGAAGGTGGAGGCTGCTCCTCTCTGGGACCAGATCTTCGAGGAAGAGGAGGTACGAAGAGAGGGGCAGGGAGCGCACACAGGCACCAGCATTGTTAACAATCTGGACCTCTGTGGTGGGGGCCTCGGGAGCCCTTGGGCCGAGTGGGCAGGGCTTGTTGGTACCGCGGCCTGGAGGAATAGTACCCAGAAAGGCCTGGTGGAATAGTACCGAGATAGGATTCGGATCAGATTAAGGGGCTCAGTTTGATGTCCTTGCCCTGGGTTCAGGGGCTACAGGCAGGTACGCAGTGGTTTCTCATCGTTGCGTAGGCAGCATTGGAGAGCGAGGGGGTGGGGGAGAGGCGCGACCGAGGGCAGTGTTAGGCTGGGCCTCCAGTCTTGGGTCTCCAGTCTTTCTACCCAGGGACACCCCGCTCCATGACCGAGTGTTTTATAAAGTGTTTTCCTCGATTTGTTGTAGGTCAGCAACATAGGCTCCTCTGAAAACATTTTGGTGTGCAGAAGGGGATAGAGCATTGGTCAGCAGGGGCATATAGGAAGTGAGATATGGGATGTTATTAATTTGTGCAGTTAATATAGTTAGAATAAAAAATAGAACAAAGGACAAATTCTACAATGGCTGTTTCGTTTCTTTGTGGTTTTTCTTTGGGTTGTGTGTGTTTTGGGGTTTCTTGTTTGTTCTGTTTGGTGTGTTCTGTTTTCATTTTCCTAGAAAAAGGCACTAGAGTTTTAGACATAAACTTAGGCGTGATTCACCTGGGTTTGCCATCTTTATCATGGATTGCCTGTGCCTCTTGTCCAGTGTAGATATCTGAGATCTCTCTTGTGAGATGGATTTCAAGCCAGAGAACTAGTGCCCACGTGACACCCTGAAAAGATACCTTAGGGCCAGTGTGTAGACATTTCCTGTGAGTGCACTTAGACTCATCTGCCACTGCCATCTAACTGCCACCTTTCCATGGTCCCTGGACTCTCTCAACAGATTAACTTTAGTTATCTGAAGAACTTCCCAAAGAACCAGACCAGAATTGTTGGAATGTATAATCCATCTGCTGTAACTCTCCTGTCTGCTTTGTCAGGGCCCACATAGTTCTCATCCTTTCACTGGCCCTTCCTGTAGGCAGCCCCACGCCCAAAAGATGGCGCTGACCTCTAGTACACTGGCGCTGTAAACAACGCCATTGTGCAGGCGCCAGCCGGAATCTGGTGCCAACCCATCCCGAGTGGGTGTTACATATGAAAGGGTCGGACAGACTGACAAATCCCAGGAGGACACGTAGCTCTCCCCAGTGGGGGGGGAGGTTTGGGGGGGGGTTGGTGGGTGGGGGTGGGGTGGAGAGGGGAGTCCTCCCGGGGGTTTCCAGAGTTCCAGAGTAGCATGGTGGTGTTCCAGAAATAAAGAGAGCTGTTGAGAAGAATCCGATCGATCGTGTTGCGTCTTTTCTTGCTGTACAAGGTGAGCGCAACAAAGTGGTGGCCCGAACGGGGAATGGAAGATTGCAGGATTCAGAACTCTTCAGCTGAGGAACGGCAGTACCGGTAAGTCTCCCAAAATTGATCCCTGGTTAAAAGGAGGGATATGATTCTCTTGCCCGTAGACCCAGTGTGGGTAGCTCTTAGTGTTTTTGTTTTGTTTTTTGTAATTTCTGGCCTCTGCTTTTGGGTGATAGGAGCAGTTAAGGCAGGTCAGAAAATTTTTATGGAACAAGAAAGTATGTCAGAAGAAAATAGGAAACATATAAGTAAAAGAAAGAAAAGGGGCAAAAAAGAGAGAGAAAAGGAAAAGGGAGGAAAGGAAAATTCAAAAGGAAAAGGAAATAATGAGAAAGGAAAGGAAATAGCAAAAGGATATCCCTCATTAAAAGACTTAACAGTAAGTTCAGCAAGTTCTGACCCCAGTGACTCAGAACTTGATAAAGATGAGGAAGCTGACCTAGAAGAAGAGGCAGCTCGGTATGAGAGGGATAGGTACGAAAAAAGGGAGGCCGGCTGGCAAAGGAGTAAAGTGCCAACCGCTCCACCTCTTAACCCTGAGTATACAGTAAAAAAGGAATTCACAAAAGCTGGTAAACAAGGTACCTCATTGTGCCCAGAGGTTTGGAAGGAAGCTGAACTGACTTTCCCTGTATTCTTAGATGGCCAGGGACAACGGTATCATGAGCCAATAGATTTTAAAACTATTAAGCAGCTGGCTGAGTCAGTCCGTACCTATGGGGTGAGTGCAGCTTTTGTAGTTGCACAGGTCGAGGCGCTTGCTAGATATTGCCTCACCCCGGGGGACTGGAATAATATTGCTCGGGCTTGTTTGTCGTCCAGACAGTGTTTAGATTGGAAGTCCTTGTCCTATGAATATGCAAACAGTCAGGCAGCAGCAAATTTAGCCACAGGACAAGATCCTCAGAGACATTGGGATGCAGACATGCTTCTAGGTTTAGGACGTTTTGCTTTAGATCAAACAAATTATCCTGAAGCAGTCTATGCTCAAATAAATGAGGTAGCTACCAAAGCATGGAAGGCATTGCCGAACAAAGGCGCAGTCTCAGGCAATCTTACGAAAATCTTGCAGGGTCCCACAGAATCATTTTCAGACTTTGCAGCACGCCTCATTGAAGCAGCCGCTAGAATTTTTGGAGATCCTGATATAGCTATGCCTTTGGTAAAACAGCTAGTGTATGAGCAATGCACTAAGGAGTGTAGAGCAGCTATTACACCCTATAAACATAAAGGTTTAGAAGTTTGGATGAAGGTTTGCAGAGAACTAGGGGGTCCGTTAACCAATGCAGGCCTGGCGGCAGCTGTAGTACAATTGGGTAGATCTAATAATGATACTTGTTATAAATGTGGCCAGAGAGGACATTTTAGAAGACAATGCCCCGAAAATGAGAAAAGGACTCCATTAGATAAACCTAGACAGCCAGGAATATGCCATAAATGTAGAAAAGGAAAACATTGGGCTAATGAGTGCAGATCAATAAAGGACATAGAAGGCCGACCATTACAAGCAGGATATACTAAGGACATAGAAGGCCGACCATTACAAGCAAGATATAATGGCATTAGGCCAAAAAACGGACAGCGGGGCCCACGTCCCCAGGGCCCTCAAATATATGGGGCTCTTCAGAAAGACCAGACGAGACTTTGGCCGTCTCTCTGTCATCCGAGAGACCACGGAGAGCCACTACTGGCTCCGCAGGATTGGACCTCCATTCCACCACCAGACTCGTATTAACCCCACAGATGGGGGTACAACCCATAGATACAGATTTTAAAGGCCCCCTTCCCAAAGATACTGTAGGACTATTGCTTGGCCGTTCATCTTCTGCTTTAAAAGGATTACAAATTACCCCTGGAGTGATTGATCCAGATTATATGGGGGTTGTGAAAATCTTAGTGGCCTCCCCCAGTGGTATTTCAGCTATCTCTCCAGGAGATAGAATTGCTCAATTATTACTGTTGCCAAGTTTGCATAAACATTTTCCAGCAAATAATAAAATAAGAGGAGAGAGTGGACTAGGTTCTACAGGTTCTCGGTTCACTTTCTTATCAATGGAATTAGGAGATCGCCCCATGTTAACTTTGGAGGTTGAAGGACGATCCTTTCTGGGGTTGCTAGACACAGGTGCAGATTGCAGTATTATCTCCGCTCATGATTGGCCGCCAAAATGGCCTTCACAAACATCATCTCAAAGCCTCCATGGTCTAGGTTATAAGACTGCTCCCCTTATAAGTGCTAAGGAATTAACTTGGAAACATGAGGAAGGTAAGTCAGGGAAATTTTTTCCTTATATTGTAGATATTCCTGTGACCCTATGGGGTAGAGATGTCTTAACCCAAATGGATCTTATATTAACTAATGAGTATTCCCCACAGGCCCGAGAAATTATGTCTAATATGGGCTACATCCCAGGAAAAGGGTTAGGAAAGTCATTACAAGGCAGGACTAGGTTAGTGCCCACAAAGTTCAAACGAGATAGAAAGGGATTGGGTTTTTCCTAGGGGCCGTTGAGGGTGGTATACCCATTACTTGGAAAACAGAGGAGCCTGTATGGGTTCCTCAATGGCCTCTTTCCTCTGAAAAGTTAGTAGCTACCAGAGAATTAGTAGAGGAACAATTGAAATTAGGACATATTCAACCTTCCCAGTCACCTTGGAATACACCCATATTCGTGATTAAGAAAAACTCAGGCAAATGGAGGCTCCTGCAGGATCTTTGAGCCATTAATAATCAAATGCAGATTATGGGCCCCATACAGAGGGGTCTTCCCCTACTTTCTAGTTTGCCCAAAGAGTGGCCTATTATAATCATTGATATTAAAGATTGTTTTTTTTTCTATTCCCCTTGCATTGTGTGATAGTGAGCGCTTTGCCTTTACTCTTCCTTCTGTAAATAATGAAGAGCCTGATAAATGGTATCAATGGATAGTTTTACCTCAAGGGATGGCAAACAGTCCTACTATGTGTCAACTTTTTGTAGGAGAAGCCCTACAACCTGTCCGTGATGCATTCCCAAAGTTAAGGATAGTACATTATGTAGATGATGTCCTTCTTGCCTCAAAGAATAAAGAAAGTTTAGATGAAGCCTATATTAAGCTAGTAAATGAATTAGAAATGAAACAATTATTTATAGCTCCTGATAAAGTTCAAATGGGAAATTTAGGAGAGTTCTTGGGTGCTCGAATTACTCCACATTGTATTACACCTCAAAAGATAGAATTACGTAAAGATCATTTAAAAACATTAAATGATTTCCAGAAATTGCTAGGTGATATAGATTGGATTCGTCCATATATGAGACTATCAAATTTTGAATTAATCCCTCTTTTTGATATATTGAAAGGTGATCCACAGCTTTCGTCACCTCGTGCTCTCACCCCTGACGCCCGAGTAGCATTAGAAAAGGTAGAAAGGTGTTTAGAAAAGGCCAAGCTGTATAGATGGAAAGAGGGAGAGGACATCCTCTTATGCATTTTGAAGACATTCCGTCAACCAACAGAAGTGTTGTGGCAGTCAGGTCCTCTATTGTGGATTTATCCTCATGTATCTCCCAATAAAACCCTTGAATATTATCCCATTGCTGTAGCTCAATTAGCGATTTTGGGCATTAAATTGTGTAATCAACATTTTGGAGCACCCCCTCAGAAAATCATTACACCTTATAATGCTAATCAAATACAGATTCTAAGTTCTTTGATAGATGATTGGGCTCTATTGCGCTGTAGTTTTGATGGGGAATTAGATAATCATTATCCCAAAGATCCTTTGCTACAATTTTTTAGTGAACATCCAGTGATTTTCCCCAAAGTCACAGCATCTAAACCCAAATCAGGTGCATTGGATATTTATACAGATGGTTCTAAAACAGGTGTTGGTGCCTATGTAGTTAATTCTCAAAAACCCGTTCTTTTTCAATACAATCCTGGCACCCCACAACTTACTGAATGTAAAATTGTGTTGGAAGTATTCAAAGCTTTTAAGGAATCTTTTAATCTAGTCTCTGATTCGGCTTATGTAGTAAATGCAGTGCGTGCATTAGAAATTGCAGGACCCATTAGACCTACCAGCCCTGTGTGCACCATCTTATTAGAGTTACAAAAATTGATTTGGAAAAGAACACATAAATTCTTTATTCAACATATATGAGCTCACTCTGCCTTACCAGGCCCTATGGCAGAAAGAAATGCCTTAGTGGATGCTAGCACTCGCATGGAATTTATTTTTCATGCCACCCCACTGGAGCTTGCAAAAGATTTTCATTGATTGTATCATGTTCCTGCTGCTACACTTCAGCAGAAATTTGATATCTCTCGAGCCTCAGCACGAGATGTGGTGTTACAATGTCCACAGTGTGTACAATTTCACCACCCTCCTCATGTTGGTATTAACCCTCGAGGATTGCTTCCTCTAAAACTGTGGCAAATGGATGTTACTCATGTCTCAGCATTTGGAAGATTAAAATATGTTCATGTTTCAATTGACACCTGTTCAGGTGTCATTTTTGCCTCCCCCATGTCCGGTGAGAAATCCCGCAACGTGGTTGGCCATTGCCTAGAAGCCTGGGCAGCTTGGGGAAGGCCTGATAATTTAAAAACTGATAATGGCCCCGCATATACATCAAAATCATTCCAAACCTTTTGCAAAATAATGCAGGTTAGTCACTCTACTGGCCTTCCCTACAATCCACAGGGCCAAGGCCTCTTACAAAACTCTTACAAAAACAAAAAGGGGGAATCGCCCATGGCCAGCCACCCAAAGAACAATTATCTTTAGCCCTCTTTACTTTAAATTTTTTAATTCTGGATGAACATGGTCGTTCGGCTGCAGATAGGCATGCCATGACCTCACCTATCCTTAAACGGGATGTCAAATGGTAAGATGTCCTAACTGGAAAGTGGTATGGCCCAGATCCCATTATTTCGAGAACCAGGGGAGCTGTTTGTGTTTTTCCACAAAGTCAAGAACACCCGATTTGGGTACCAGAGAGGCTGACGCGAAAATTACTCCCCCCGACAGAGATATAGATTGTAATAGTTCCGGAAGGACATGTTTGTTAGCAGAGTGTTGGCAGGGTATACTGCTGTGGTTGTGAAATTTCTCACCTTTGTGCCTATAGTAGATTTTGAAATGTTTGTCACCTATGCCCATTAGGTGCCCCTTGTATAATTTCTCTCAGTCTCTTGAACAGATTCATCTCTTATCTGAGTAGGAAATTGGTCGACTAAAGCGGAGCAGTTGTCCAGAAAGCTGCTCCTCCAGATTGCCAAACTCAACAGCACTCGTCTGGACCCTGTCACCTTGGGGGACTTCACCCCCTGGATTACCAATGTCTTCTCATAGTTTAAGGAGTGGGCGGGAATTTTGGCCTGGGGAGCAGTGGTCCTCCTGGGTTGTGTGTTTTGTGTCTGGCAAACGAGAGCACGCTCAGTATAAGGCAGTGGTGTACCAAGCATTGATGGCGATTAAAGAGGGCGTCTCCCCTGAAGTTTAGTTCCTCTTTTGTAGAGTTCGCCCTAGGTCATTTAGCAGTTACTGTCACACAGCACTGCGGTATCCAGAGACAGGCAACTTTCCTTATGCACAGACCAACCTAAGACATGGGGCCCAGTGGCGATAGGGTAACCCTAGAACGGGTAAGGCTGTGACATGAAAGGATCGACCTAAGACAGGAGCCGTAGCTGATGGACAGACTTGCCCAGACCTAGTCCAGCATCATATTATTAAACAAAAAAGGGGGAGATGTAGGCAGCCGCACGCCCAAAAGATGGCGCCGACCTCCAGTACACCGGCGCCGTAAACAACGCCATTGCGCAGGCGCCAGCCCGAATCTGGTGCCAACCCCTCCCGAGTGGGTGGTACATATGAAAGGGGCCGACAGACTGACAAATCCCAGGAGGACACGTAGCTCTCCCCAGTGGGGGGGGAGGTTTGGGGGGGGGTTGGTGGGTGGGGGTGGGGTGGAGAGGGGAGTCCTCCCGGGGGTTTCCAGAGTTCCAGAGTAGCATGGAGGTGTTCCAGAAATAAAGAGAGCTGTTGAGAAGAATCCGATCGTGTTGCGTCTTTTCTTGCTGTACAAGGTGAGCGCAACACCTTCCCCTGCCTCTAGCTTCAAAAAGCAGTGTATATAATGTGGGATTCTGTTTTATTGTTTAGAGATCCGCAGTTACAGCAGGCAGGTAAACTTTACCATCAGGATGAGCTAAGAGTGAAACTGGGATCAGCCTGATACTGGAACTGCTGATTGGACCCGGACTTCTGGAGTCTGACCCAGATCATCAGGCAAACATTAGCCATATTTAAGCAGGGCACAATTTTAGAGGTATGCATTCTAATAATAATTCAGTCCCAAGTGCACAGCAAATTTAAGACATTGCTATTCTTTTTTTTTTTAACAGATTAAATAAAATTTATTGTAAATATATCCAGAAAACATCAAGATGTACAATTAGATGATGTGTGCTGTGCTGGTGCTGATGGGATAAGCAGTGTAGTCTCCTCCCTGTTATGATGCTGTTTGGTATTGGTGTGGATATATCACATAGTCCATCAGTCAGACATTTTGCTCTTTGGGTTCATGATCATTAATGAGGTCCAATCTGGCCTCACTTGATCATCTGGTGTGCAAGACCTGATTTTTAAAACATGAGCAAATGGTGATTAGGAAGCAATGCTACTAATTTTCCAAATAATTCAGAATATTTCCATGTCATTTCTATAACATTGCTGAGTGCAAACACAGAATTCAAAATTTCTGTTAAGTAATTTCTTAATTCTGAAACTATACCTCTTCTATAATTGGACATATACTTTGTCAAATACAAACATACCTAAAAATATTCTAGTCTTTACTCCTTGACCAGCCTGTAGCCAAAATCCACTCAGATATTCAAGTAATTCTCTTAGACATTATCACATTTTATGAAATGAGACCAAAAAATCTCACAGGTTGCTTCTGGGTTATGTATGTCATGTATACTGTGTGCTAGTTATGTGAAAACAGTTGGGAGCATAGGAAGAAGAATAAAAGTCTACTACAAAGTATGCTGATTCTACTACCCCTCCAAGTTGAATTTTGTAAATTTTGATAGTTTGAAGTTGGCTAAAATTTAACTTTGTCCTACGTGAAATTAGTTTAAGAACTTAAACTTCTTTTTTTTTTTTTTTAAGTCATGGCTATGACACTATTGATTTCATTAACAGTGGATAAGAGATTCCCTTTGAAAGAATTTGAAAAGTCATTTTTCCCAAATGATGAGATTTTATATTTAAAAATAAAATGAAACTCCACCCAAGTAACTCACAAACAAACACAAAAGATTAAATAAAAACTATAATACATCTGTATGTGCAGTTGATGATTTTCTATGTCATAAAACATAAGGAAAATATACAAGTATTCTGGGGACTGGGACTGGGAAGCCCCAAGAATAACTCTTTGGGGTTTAGAAATACAAAAAATGGAGAAAATGAGAGAATAGGGAAATCAATGAATTTCTTTTCTTTTCTTTTTTTTATTTTAAATCTGTCCAAATAAATACTTTCATTTGAGGCCAAAAGAGGAAAGGGAGATTGGGATGTTGGGGAAATGGAAAAGGAGGATGTGTGGGACCTTCTCAATTCTATCTGCCCCCCCCCCCAAAAAAAAAGAGGGGAATTAAGTTAATGGTTGGAGAAATGGTTGAAAAAAAGATAGAGGAGATGGGAAGAATAGGGAAACAGAAGCCCAACTGGGGAAAAGGTGACCCAAGGAGTAGAAAGGAGTCCAGGGCCAGTGTAAAACTCTGCTTCTCTCTTCAGCCATAATATGATAGGCTCCTATCTGGCAGCCAATCTGTCTGTCTGTCAGGAGGTGGCTTGCTCCAAGATCCTCAGGTCAGAGTTCTTTTAAGACCCCCCCCCCAAAATTGGAATGACTTACAGAATTTTTGATGAAATGCAAGAAGTTATGGGCATCCAGGGGACTGAGGAATATAACCATACTGGAATGCAAGACTGGGTGGTCCAAGGCATGTGGAACTGGCTAAAGAGTTTGGATGCTTTCCTATGGATGAGGCCTTCAGGGAGCTCTGAAACCTCTAGCATAGACTCTGTTGTCCTTGGTCAGTGGCAATAGATTTGAATGCTGTCTCTTGCCCCAGTTTCCATGCTTCATCCAGTCTGTCCCTGATGTATCATGTAAGTTAACTTGTCAAAGAGCAAGAGTAGACATACAGAAAGATTCTACTACAGTGGCTGTATGATTAAGTAAGTAGTAGTGTTTTTGTTGTTGCTGCTGCTGCTTCTTTTTTTTTAAATTTTTAATATTTTTATTACATATTTTCCTCAATTACATTTCCAATGCTATCCCAAAAGTCCCCCATAGCGCCCCCCACTTCCCTACCCACCCATTCCCATTCTTTTGGCCCTGGCATTCCCCTATATTGGGGCATATAAAGCTTGCAAGTCCAGTGGGCCTCTCTTTCCATTGATGGCCGACTAGGCCATCTTTCGATACATATGCAGCTAGAGACAAGAGCTCCGGGGTTCTGGTTAGTACATCATGTTGTTCCAACAATAGGGTTGCAGATCCCTTTAGCTCCTTGGGTACTTTCTCTAGCTTCTCCATTGGGAGCCCTGTGATCCATCCAATAGCTGACTGTGAACATCCACTCCTGTGTTTGCTAGGCCCCGGCATCGTCTCACAAGAGACAGCTATATTTGGGTCCTTTCAGCAAAATCTTGCTAGTGTATGCAATGGTGTCAGCATTTAGAAGCTGATTATGGGATGGATCCCTGGATACGGCAGTCTCTAAATGGTCCATCCTTTCATCACAGCTACGAACTTTGTCTCTGTAACTCCTTCTTTACAAAGAACACCCTGGCTTCTTTCACAAGGATGGGTATTATTGATTCAGAATAGGGCCAAAGATTTAGAGCTTAGAGAGGTTGTCAGAGGCAGACATGAGGACGAGTGAGCATGCGTGCATGCCCACGTTCATTACCATTGACCCGACCCTGAGATAGCATAGGAACCACTGAGGCTGTCGATAAGTACAGTCACATCCCTCATAAGAATGGGTTTTATGGCATACAAGCAGTGTCCAGGATTTAGAGGGAACGGTTCTGGGATAATCGAAACATAGTTTCTGGGGCTTACGAGTGGAACCTGACTCATCAGACAGCAAAATGTCACCAGGGTGTAAACTACATCGATTCCCAGCATTCCAGGAGAAAGGAAGGTAAACATCTCTTTTCTTTGCAGGATGCCTGTGTGCTTGCTTAACTTTTCAGGCTTCTCTAGTGCTTATCTGTGTGCACAAGCACTTTTTTTATCCTCTACACTGATCATTAAGAGCTGCATTAGTTTGACTATCTTCAGTGTCTTCTCTGTCAGAGAAGGATAGCATTGCACATACACATACACAGGCACACACACAGAGAGAGAGAGACAGAGACAGAGACAGAGACAGAGACAGACAGAGAGACAGAAAGAGAGTGACAGAGAGACAGAGAGACACAGAGAGAGAGAGACAGAGAGAGAGACAGACAGAGAGAGAGAGAGAGAGAACCTTTCTGAAGAGGATGTTCCTGCCACAGAGCCTCAGCTGTGATGCTCCCTATTTCTTCAGATGTCTAGCTCAGTCCTGTCCAAGAAACGCAAAGTGTCTGGACCTGACTCTAGTCTGGATTCTAGTTGGTCTCCTACCTATTCTGTGATGTTTGGCGTGCCCCCAGGGCCAACCAACGTGAGTATGACATTTGTAAGGATGGAAACAATCAGTGGGGGCTGGTGAAGTACCTCTGTCTTTCCACATGGCCCAGTCTCATTGCTATTTTATCTCCCCTGGAACTCTCTGCTCATCTTTAGGAAATGGACATAGATGAAAGCCTTTACTCCCGCCAGCTGTGAGTAGTACACAGGACGGGAGATGGAGATTGGGAGAAGGCACAGAGTGGGGAAGACACTAACCTAGAGTTCTTTGCTGACAGGTATGTACTTGGCCATGAGGCAATGAAGCATCTCCAGGCTTCCAGTGTACTGATATCAGGCCTGCAGGGTCTGGGTGTGGAAATTGCCAAGAATATCATCCTTGGTGGGGTCAAGGCTGTCACTCTCCATGACCAGGGCACTGCCCAGTGGGCTGATCTGTCTTCCCAGGTATCATCTCTTTTTGGCTTCTCCTTGTTTAGGCTCCAGCATGTGCACTGCATGTGTCTCAGTGCTATCTTCCTACCCCCTTTTCATAGTTCTGCCTACGTGAGGAAGATATTGGTAAAAACCGAGCTGAGATATCCCAACCACGCCTTGCTGAACTCAACAGTTACGTTCCTGTGTACAGCTACACTGGACCTCTAATTGAGGAGTTCCTTAGTGGTTTTCAGGTACCCTGGAGTATCCCATGCCTCCCGTCTTATCCTTCGAGGTTTGATGCCATTTAGGCTGGCACCTTGTGTCAGATCTGGTTCTGGAAAACTAGGAGATGTAGGTAGCAGGTAGAGCTCCCCAGAGGGGCAGGTTCTCTTGTAGAAAGGTGTGGTGTTATAGTGAGATCTGGATGGAGCACAGCACCTACATGGATAATTCTCCAGCCCTTGTACGAGTGAGTATAATGAGAGGAAACCCAGACTGGCTGGGTAGTCACTCTTGATGGATAGAACCTGGCTGTAGGTAGCCAGCTGTCTATTTTTACCAGATAAATGAACTTACCTGGTCTCCAGACCTTGCTTGTCTAGCACTGCTGTTATTCCTGTAGTTGGTAGTGTTTTTAAAAGCTGTTCTCTGTCCCTTGTTATATCTGACACCCATTGAGACTTGTGTGTCCATGTGACAAAAGGCTGTGCCAGCTGAGCCTGGGTGTTGGATTCTTCTCCCTCACTTCTGTCAGCTGTTTTATTCTCTCACTCCACCCCAAACCTGGGCCTATTGTTCTTTACAGGTAGTGGTTCTTACCAACACTCCTTTGGAATATCAGCTGCAGGTGGGTGAATTCTGCCATAGCCACGGAATCAAGCTGGTAGTAGCAGACACTCGGGGCCTAGTTGGGTGAGTGCTTGCCTTTATCTGACTTCCACCAAACATAGGCCAAGAGACTCCCAAGCCTTCATGTCCTCCTCCACCAACCAGTTTTGAAATGATTTTTCTTTTCCTTTTTCCTGGGTGGTATGAACATCACCTGATCTGTCTCCGTACCTTGAGTGCTGGAAGGCCCTGTGCTTGGTCTAAAGCATCACTCCCTTTGCCTCCTTCCCTAGACAACTCTTCTGTGACTTTGGAGAGGAAATGATTCTCACTGATTCAAATGGGGAACAGCCACTCAGTGCCATGGTTTCAATGATCACTAAGGTAAGGAGGCCACTCCTATAGGTTCACATGCAGAGGATGTAGGCAGTAATTGTTTTGTTTTGATTTTTCCTTTCCTTTTCCTTTTATCTGACCCTCCTTTTTTTTCCCCCCTCTGCTCTCCTTCCTTTCCCACCTTTCCTTTGTCTGGGGATTTCTTTTCTATCTTTATGCATTCCCTCACATTTCTTAAAATTCTTTTCCTGCTCCCCCTTTCCTTTTCTTACCCTGTCCCCACCCAACAATTGGACTTGGGATATGTCACTAAATAACCTAGTCAGTAACCTATCAGTGAGGGAAATTAAACACTACTTGCCTGCCCTTGAAATCTTGAGTTTTTCTTTTCTTTTTCTTTCTCTTTTTTTCTTTATCCTTTTCATTTTCTCTTTCACTTTTCTTTTTCTTTATTTTGGTGATGGTGTTTCTTTTGGTGTGTGTGTGTGTGTGTGTGTGTGTGTGTGTGTGTGTATGTATGTTTGTTTTTCAGACATATTTTTGGTGATGGTGTTTTCTTTTGGGGTGTGTGTGTGTGTGTGTCTCTGTGTCTGTGTGTGTCTCTGTTTGTGTCTGTGTATGTTGTGTTTCAGACATTCTCCATAATGCTGCTAAGGCTAGGTTGGTAACATGGTAAACCTTCTGCCTCAGCTTCCAGGATGGTGTGACTATAAACATCCCACACTGAGGGAGGCTTAACTCTTAATCTTCTGTTTTCTTTTTCCCCAACCAGGAAAATCCAGGGATTGTCACCTGCTTGGAGGACTCCTGGCATGGATTTGAAAGTGGTGACTTCATCTCTTTCACAGAAGTTCAGGGCATGAATGAACTCAATGGCATTGCTCCCATAGAGATCAAAGTTCTGGGTACAGGAAGCCTGGGGAAGGAGGGGGAGAAGTGGTAGCACAGAACAAAGGGGAGCTTGGCTCTGTGATATGGGCTGCCTCAGAATCCAAGAGGTCACTCTGGAACTTTGCACAGCAGACTGGGCTGGTCTCCAACCAACTCATCTTAGTCCTCTTGCCTGAGTGCTGGGATTAAAGCCACCATGCCTTGATAGAGCAGGGCCTAACTTGTGTCTCCCACCTCAAGTGCACCATCCCTTTCTGTGACACTGGACTGATTCTTGAGTATGGTCAGGCACACCACTTATTCCTTGGTTCATTCCATTTTGACTCGCCCCCAACCTTCCCCGCATTTTTGGTTTTATTTTAGACAATTAGATTTTCTCTTTTAAGCTCTAAAAGGATGGAGTGACTAGGTCCTTTCTAGTGTGTGTGATTGGTAAGCTGGTTTCTGGTAGACTATGGCTGGAAAGACGGCTCAGTTTGTAAGAGCCCTTTCTCTGTGAGTGTTATGGCCGATTTGAATTTAGAATAACCATTCAAAATGCTGTCATGCAGTCAGGAAGGCAGCCCATGGAGGTAACTGCTACACTGGGGGTTGGAGGAAGCACATAAAGATGGATCCTGATGGGGGCTCACCTCAGTCGTCCAAACTGCCTCATTGAGAAAATGTATGAAGACAGTGTGGTAGTGATGGAAGAGTTAAGGAGGGGAGTCTACAGTAATTTAAAACACAGCAGTTTGTGTGTGCAGTAGGCCAGTGAGTCCCAGCAAAGGTGTGAGATTAACCAAGCTTCTGTAGAGATGATATCCCTTAAATTAAGACACCTGCAGAAAACTAAATTGAGATGTGTGAGCTCAACCACAGTCAAAGTAGCATGATCTTTCATAATCTGTTTGAGAGAAGTGAGGTGCTTGTGAGTCTTACATATTTGATGCTGGCTTCATTCGTCTTAGCATGTTGAACTTTACTCCTGAAAGTTAACCCTGGTATCAACTCCTTTGTATTGTCCAGACTTGATCGAGTGTGAAGCTGAGTATTCAAGGTGATGCCTGTTTGCTAGGAAGTCTTTCTGCATCATGAGCTGACACTGATCAGTGATGTGAGGGGACCAAAGACCCCCCCCCTTTTTTTTGTATGTTTTGTATCCCTCCACCCTTGGGCTCTGTCAATATAACCTGTGTGTAAGAAAGGTGCCATTGTGGATGATGGCATGCACCTGTAATCCTAGCACTCAGGAGGGGGATGCAGGAGGATTAGAAGTGCAAGCCCAGCCTTAGTTATGGAGCAAGAGTCCAGACTGGGCTATGTGAATCCCTGTCTCCAAGTCACCAAACACATGAAAAAGAACCGCTTTTGTTTTCAACATGTACAGACTTTTTCTTCTCTATAGTCACTAAATATTAGTAACCTACTGAATATTAATATAGCAAGTCAGTTGGTAAACTTCTTGCTGTGCTTTCACAAGCTTCAGTGTTTGACCCCCAGAACTGTAAGAAAAGTAAGAAAAGTTAGGTCCTATGGCTTGTATCTTTACAGAGCTTGTGTAATGCTTCGGAGATAGAGACAAGTAGATTTCTTTTCTGTCTTGTGTATGTATTTTGTTTTTGGTTTTGTCTCTGTGTGTCTCTGTTTTGGGATATGTCTGAGAGCTGCAGACATTTGTGAGCTGCCCAGCATAGGTGCTGGGCACTTAACCAAGGAGAGCAAGAAGCACTAATTATCAGGCACTGAATCAGATCTTGGACAGAGGAGACATCTGTTCCCTACCCCAGTTTGTTTTTCTGCATTGAAACAGAAGCCAGATGTGGTGTCAGCTTCCTACCACCCAGAGTCTGAAGCTGTATGAGTGAGACTGTGGGCATTTTGTTTGGTGTGGGTAGCCCTTGGCTAGCTTTGAACTCTGAATCCTCGTGAGTTGATTTCTGAAGGACTGGGATGAGAGTTGTGTACTGTACGCCTGTGCTTTTGATGGATATGCTTTGGTTTGTTTTCTTTTCCTTTGTGTGTGATTTTTGTTTGTTTTTTGTTTGGTTGCTTGCTTGGTTGTCCCTCTCTGAGTAGAGCTTGCAATGGAAAGAAAGCTGATGTGTCTTAGGCTTGGACTGTGAGGTTTTTGTACTTGATCTTGGGAGGGTGGCAAAGGCACAGATTAGACTGGCAGTCTTCTCCATCCTTTTCATCTTCCAGGTCCCTATACCTTTAGTATCTGTGATACCTCCAGCTTCTCTGAGTACATCCGTGGAGGCATTGTCAGTCAAGTGAAAGTACCTCAGAAGATCAGTTTTGTGAGTAGGTGGTGAGGGGCTGTGAGTAGAAGGACTCCTGCTTTTGAGATTTATAGGTTGTTCATATCTGGTCTCACGACACTCCATTATCCACAGAAACCCCTACTCGCCTCGCTGGCAGAGCCAGAGTTTGTGGTCACAGATTTTGCTAAGTGCTGTCATCCTGCTCAGCTTCACATTGGCTTCCAGGCCCTGCATCAGTTCTGTACTCAGCACAGCAGGCCTCCTCGGCCCCATAATGAGGTAAATGAGTGGGAAGCCAGCCAGGAACCTCTGATTTGTCTGTTTCCAATACCTGTTCTTCCTCCAGTAGGGCCTGATAGGCTCTATCCAGGTTCCTTTTGTCCAACCAGGAGGATGCTGAGGAATTGGTGACCTTAGCCCAAGCTGTGAATGCTCAAGTTTTGCCAGCAGTCCAACAGGATTGCCTGGACATAGACCTTATCCGGAAGTTGGCCTATGTAGCAGCTGGGGATCTGGCACCCATAAATGCCTTCTTTGGTGGTTTGGCTGCCAGGAGGTCATGAAGGTCAGCCCTAGCGGGGAAGGGTGTGGCTGCTGTGTGTTTCTGATGCCATCACTGCCTTTTAGTCCAGTTAGGCTACTGCTACTGACAGCCTTCTTTCCCCAGGCTTGTTCTGGAAAGTTTATGCCCATTAGGCAGTGGCTGTACTTTGATGCCCTTGAATGTCTCCCGGAGCACAGAGTGGCCTTCATGGAAGATAAGTGCCTGCCAGTAAGTCTGTGGGGGCAGTGGGAAACTTTGGGATCGTCTTGAGGAATGTGTCGCTCTAACCTGTCTGTACTCATTCACATAAATCCAGTGCCAGAACCGTTACGATGGGCAAGTGGCTGTATTTGGATCAGACCTACAAGAGAAGCTTAGCAAGCAGAAATACTTCCTGGTGATTGACACTAATTGCCTCTGTCCACCCTTTCTGAAAGGATCTCTCTTTCCCTGATCCTTTTGGGGAGGGGTCTTTTGGTTTTTCATGACCTGATTACATCACCTATTCTGTCTTGTGGTGGGTTGAGAAAAGGCTTCAGGTACCTCTTTTTCTTTCCCTCCTCTCAGTCACCCATAGGAATGTGCATCCCTGTGAATAGAATGTTTGTCACTACACGGTCTTGTGTTCGGTTGGTGTTTTCTTTTGGGAGTAAGGAGTGGTGGGTTAGCTTATGCCATCCCTGTTCACTCTGACCAACTTCTAGGTAGGTGCAGGCGCCATTGGGTGTGAGCTGCTCAAGAACTTTGCCATGATTGGCCTTGGCTGTGGGGAGGATGGAGAAATCACAGTTACAGACATGGACACCATTGAGAAGTCAAACCTGAACAGACAGTTTCTCTTCCGTCCCTGGGACATCACAGTGAGTAGGATGGCATGGCTTTCTTTCTCCTATTTGATTCTAACCTAAATGGCTCAGATATTTCTTCCCTCCCCTCCCATCCCCCTCTCCTCCCTTCCTTTTTTTTTTCTCCCCCTTTAGTTCCCTCATTTTTTTCAGGCATTCAGGTGTGAGGTCAATAGATATTTTTCCCTGTCACAGTTTTTTCATTTGCCTGGTTTTCCCTCCCTACCTAAGCTTGGATGCTCGGGCATGGCAGATGTGACATTGTGAGATTGGTAATAGGGCATTCCCTACAGGTCAGTGTTTCCTTGATTGTCTTGTTGATAATTCATCTTTCCTTTACTTCGTTTTTCATCAAGCATCCTAGACTCTAGATTTAGAAAACATAAGGTAACAAAAGAAATGTTCCTGGCTTCCTCTAGTGGGAAGTTTGGAGCAAGTGAGAAGCTTCCTGATTGCATTTTGGTGTCCTCCTGATGTAACACTGAGTCTGTAAGACTCAATAAGAAATTAAATGGCATCAAATACTGTTCCTCTCCCAGATTGCTCTGTTAGTGGAAAGGACAAATTCCTTCCATACGTTTAGGAAGCCAGTTCAGGGAAGCTGGGAAGCTGTTTTCCAGATAACTAGAATCTGATGACCAAAAAAAAAGGAAGAGAGCTGAGAGCCGCACATAGAGTATATGGACTACGACTACGACTACGACTACGACTACGACTACGACTACGACTACGACTACTACTACTAGTACAGTAGGATCCCACTCGTTCATACATGTACTTGGCATTGTACATATGCTTGTGTGTGCCTATATACACCTGTACTTGTGTGTACACAGACAGACAGACAGACAGACACATACACTCAGCTGTTTTATGAGAGTATGTAACCTAAAACATATTTATAAAGATGTGAGTATGGTCTGAGTCCTCAGGGGTATTCTGTACTGGAAGTATTTTTGCTGGTAAATGCTTATGCTTATCTCATCTGTTCTTGACATAGTGTGTTAAGTGGACTAACACTTTTAAATAATCTGCTTACGATTCTAACATAGGAAGTTGTGGTGCTTATGACCTACACTCCCAAAAGCTTTGGGAGACTCTTGTTTGACCATGACAGGCTACTGTTGCAGTAAGTGGCATATGGCTAATGTTAGAATCTCAAACGTGTAAGAGAAGTAAAGAGGAACTGAGAAGTAGCAATTGGAAAATGTCAGGAGGGTGCTTGTTTTCAGTGCTTATGAAGAAGGCTTTCTCCTAGGGAAATGGACCTTACCATGGTGAAACAGTAAAGGTGTGTGGGAAGACATTTGACCATGCAAAAGTAGTAGAGGCCTGAGGGAAGATAAGACATTCGGGTGTGTGGTATTTAAAGAACAGAGAGTTCAGGTGGAGGAAGCCACAACCCATGTATTCCAGAAGTGAAAGTAGAACCAGAGGAGTCTCAGTCTGTCTGTGGTTTTATTTGGGTTACTCTGGATGTCATTAATTGAAATTAGAGTAGCTGTTGGGCTATTCTGACCTTGTTTCTTATTTTAACTCAAAATATTGTGTGGTGGCAAATTCCATTTATAATCCTGTTTTTTTTTTAAAGATTTATTTATTTTATATATTTGAGTACACTGTCAATGTCTTCAGACACAGCGGAAGAGGGCATTGGATCCCACTATGGATGATTGTGAGCCACCATGTATTTTTTGGAACTTGAACCCCAAGACCTCTGGCAGAACAGTCAGTGCTGTTAACTGCTGAGCCATCCCTCCAGCCCTTCCTTTATAATCCTTAAAGTAAAAGAAGACAGAATTTTATGAATTAGTAGAAATGTAGCTGTCATAAAAGAACATTCTAATGTCCTTTATAATATCTGTTGTGCCCAGCCAGATGGTATTGGCACTGTTTGAGCCTGGTTGGCTTTGAGCCTAACCCTTTATGAGATAAATCTTGGGATATCTCTGTGGACTTTGGTCACCTCGGTGTGTGGGAAACAGCTCTGTTTTTCATATTCCCACCCAGAAATTAAAGTCTGAGACTGCTGCTGCAGCAGTGCGTGACATAAATCCACACATCAGGATATTCAGCCACCAGAATCGAGTAGGCCCGGAGACAGAACACGTTTATGATGATGACTTCTTCCAAAAGCTGGATGGTGTGGCCAATGCCCTAGACAATGTGGATGCTCGTAAGTTTGGAGTTGAGTGAGGAGGGCAAGAGCAGGGTAGAGTGTATGTATGAGGATCTTGTATTCCTGTCTTGCCTTGGTTTTTCGAGACAGGGTTTCTCTCTGTAGCCTCTGCTCTCCTGGAACTCATTCTGTAGAGCAACCTGACCTGTGTTCCTGCCTTATGTAAGCTTGCCTGCTACTCATCTGCCATTTCTTCCCATCTCCCTAAAAGGATTATACGTGGACCGCCGTTGTGTTTACTATCGTAAGCCTCTGCTGGAATCAGGCACGCTGGGCACCAAGGGCAATGTGCAGGTGGTTGTTCCCTTCTTGACAGAATCTTACAGCTCAAGCCAGGACCCACCTGAGAAATCCATCCCCATCTGCACACTGAAGAACTTCCCTAATGCCATAGAGCACACCCTGCAGGTGATCAACCTTGGGAGGAATGGGAGGTGGTAGGTTTAGGTCCTCGAGCCTTTGCCAGTCTCCTGCTACAGATTTCTAGATTCTGAAGTGTTCTGGGTCCGGAACACGTCCCATGTCTTTATACCAATCATATGTATACCAGCCCACGTGTGTTATCTATGTATCATACATGGTTTCTTTGGAGTCATCCACTTCTGATTGACAGCACTCAAAATTGTACAAGTTCAAGCCAGGCAAAATCCCAACACAAAGAAGGGGAATTCCACACAAATTGACAGCTCTAACCAAGCTCAGAAAAGGAATAAACCTCCTCTACAATGGAATGTTAATGGCATATATCAACCACATTCCAGGGTAGGCTCCATGCCTAGAAGAAGGTGGCCAGGTGGACTTCAGGTTTTTTCTTGTGCACTTCTGTTTTGGTATTACTTGTCTTGCTCGTGGGTTTTTATTTCTTTATTTCTTTGGGGTTTTACTTGTTATAGAGTTTTCTTGAGAGATGGCATGTGAGTAAAGTGGCTGGGGAGTTTAGGAGGTTCTGGGAGGGGTTGGCAGAAGGAAAAAAATACAATCCAACTATATTGTATGGAAAACATTTTAAGTACAACAATTAACCTTAACCTTCTAGTTTTGAAAGAGTTAAAGAGAACCTATCAGTTGGACATGTGTCTGAAGAGTGAGAATGACCCATAAACGATGCTTTTTGCTACACAAATCAGCTATTGTTGTCTCTGCTGATTTCCTAATTTACCTGTAATAATGAGTGCATTTTTGGTGTGTTAAAATCTTACCCAAAGTGTTAAGTTAAACAGCTGGTTTTTCAGTGTGACTTCTGTCTGTGTTGTCAAGTACAAAATCTTGTGTGTCCTCTGGCTGAACAAAATGAATGCTCTACTGGACACTAAACCCAGAGCCTAGTTCTGCTTGTGTTCCTCCAGTTCAACGGGGCCCAGGGAGGTTGGGTGGGGGTTGTTTAGTTTCTGTTTGCTCCTCGGCTCATAGTGTCAGTATTTTGAGGCCATGCCAAGCAGGTGGAGATCAGGTAGGAATAGACTAGAGAGTTCCAACCAAATTCCTTTATCCTGTTTCTTGTTCCAGGTTATAAAATGTCTCTGAGTCTGTACAGCAGGCAGAGTAGCACAAAAGGTTTTAGAATGTGTTCGGTAACTTTGTAGGAGGAGACCTGTCTGGTCCTCAGATTCCTCATGTGCAAAATGTGCATTGAAGTAATACCTACCAGGGAGATTTTGTAAAGCACTTAGGCTGGATATGGGCTGTTCATATACTTTGGTAAAATTCTTAGCAGTGGGTTTGTAGTTGGCACCACACTCAGTCTTGCAGTCTGCATGTGCTCACACACTAACTTTGATGAGTGTAAATGCTAGCTAGTTACATCAGAGACTTGAAAACCAGCTGGCTACAGGGGAGTTTTATTCCACTGCAATAGGTCATAAAAGCAGGTAAGTATGTGTGAGAGTTAGAATTTAGAACCTGTATGGTCCAGTGTCTGTGTACATGCCCCAGACCATTTCTGCAGTGACCTCCTAGTTCTCAGAAACCTTGGAGGGGGGGGGGGCAAACAAAACAACAGCAACAAAAACCAGAGAAATTCCTGTTGAGACCTGGGTGCTGTTCTGCTCAGTCTAAGAGTAACTGCCAATAGGTCATTGTTCTTTTAAGTGTGACTTCTTCCCTTCTCTCTCTTTCTTATAATCCAAACACATCACACCTGTATTGCCATGAACATTCCAGGTTCTCACACATACGTACTTGGCTGCAAATTATGACCTCTGGTCTGGAACACGTGGGTATCCTCATTGTACAGGTTAATGCAGTCTTCACCCAGAACAGTCTTTACTAACTGGTTGTCTCACATTATAATGTGTACAAGAACTTTTTTTGTTTTGGTTTTGGTTTGTTTGTTTGGCCGTTGCTGACATGCATTTGTTTGCTCTGTCTGTAGTGGGCTCGGGATGAGTTTGAAGGGCTCTTCAAGCAGTCAGCTGAAAACGTTAACCAATACCTCATGTAAGTAACAGACAAACCAACAGCCAACAGAAGCCAATCAACAAAGGCGTCCTTGTCTGCTCTCCTCAAGGCACATCCTTGGTAGATGCTTTGGATAACTAATGGTTGATTGAGCCTTTTGCTGGTGGAGGGTGATGGGAAATGGTCAGGAATGACATTTTCCCTGGAGAAAGAAGGCTTGCCCAGAAACCTTACTTCTAGGCCTCTGAAGTAATCCAGGTCTTTGTATTGGATAGGGACCCCAAGTTCATGGAGCGGACACTGCAGCTAGCCGGCACCCAGCCTTTGGAAGTACTGGAGGCCATACACTGCAGCCTGGTCCTGCAGAGGCCACAGACTTGGGCTGACTGTGTGACTTGGGCCTACCAGCACTGGCACACCCAGTATTCTCACAACATCCAGCAGTTGCTGCACAACTACCCTCCAACTCAGGTATTACATACTCGGTGGATGTATTTGGCTGAGCACATTTCCAGGAAATTGGATGCTTACTATCCTCTCTCTGGACATGGCTTCTTCCAGGCAGTCTAGCTGCCACAGGCACCTCAAGGCAAGGTGTAGGCCAGGACTTGGTGCAAGGATTTGTGTTTTCCTCCTTCTGTCAGCCAGGCAAGGGGCTTAGTTTCCTTCCCAGCTGCACCTGTGGGCTGAGCCACTGCTGAGTTCTCTTTGAGGGCTGTAGTTGTGAGAAGTTTTATAGTTAAGCATGAAGTAGGTTCAAGTCCCAGGTGTGTTGGACACTGGTTCGTGACATGCCTAAGGTCTTGGTAAGCCGTATCTGTGAAGTAGGGGTGGCTTGTGGGCATTTAGAAAGGACTAACTTTCATTTCTTAATATTGCCTCATATAAATTGGTAAGTTGAACTTGCCATGTGTTTGACTCATTGTGAATTTCCCAAGAATGGTGAACCTAGGCTTCTTGGCCTGAGGACTGCCTGAGAGTGCTTCTCCCTCTGTCCTCTTCATACCTTTGCATTCTCCTAGCTTACGAGCTCTGGAGCACTTTTTGGGTCAGGACCAAAACGCTGTCCGCATCCTCTCATCTTTGACATAAACAATGTAAGTGTCCTTGGGATCTCCCAGGTGGGTATGTGGGGAGTGGGTCTCTCCACTCTTAACCTGTGGCTGTTAAGCTGACTTTCCTTTGCCATGGCTTTCTTTCAGCCCCTGCATCTGGATTATGTGATGGCTGCTGCCAACCTGTTTGCTCAGACATACGGACTAGGAGGGTCCCAGGACTGGGCTGTTGTGGCCAACCTCCTGCAGTCTCTGCCGGTCCCCAAGTTTGCTCCCAAGTCTGGCATCAGGATCCATGTTTCTGAGCAGGAGCTGCAGAGTACCAGTGCCACCACTATCGGTGAGAATGCTTCACCATTTGTTCAGGGATCATCTGTTTGTATTCTGTCCCACTCAGCCTTCCCTCTGGTGTTTGCCACTGGCCAGGATTTTCACTGTATTCCTGAGATTTACCTAGTCTGTGCTTAAGGGTTGATGGGTGGAAAAACAAAACCTCTGTATCTCATTTCTCTGCAATATGGACTTAATGGAAATGGTTCATTGTCTTCCTTGTCTGATGACTTTGTCGAATTCTCCTTCTTGTTTCTTCTCAATTTATGTACTTTTCATGCAAAAAGAACCGGACTGCTCCCTGCCCTCTGGGTGTCTTGATACCTTTGCTGTTTTGTCTCCTTGGTAACAGGTCGCCTCTATTCTCCCTCTGTGTTCCTGTCCTCTCTGTATCTGCTTAAAGCACACCTCGATTTTTGCACTCTGTGTCACACACTCTGTTTTCTCTTCTGATCTCCCTGAGGAATCTGTTCTCTTGTAAAAATCTCCCAAGTTGATACAGTTCCTCAGTTTGCCTTTCAGAGAGTAGTTGTGTCCTCATGAGTGAGATTTGACCAACAATCTTCCTTTGAGACTTTCCCCTCCTTCATTCACTGTTTGTTCATAACAGTGTGTCTCTCCCCTCTCCCGACTTGCTTGCCATTTCTTTCCATTAACTAGATTCTATCTTCCTGTGAACTTAATCTAAATCACTTTGCTCAGCTCCATCGTCTTCATCTTACAAAACTAAACTCCTGTGGCCCTTGAACAACTTCTCCCATTCTCTACCACCTCACCATCCTTGAAAACCTTTGTCTACCTTTTTTTGTTTGAATCTTTTGACCACTAGCTGTATCATATTAGTGGATCCACAGGGAAGCAAACTCAAAGCAGAGATTTCTTCCTGTGTCCCATTTACTTTATCTACTTTATTTAGTGTAATGGTTGTATATTAATATAGTCCTACAATTTTCTCCCCTTTTTACAGCTTCTGCATTTGTCTCTTAACTTATTGGTGGGTAATTGAGTTGCTTCCATCTTTCATGGTGTGTGAATATGCTGCTTCCTTGTTGTGAGGTTTTCATCTTTGTTACTCAGGACCTCCAGGTCTTCATGTGTTTGTATTCCTCACCCCTACTTCCCTGTGCCCTTTGGGCAGGGAAGTGTTTTCTCTCCTCGACTCCCCTTCCCTTACACCTTCCAGGATGCCTCTCCCTTTCAAATACTTTTACATAAACACCACTTCCCAGTCCAGATTTCACCTTGGGCAGTGCAGTGGGTTCACCAGAGACCATGGTGTCCTTTCTGCAGATGACAGCCACCTGGAGGAACTCAAGACTGCACTTCCTACTCCAGACAAGATGCTTGGATTCAAGATGTACCCCATTGAGTTTGAGAAGGTATTTGGTGTGGGGTAGCTGGGATGGTTAGGAAGGTGGGCGCAGGTGCCTAGCATAGGCTTTTGTCAAGATTGTAGGCCTGCAGTGGTCTCCTTCTGTTTAAAAGAGAACTTTCTTTGATGAAGGGTGAGAGCTACACCTGTGCACCTAAGAGTTGAAACTTAGAATGCAGTTAGGAATTTGGCTGGCTTAATAAAGTGGGATTAAGCAGTTCTTCTCTAAGATTCATTAATTCACTAGTCCTGAGACTTGGCTAGGACCCTAGTACCTACCTTGATTTCCACAAACCACAGGTGGTCAGGACAGTATTGTTCACTATGTTCAGTGGATACATCTACAACACAATTAACTGCTCCTCAGACTTGGGAAGAAAAGGTGGAAAAACGTAAGAGCAAGGGGATTTAAAAAAACTTGGTGATTGTAGATTGTATCTCCTATAAATGACAAGAAACAAGACTTGAACAAAGGCAGCACCAGCAGGAGTTTGTTTGTTTTTCCTATTTAAAACTGTTTTTAAATTTAAGTATACGTTGAGCATATTCTTCTCCTTCCCCAAGTCCTTCTAGATCATCATCCCCTCCCTACCCACCAAACTTTAAGTTCTTTCTCAAAATCAATCAAAAACCTAGTACAACAGGACTTTCTGAAACCAAGAAAAGAAAACAACACCAGACTCTTAATTTTTTGATATTATTTTATTTATTGACATTTCAAATGTTGTCCCCTTCCCAGTTTCCCTCCACAAACCCTCACATCCCATCCCCTCTCTCCTCTGCCTCTATGAGGGTGCTCACCCACTCAACCACTCCTGCCTCACCACCCTAGCATCCCCCATGCTGGGGTATGGAGCCTCCACAGTACCAAGGGCCTTCTGTCCCATTGATGTCAGATAAGGCAGGCTTCTGCTACATACATAGCTGGAGCTGTGAGTCCCTCCATGTGTAATCTTTGGGCAGTGGTTTAGTCCCTGTGTGCTCTAGGGTGGGGGCTTGGGGGGGCAGTTATTAGATATTGTTGTTCTTCCTATGGGGTTACAATACCCTTCAGCTCCTTCAGTCCTTCCCCTAACTCTTCCATTTGGGGTCCCCGTGCTCAGTCTGATGGCTGTCTGCTAGTATTTTCATATCTACTGGTCCAGCTCTGGCAGAGCATCTCAGGGGACAGCTAGACCACGTTTACTGTCAGCAAGCACTTCTTGGCATCAGCAATAGTGTCTGGGTTTGGTGTCTGCAGATGGCATGGATCCCTATGTGGGGCAGTCTCTGGATGGCCTTTCCTTCAGTCTCTGCTCCGCTCTTTATGCATTTCCTTTAGACAGGAACCATTCTTGGATAAATTTTTTTAGATAGTTAGGTGGTACCGTCCCTCAACCGATGCACTGAATATAATCTGTACTGGTTCTGTCACCCCTTTGTTGGGTATTTCCACTAATGTCATCCTTGTTTGGTCCTGGGCACCTAACACTTCCCTGGGAACTGCAAGTCCATCCCCTACTAAGTGCTACACATCTCCCTTGCCTCTCTCCTTTCTGTCTCCTGCCACTCCAGCAGAGCTCCTTTGCTCACACCACACTGGCCACAATAGACATGTGTTCTGCCCATGCTCAAAAGCAGCCCTCCTACTTTATCTAGGGAGCTGGTAATTTGTTGTTTCACCATACTGTGTCAACAGTGTCCTCTCTCTCAACCTCTCTTTCCTGACAGTTTGATTTTTTTTCCTTCTCCGATACTACTGCTGCTGCCCCTGCTGCTGCTGCTGCCTCTACTTCTACTACTACTACTACTACTACTACTTCTACTACTACTACTACTACTACTACTACTACTTTACTACTTTTCTTTTAAAAAAGATTAATTTATTATTATACGTACACTGTAGCTGTCTTCAGACATGCCAGAAGAGGGCATCAGATCTCAGTTTGGGTGTTTGTGAGCCACCATAGGGTTGCTGGGATTTGAACTCAGGACCTTTGTAAGAGCAGTCAGTGCTCCTACCCTCTGAGCCATCTCACCAGCCCCCTAGATCTTTTCTACAGGCTTTCACTTTTCCTCTGTGGACCAGACTCAGAGTACTCTAATTAATCTGGATGTTAAGAGCTTTAGGGAGGAAGCTACCTCACACAAGGAATGTCACCTTGCCTGAGCTATGTTTTGACTTTTTTTGTACAAAAGCCCTAATTGAAGCTTGAGTCCTCTGCCCAGTGACTCTTTGCTGTTGATTAAAAATGTTTTTAAGACAGCATTTATGTTGCCTAGGGTGACTTGAACTTAGGGTCATTCTGTCTCTGTGCCTGTATGCTGGGATTACAAGAATGCAGTACTGTGACTGCTGTGGGCTCATAAGAAGACTGATAGATTTCTTTTAGAGGGAGATTGGGTGAGCAGCACCATCTCTTTTCCCGGTAGGTCTTGATGATCGCATTAGATTGTCCTTGCTGACATTGACATTGCCCAAGCTGGTAGTGCAGCCTGTGGTGCCATGTTACCTGTCAGTGCTGGTCATCATCAGGAGCTTCTTGGAAAAACTCTTATCAAAATAAAACATCACCCCCACAAAAAACTGTCTACTTCATTATGTATTGGCTAAGTCCCTTAAATGTAGATTAGTCCTAGTTCTTCCTCCTAGCCCCATGCTCCCTTAAATGAGACTCAGACAGATGCAAAATATATTTACAGATATTTTGGCTGTATAGCTAGGCTCGTCTCTGACAGGACTTAACTCAATATAACCATTTATTTTAGTCTACATTCTGCCACAGGGCTGGCTTTACCATGTGTTGGCCAGCCCAGGACAAATCTCCTGTGCCTGGCTCTATCCCAGTATTCTTTCTGCCTCCTGCATGTCCCCCTTCTATTCTATCCTTTCCTGTAGAGTCCATAGGATTTTTAATTGACAGGTATATACTGCTTTACTCTCTGAGTTCCTATGAGCTTTGCTCAGGTGACTTACAAGGCCTTGTCCTCCTGGTGTCCTCCATCCCCTCACTCTCTCTGCCTCCTTTTCCAGAAGATGTCCTGAAATGAGAAGGGATGGATTTCAGGGTGGCATCCCATTTAGGGATGGATTTCCAAGGTCTCTCCAGCCTTTGCATGATGTCTGGCTGTGGGTCTGTCTCTATATTCCCATCTGCTGCAGGAGGACACTTCTCTGATGGTGGTTGAATAAGACACTGATCCCGAAACATAGAAGTGTATCAATCACCAGGAGTCACTCTGTCATTGTGGTATCATTTTTCTTTCTTCTGTCTTTGCTCAGACTGGTATCATTTGATTTTACATTAGATCCCTGGAATATCGCAGGTTCTTGTTCACCCAAGCAGTATTGGGTATGGATCCACCCCGTGTTGAGAGACTTAAGTCAGATCAAGTATTGCTTGATTACTCCCACAAGCTTTATACCAGGGTTTTCCTAGTATGTATTGCAGGCAGAACTCTGTTGCAGATAAAAGTTTTGTGGCTGGCTTGGTGTTTATGCTTTTCTGTTGATAGCATGCAGAGCAACTAACTGTACCAAAGACTCAGGAATCCTGTAGGGGTGAAGGTTTTGAGTAGGCATCTCCATGTGCAGTGGGTTGGGTAGGTGTTGTCTTCAGCTCTGGGGTCTTGCTCTCAGTTTGTGGAGAGCAGCCTATAGTCTTTGCAACAGCCTTGGTTATTTGAGGATTCCCATGGGACTCCTTAGGGCTGTGTAACTCAATTAGATGGAACCCATTCCCAGTAAAGGAGGCTTCCTTTGTGACAAGAGCTGGCTAGTGGAGGGACTATATCATTAAAACCCGTGTGCATGTGTTTGGTAAATGTGTGCACACACATGGGTGTGTGTGTGTGTGTGTGTGTGTGTGTGTGTATAAAAATGTGTCTCATGTGTATGTCTGTGTACATGTGGGTGTACTTGTGTGTATGTGTGTGTGCGTATGGGTGTATTTGTGTGTGTGCATGAGCACACAAGAGAGCTTACATTTTAGGAAGTTTCTACTTTATTAGTTTTCTGAATTCCCCTCACATCGCCATAATTTTAATGGCCTCACCCCTTATTCTTTCTTCAGTTTGTTTATCACACTTATTCCCTGCACTAGCCTAGCCTAGTGGACCTACATCCCTAGCCCAAGTACGGATGAAGCCTACTTGATCATGGTGGACAAACTGGGGCCCTGATAGGTGTGGGGGACTGGGGTTTCAGGTAAAATGTGTATCTTAGTATCTGGACCTGAGACACAGGAACTGGAATGGGCTTGGGGTTATGAGAGGGAGGGAAAACAGGATGTTTGACTAGGAGCTGATAAGTCATTGCCATGGTTATGGGGACAGAGACTTAGCAGAGACCACAGCATGCAGGTCTACTAAAGAGCTTCCATGCTTCTGGTTTCCCAGGGAAGGCTTGCTGAAATTAGGGGATAGAACAAAGCAATTAGGAGAGTTAAGAGTGGAACATCTGTGGGATCTTTAGAGATGAAGTGTGGTGGGAATCTGCCAGAGGTAGTCTGGTCTAGAGCTAGGGATGAGGCTTGTGGATTTGATTTGAAGGAGCTGAGGGGAGAGTGTGGGGACTATGGGGGATGGGGAGAGATCTGGTTAAAGTTAGCCTGCCTGTTTTCTGGATCAGCATGGCCTGTAGTTTCCCAGAGAGGGCCTCCTGTAGTTCAGATCTGTGACAAATCAAGGAATGTGTGGAGGGAGACTAGGAGGGAAAGATCTGTGGGGTCCACTAGAGATGACTGGGGAGGCTGCTATAGGTATTCTGCTCCAGAGCTGGAGATTAGACTTGGAGGATCAGAAGGAGAGTGAAGGTCTGCAGTTAGCCTACCTGCTTTGGTGAGTGGTTTGTGAGTTCCCAGGGTCCCAGTAGACACATAATAAGGGGAGGAGTGGGACAGGTATTATTGGAACCCACCCATAGACAGAGAACTACAGGCAACTAAGGAAGTTATTTAGGTAGGAGAAATACTCTTCCCCAGTGTTGAGTCTCCTAATTGTTGTCTCCTAATTGTTGTCATCCCTGAAATCATGGAGTACAAGTAGTGCTCACAGGCTGAGTAGGTTCTATTAAGGTTTTATGTTTAGGTATTAAGCCAGACAAGGCCATGGCTTTTAAAAGGAAAGCAGGGGGAAGGAGGGAAGGTTAGAATTGTAATAATTATGTTTGACTTAAAACAACAACAACAAAATTGAAAATACCTGCATGCATTTACTTCAAATGGTCATCAGAGTTAACACAGTACATAGTTGGGGGAGACACTGGGATCCTAAGTAGACATTCACTCTCTTAATTCTCCTCTCCAAAACAAAATACAATAAAAAGGATGACGACAGCAACTTTCACATGGATTTCATTGTGGCAGCATCCAACCTCCGAGCCGAAAACTATGGCATTTCCCCAGCAGACCGGCACAAGGTAATAGGAGTCTGTGATGTACCACTGACCCTTGCCCAAGCTGATTTTCCTTCATTTGGGCCTTTGTAGACCCCTACTTCCTCCTAAACAGTAATCCCTGGTGGTCACTGTCTGTCTTACAGAGCAAACTGATTGCAGGCAAGATCATCCCAGCCATTGCAACCACCACATCTGCTATAGTTGGTCTTGTGTGTCTGGAGCTGTACAAGGTGGTTCAGGGCCACCAACAACTGGAGTCTTACAAAAACAGTTTTATCAACTTGGCTCTGCCTTTGTTTAGCTTCTCTGCACCTCTGGCTCCAGCGTGTCATCAGGTATGGGACCTCCAAGAATAGGAAATTTTGATGTTACCATTCAGGGATGCTGAGTACATCAATACAGTGTGTTTGTGTGTGCTCTGTGAGTGTCTGTGTGCCCGTGTGTGCCTTTGTGCATGGGTGTGGGGGGTGGGGAGCAGTTTGCTTCTCAGCAGATAAGGTGTTACATCACTAAGATATATTTTGAATACCTGTGTTCATTCATCAAACGCATGGACAACATAATTGTAGTACTGGCTCAGGTATTGCTAGAATGTGAGATTCTGTGTCAACGAAGCAGGAAAGAAAAAAAAAAGCAGGAAGGGTACTGACATAAACAGTTCATGGAGAGCTAAGAGGGATGTTAAATGAGGGAAAGGGAAACCAGGGACTTAGCAGTGCGTACGTATCCTTTTCTTTACAAAGACTCAAGCTGCCTAATCATGGTTAGGTAATGCCACAAGTGTGTTTTTGATTATTGAGCTGTGGTTAATGCACTTGTAATATGTTAAGAACATTTGGGGTAGTCCCCTCTTAGCACTTACCTTTGTCCCCTAGTACTATGATCAAGAGTGGACATTGTGGGATCGCTTTGATGTGCAGGGACTGCAACCTAGCGGTGAGGAGATGACCCTGCAGCAGTTTCTAGACTACTTTAAGGTAGGGCTCCTTCCTGTGTGAACTCCCCCTTTTTGGGGTCTGCCCACTTGGTTTAGCAGCACTATCCATCTCACAGTCACCACTCCTATCTCTTCTAACCTCTGCAGACAGAGCACAAGCTGGAAGTCATCATGGTGTCCCAGGGTGTGTCCATGCTCTATTCTGTCTTTATGCCAGCCAGCAAGCTCAAGGAACGGTTGGATCAGCCGTGAGTTAGCCTCTGGGCTGATGGGAGTGTAAGCCTTGGATGGGATTCTCAACAACCCAGTGTGGTTCCCCATTCTTTTTCTACAATCTGCTGCCACATTTCCTTCAATGTTTGGTTGCTTCCTTCTTAAGTCTCTTGCTCTTTGATTTCAGGATGACAGAGATCGTGAGCTGTGTGTCAAAGCAAAAACTGGGACATCATGTGAAGTCCCTTGTGTTTGAGCTGTGCTGCAACAGTGACAGTGGAGACGACATAGAGGTTCCTTATGTACGATACATCATCCGCTGATCTCTTACTGACTCAGTTCTTTCAGATCTCTCAGTCTATATCAGAACCTTTCTAGTTATGATGAAATGTCAATTTAAACCTCCTTGTTCCTAAGAACTTTTCTTAGTGCTGTTTTTACATTGTTAAGAACTGAAATTCATAATAATAAATTTTCAGCCTGTAAGTAGTAGAGTGTCTTCCTCTCCTCTGAAGGGTGGGTGTGCTGCTGTCCCTAGGAAGAAGTGGACTCCTTATCCTAAACTGCAATTCTTAAAAGGTGACAAGAGTCCAGCTGCACAGAAGCAGCATGGACATTATCCTGTATTCAGATACAATAGTGAAGATTAAACTTCAGCTGTTCTCATTGCTCTTGCCATTTCTGCTTAGGGAGAAATGGTGTGATCCCTGTGGCAGTAAGGCCATCATGAGGAGGTCAGCCCTTACCTAATGTTAATACCCTTTCTTTTCTCTTGCCACATGTCAGTCCTAGTGATGTTCAGCTGAAGCAGAGGCTCCAGTCCTGGCTGGTCTGGGTTAGGATCCTGTGTCTTACTTTATCTTGTCTCCTGATTTGTCTTTTTTTTTCTGCCACTTGCTCATCTGAGATAAGGGGATAAAAGGTTGTTACTAGAAAAAGGGGCCCTAAAATTGGTTGCTACTTAACACCACTTTAGTGTATTATCATTATTATTATTATTATTATTACTAAATATGTTGATTTAGCCTAGGCTTTCATGTAATCGGCCTCCTTTACTTTGGACAGCTCTTTAAATGTAAGGTCATTAGGCCAGCTGTGCTGTCTGTTGTCAACTGGCTTCCCACCTTTACATGTGCCTTGTTTTTCTGCTTGACTCAGAACTGTATGTTTCTTATTCTCCTAATGACTTTGGGGTTATTGAGTTGAAGTGTCTAAAGTTTCCTAGTTGGACACTTTTGCAAAAGGAGTTCACTCCTGAGACGTTGTGATTTCAGGTACCTTGCTTCCTCATTCCTTTATTTTGTGCAGTTCTGCCCTCCTGTTCATGAATGGTTGATGTTCCTACTTGCCTTGGAAGGTGTTACATAGAGTTACATTGATTTAAAAAGACAGCTCTGCTCAGTGCAGTTATGTGGCTGGCTGTTACTTTGTCTTGTGGTGGATGTAAAACTGGTGGAATGTGTGGCAGGCTATTAAGAGCATGGTCTTAGAGATCTAAAGTAATTCTGAAGAAAATGGTTGTGCAAAATTGTTACTTTCTCTGGCAGCTTTCAATACTCTTTTCATCCAGTAGTCTCTGTTGTTTTAAGGTTTTCTTTTATCTTAAAATCTTTGGCTCTTAAAATCTTCCCATATGACACATTTTGATCATGTTTTCCCTTCCCTAAAACTCCCCCTCCTCTCATAGCTTTTAAAACAGTTACTGCTTCTGTGAGATAATAATATCATAGTATTTCTGTAACCCTTTGCCTTTTTCCCTCTAACCCCTCTGATACACTCCTCCTTGCTCTTTGAAATTCATGGCCGTTCTTTCAATAGTCCCTTTTATGTACACACTCGCATATATACATAGCTATTTATGAATACATGAATACTAACAGCTCCCTTTATCCAGTGTAACTTGTGTGTATGTCCTCAGGACTGCATATTAAGGATTGGATAAACAATTGGTGTGCTTCTCCCTGGGGAGGCCTATTCTCCCATTCTCAGCATTCCTCAGTTGCCTGTAGTTCTTTTCTCCTTGTTCAGCTCATGTTTAGGTGCTCAACATGGTGAGTTTGTAACATTGCATGAGACACAGTCTCACAGCATGTGAGACTCCCTGATCCTCTCTGGCTCTTAAACTATTCCTTTCCCCTCGTTCTGTGGTGATTTTTTGAGCTTAGATACAGAAATTGTATTTCAAAATGTACCTGATGGCACAGGGGCCCACAGCTCTCTGCATTTTGATTGGATAAAGGTTTTTTGCAAAGGTCTCTATCCATTTGCAGAGAAGTTGCTTTGATGGAGGGTGAGCACTAAACACATCTATGGGTGTAGGTACAAAATACTGGGAGTGTAGTCAGGGATTATGCTGTTCTAGTAAACTGATGTTTGTAGCTTAATCTCCAAGATCCATGACTTCATTAGCCTTGAGTAGGTCTTTGGGTTTCCAGTATCAACCGCTGTTTTAGATATAGTGTGACCAGAAAAGACCTTTTTGGGTCATATGTATTTTGACTTATAAATGTCTCCTGTATTTGCATGTGCACACATTGCCCTGAATTCAGGGAACTGGCGGCTGTGATTCCATTGAAGTATTCAACTGAACAACAATATGAACTAATCAGTACCCCCAGAACTTGTGTCTCTAGCTGCATAGTTGGCCATCATTGGGAAGAGAGGACCCTTGGTGTGCCAGACTTTGTATGCCCCAGTACAGGGGAAAGCCAGGGCCAAGAAGTGGGAGTTGAGTGGGTAGGGGAGCATTACGGGGTGGGGGGAACAACAGGGGACTTTTGGGATAGCATTTGAAATGTAAATGCCGAAAATATCCAATAAAAAAAGAAAATTCAATTGAAATGAATATGTTTATTCATTTATTTTTGGTCTCCTTTGCTTTTAGCTCCTTGTTCTATATGTGGATTTTTTTTTAAAAGTTCATGTTTACTTCTTATATGTATGCTGTATGTACATGAACGACCCAATACCACTCACTCTTTGTTTCTACAACTTCCAGACTTCCCCCTCATTCTCCCATACATGGTTTCATCTTCTTTATGAAATTGTTTGATTCATTTACATTCCAAATGTTGTCTCCCTTCTGGTCCCACCTCCAGAGTTCTTAACCTCATGCCCCTCCCCTTTGCTACTGAGAAGGTGCTCTGGAACCTACCCACCAGAGCCTCACCACCAGCAGCCTCCCCCTTCCCTGGGGCATCAAGTTTCTATAGGATTATATATACCTGTTCCCACTGATTCCAGGAAAGGCAGTCCTCTACTACAACATCTGTTAGGAGCCATGGACCAGCCTGTGTATGCTCTTTGGTTGGTGGCTAAGTCTCTGGGAGCTCTGAGGGCTCCAGGTTAGTTGATACCATTGGTCTTCCCATGGGATTGCAATCTGCTTCAATTCCATTTACTCCTTCCCTGAACTCTCTTCCACACTGTAAGTATCTGCATCTGGTTCAGTTAGCAGCTGAGAGCCTCTGAAGAAGACACCACCTCTACTAGGCTCCTGTCTGCAAACAGAGCACAGCATCAGTAATAGTGTCAGGGTGTCATACCTGCTCATGGGATGGATCCCAAATTGGGCCCAGTCACTGAATGTCCTATCCTTCAGTCTTTCCTCCACCTTTGTCCCTGCATTTCCTTTAGACAGGTTCAATTCTGGGTCAAAAATTTTGAACATCTATAGGTGGCCCTGTGCCTCAACTGGGGGACATTCTATTAGCTGGATGTGGTCTCTTCAGTTCCGTCTTCCTACTGTGAGGCATTTTGAGTATTGCCATAACCATTGAGTCCTGGAGCCTCTCACTCACCTCTCTGGGACATTCTAGAGGTTCCTCCTGCCCCCACCGCACACTGCTCCATATTTCCATTTACTCTCCTGGCCCACTGGGCTTCTCTTTTGTCTCCTGTCATGCCTCAGTTTGCTTTCACCTCCCCCCAACCCCACACCCTGAGCCCCCACTTTTCCTGCCTCTACCCTCTCCCACCCAGTTCCCTCCCTTCCTCTGCCTCTGGTGATTATTTTGATCCCTTGTCCAAGTGTGTTTGAAATATCCACAAATGGGCCTCATTCTTGTTAATTAAGCTTCCTCCAGTCTGTGAGGTGTATCATGGGAATTCTGAATTTGTGGCCAATACCCACTTACCAGTAAGTAGATACCATGCATGTCTTTTGGTTCTGGGTTACCTCAATCAGGATGAGATTTTCTAATTCCACGCATTTTCCTGCAACATTCATAATACCCTCGTTTTTAATAGCCGAGTAGTATTCCATGTGGTGCAAATGAACCACATTTTCTGCATCAGTTCTTTGGCTGAGGTACAACTGGGTTGTTTCCAGCTTCTCGTTATTACAAATAAGGCTGCTATGAACATAGTGGAGCATCTTTTGGGTATATGCCAGGGGTGGTATAGCTGGGTCTTGAGGTATATCTATTTCCAATTTTCTGAGGATCTGTCAGATTGATTTTACAGAGTGGTTGTACCAGCATGCAATCCCACCAGCAATGGAGGAGTGTTCCTCTTTCTCCACATCCTAGCCAGCTTCTTCTGTCACCTGAGTTTTTGATCTTCGCCATTCTGAGTGGTGTGAGGTAGACTCTCAGGGTGGGTTTGATTTGCATTTCCCTGATGGCTAAGGATGTTGAGCTTCTTGGCCATTCAGATTCCTCTGTTGGGAATTTTCTTACATGGATTCTCAGATGCCGTTCAGATCGTGATCATGTCCCAAAGTGGTAGGAATGCTTGTTTATTTTTTCTGTCTGAGTGTCCTCAGCCCATCTTCAGGCTTTGACAGTTCTTTTCTTTCTGGATGATTTAGTTTAGTGATGATGCTTTTCCCTATGTGTTTGATTTCTTGACTTTTCCTGTTGGGAGGTTTCCATTTTCCTCCCCAGGGGCTTAATGTTTCTTGGAAGATTTTCTTAACTGTTTCATCTTCCATCTAGATTTCTTTTCTTTCTTTTTTTTTTCTGACTTGTTTACTACATTGTTCTATTTTGTTGAATCCTCTTGTGGTTCTTGATAATTTTAGAAACTGACTTGATTTCTTTGTCTCTTCAACCATTTCATTGTGACTAATTTGACTGATGAACTCTTACAGTCATCTTGTACAGTAGACTCAAAATGAAACTAATTTTCCCATTTTCAGCATGTTGTGAAGAGGAAAGCACAATAATTGGGACAATGCTAGGGAGATGTTGAGTTTGCAGAATGCTTGCTACACCAAGTGAAGACAGGTTCAGATCCCCAGCACCCACATAAATGCCAGCCTTCTAATTCCAGCATCTGAATGTTGCATATTAATTAGGGTAGCTTTTTCATATGCTTCATCTCTCATGAAATATTTAGGGCATACTGTGACAGGATACCTGGCTGTGGTCCCTGCTATTATTGTGTTCTGACCCTGGGATTGAAGAATGTGGGTTTAGGGTGATTACAGGTCTTGCTGCTGATTTCTAGGTTGTCTTTGTTGGGCAGCTGTTTTGTTTCGAGGTCTGTTTCCTCTCTGGATTGTAGACAGTGTGAAGGTTGTTTCTTTCCTGGCAGGAAATGTATGCGGATCTGAGGATTGTGGCCTTGGAAGTACCAAGTAAATTGGGTTTCTGGTTACTAGGACAGTACATTTATGAATGCTGATAGGCTAGGGACACTTCCCTCACCCGAGTAACAACTCCTGCCTACCAAGGGCTATCACTGAATGTATTGTCGGTCCTAGTTTCTGTGTTTTCCTCTGGCCACACCTTGCCAGTCCTCCAGGGCCAAAAACCTGTGGTTTCCCTTCTCCCACTAGAGGGTACCTCAGGACTCCCCTACTGCTTGCAGATACCTAAGGTGATACGAATCTCCCAGAGCTTGGCCATGGCTGCTTCTTGCTTGCTGCTTGTTCCATGGACAGCCTCTGCTTTCTATAATTCTGCTCACAGGACCACCCCAAAAGAATATGCCATGGCTTAAGAGAATCAGCTCCTTGGGAGTTTTAGTCCTCCCCAGTTCTCTAATACTTTCCAATACTGTGTGTCTTTCTCAGGGATAGGAGGGAATAGGCTCTTTCCACCTCTCACCAGGCTAAGACAAAGACACCATTTCCACAATTGGTATCCTGCCAATTGTGTACCTTAAGCTGCAGGCCTGCTCCACCCTTACTTCCCTCATCTGGGTAACAGCTCATGTCTACCAAATGCTAAGGGAGTAGAGTCAGCGAATGGCATTCCAGTCCCAGGTCTGTATCTTTTCTCCAGCCACACCTTGCTAGTACCCAGATCCAAGCATCTGGCTTATTAGACCCAGGTTCTTGGGAACTTTTGGTCCTCTAGCATTCTCAACTACTTTACAATAGTATGTTTCTATGTCACGGATGGGAGAACGGGTCCTTTACATTTACCAAGACCAACTTATTTACTGTATTGCCAGTGTCAAAACATTATGACGGACAGGGGAATTGACAGAACCCATCAGCACCCACACTAAAACCTTGAACCTTCAAGTAAAGGGCCCTATTCTGAGGGTCTTGTTTCCCTGAGCAGTTCAGCTGGCCACTGGCAGGTCTGGCTCAAGGACATTCAGAGCAGAGTGCACAGACACAGGCAACACAACACAACACACAAAGAATCCTGTACCAGGTGTACTCCTGTCTCAAACATTCTCTCCTGCACATGGAACAGAGAAGACCAGGCCAAGGGAACTGATTCAGCCTTCCCAGGGAAATCCACAAACACATTATGAAAAATAAAACCAGTAGCCACCATCCCTGTCTCCTCCTCACTCTTAGGGCTGATTTCATAGGCTGTCCAAATGTAAGCTGCTGCTACAGTATATACTATGTGAAGACAGTGAAAAACACACTTTTCTGGGGGATATAGGGACACTGTGTCTTTGTAAGCTGAAATTTGACTATTTTTTTAAGTTGTTTCTTTAATTATTGGGTATTTATTTCATTTACATTTCCAATGCTATCCCAAAAGTCCGACACACACTCCCACACCCATTCCCCCACCCCACCCCTGACTCCCACCTCTTAGCCCTGGCGTTCCCCTGTACTGAGGCATACAAAGTTTGTGTGACCAATGGGCCTCTCTCTCCACTGATGGCCGACCAGGCCATCTTCTGATATATTTGCAGCTAGAGACAGAGCTCTGGGGGCGTGGGGGGGTGGGGTTTACTGGTTAGTTCATATTGTTGTTCCACCTATAGGGTTGCAGATCCCCCTAGCTCCCTGGGTACTTCCTCCAGCTCCTCCATCGGGGGGCCCTGTGATCCATCCAATAGCTGACTGTGAGCATCCACTTCTGTGTTTGCTAGGCCCCAGCATAGTCTTACATGAGATAGCTATATCAGGGTCCTTTCAGCAAAATCTTGCTAGTGTATGCAATGGTGTCAGCATTTGGAGGCTAATTATGGGATGGATCTCTGGGTATGGCAGTCTCTAGATAGTCCATCCTTTCTTCTCAGCTCCAAACTCTTGTCTCTGTAGCTCCTTCCATGGGTGTTTTGTTCCCAATTCTAAGAAGGGGCAAATTGTGCACACTTTGGTCTTCCTTCTTCTTGAGTTTCATGCGTTTAGCAAATTCTATCTTATATCTTGGGTATCCTAAGTTTCTGGGCTAATATCCACTTATCAGTGAGTATATATTGTGTGAGTTCCTTTGTGATTGTGTTACCTCACTCAGGATGATGTCCTCCAGGTCCATTCATTTGCTTAGGAATTTCATAAATTCATTCCTTTTAATAGCTGTGTAGTACTCCATTGTGTAAATGTACCACATTTTCTGTATCCATTCCTCTGTTGAGGGGCATCTGGGTTCTTTCCAGCTTCTGGCTATTATAAATAAAGCTGCTATGAACATAGTGGAGCATGTGTCCTTCTTACAGGTTGGGACATCTTCTGGATTATATGCCCAGGAGAGGTATGGCGGGATCCTCAGGTAGTACTATGTCCAGTTTTCTGAGGAACCGCCAAACTGATTTCCAGAGTGGTTGTACAAGCTTGCAATCCCACCAACAATGGAGGAGTGTTCCTCTTTCTCAATATCCTTGCCAGCATCTGCTGTCACCTGAATTTTTCATCTTAGCCATTCTGACTGGTGTGAGGTGGAATCTCAGGGATGTTTTGATTTGCATTTCCCTGATGATTAAGGATGTTGAATATTTTTTCTGGTGCTTCTCTGCCATCAGGTGAGAATTCTTTGTTCAGCTCTGAGCCCCATTTTTTTTTTTTTTTTTTTTACTTCATTGGAGCTGTTTATCAGGCTTAGGAGTTCTCTGGTGGAATATTTAGGGTCACTTATATACACTATCATATCATCTGCAAAAAGTGATATTTTGACTTCTTCCTTTCCAATTTGTATCCCCTTGATCTCCTTTTGTTGTCGAATTGCTCTGGCTAGGACTTCAAGTACAATGTTGAATAGGTATGGAGAGAGTGGACAGCCTTGTCTAGTCCCTGATTTTAGTGGGATTGCTTCCAGCTTCTCACCATTTACTTTGATGTTGGCTCCTGGTTTGCTGTAGATTGCTTTTATTATGTTTAGGTATGGGCCTTTGGTGTTGGATTTTGTCAAATACTTTCTCAGCATCTAAGGAGATGATCATGTGGTTTTTGTCTTTGAGTTTGTTTATATACTGGATTACGTTGATGGATTTCCGTATATTGAACCATCCCTGCATCCCTGGGATGAAACCTACTCGGTCAGAATGGATGATTGTTTTGATGTGTTCTTGGATTCTTGGATTCGGTTAGCAAGAACTTTATTGAGGATTTTTGCATCGATATTCATAAGGGAAATTGGTCTGAAGTTCTCTATCTTTCTTGGGTCTTTTTGTGGTTTAGATATCAGAGTAATTGTTAGCCACTCTTTCTTACTCAAAAGCAGCAATGTATGTTTACATAGGATCAGTTGATTTATCTTAAAAAGTAACCATATAAGAATCTGAAAAGAATCACAAATTCATATAAAAGCAGCCCTATTTACAGTAAATTCTCAGAATACACATCTACTCACCAGCAACTTTTATTAAATCATATCAGGAAGCTGAGGGCAGAAATAGGTTTAAGAAATCACCCCTCACCAGTCCAGCCTCAGTGAGAGTCACATCAGGCAGTGCTGCCATTTTTCTTGTTCCCTGACCTCAAAAAGTCATTGGTTTAACTGTTAAGAGTGTGCCTTTCTACATCAGAATCAGTTGTAAAACATCTCAACCTAGCTTCACTAACAATTTTATTTTTCCTAATTTTTGTAAGGGTGATGATGATCATTGGTGACAATCTACATCTGTAAATTCTCTCCTAGGAAGTGATTGAATGATTAATCTGTTTCAGCAGCAATGCTTGAAAGATATCAAACAGGATTGTTATGAGTGCCAGTGACACTCCACTCCAGTGAGGGGCTGGAAACCCCCTTAGGGTTTTCATACAATTCTTAGATTAAGAGGGGTGTGAAGGCAACAGGCAGAGCAAAACTCCACCATAGAATGAATGAAGTCCTCAGAACATTTAGTCCTTGAGGTCATGCATCCCAGTGACATGCCCAACATGACTGAGCTAACCAGTAGGCTGTATTCCCCAAGCTCTAAAGGTGTTCACTGTTCCTCCTGCATGGGCCTCAGCAAAACTCCAAGAAAAGCACTTTACAGACTGTGTGCTATCTCTTGTGATCCTCGTAGAAACTGTGAGATGTCTTTTAGGACCACACAAGTAGACTAGTTAAAGCTACTACAGACATAAAGATACAGCAAGTTGGATCCAAGATCTAAAGATAGAACTATTACAAGATCAAATGTGTTTCTAAAACTCATTTGCTTTGGAAAGGATCAGATTTAATTTAAGAAATATACATCACTTGTTTCCAGACTTACTATATCTTTAGTACCTAACAAGCTTGCCTCAGATGATCTGGCAGTACAAACAGCATCCTTCAAGAAAGTATAGGAAGCTCCCAGATTGCTGAATCTGTGACATATTCCACAAGTTGCCTTTCTATATCTATCCACACCATCCATGTGGGTTGCCAACAGATTCTTGAGTTTACTGAATTCTAAGATGTCCTGCTATGAGGCGCAACAGTCATATGGGAGGGGGGGTCCTGTTACCTGGGTAACTGTAGAGAACTATGGAGTTGGTCTGGCCTAGCTGCCTTGAGAGGTATATGTTAAAGGTTTTTTCAGGTTAAAACAGGCAGTGTTGAAGAAGTGACATTTGTTTGTAGAATGTGATGATGTCCCAGGGAATGGTGCTAATAGGAGGTGCTATTATAGCCTAGTTGGAGTAGGTGTAGCCTTGCTGAAGGAAATGTGTCACTGTATGGGTGGGCTTTGAGACCCTCCTCCTAGTTGTCTGGAAGACAATAGTCCTCTAGCTTCCTTTGGATCAAGATGTAGAACACTGTGTTCCTTCTCAAGCATCTAAAACACTGACATGCTTCCTACCTTGATGATGCTCTGAACCTCTGAACCTGTAAGCCAGTGGCAACTAAATGCTTTACTTTATAAGTGTTACCTTGGTCCTGGTGTCTGTTTACAGCAATGGAAAACCTAAGGCAGAGAAGTTCTATAAACTTTGTTGCTGGAGGAAGGAGGTAAGAGGAATGTCATCAGTTGATAAAATTCCTGGAATTTATTAGAGAACTTCAGTCTCCTTTCCCTGAAAAGAAGTTGCTCCTTGTTGGAAAAACAAACAACAAACAACAACAACAACAACAACAAAAATTCAGAGAATATTTGATGCAAAGTGGCTAGAGGAAATGCCTAGTGATGCTTTTCAGTTTTGCAAAGAAATAAAACAATAATAGAAATGACAGAGTTAAAAATAAAAATGAGCCAAGCAGTAGTGGCACATGCCTTTAATCCCAGCACTCAGGAGGCAGAGGCAGGAGGATTTCTGAGTTTGAGGCCAACCTGGTGTTCAGAGTGAGTTCCAAGACATCCAGGGCTATACGGAGAGACCCTGTCTCAAACCACCACCACCCCAAAATAAAAAAGTAAAAACAAATAAAAATATAAATAAGATCAGGAAAAAGCAAGACTAACACTGGCAATAAATTCCAAATTAAGACCTAAAGATACAGTATTTAGTGCCTCTCTGTGACAAGGTGGAGGGTTTTTCGTTTTTTGGTTTTTTTCCTTCCCTTCATGATATCACTCCCTTACCTCCAGCTCCAATTTCTCTGCTCCTAAAACTTGTGAATCATGTCCAGTTCCTCATAGCATGGACACTTTTTTCATTGCTTTGCTTCTTTCTGACGTTGAGGAGGAGGTTTTACAATCTCCAAGAGAGAATTAACTCCTTTAATTTCAGGGTACAATTCTTCCAGCCCAGAGATTTTGCATCAAGCCTGAGACATGGTAAAACATATGAAAGGATTTTCTCTTTTACCAGTGAGTAAAACAACTACCTGATCCTAAGAATCTAGATCAAAAAGTTAAAAAGTATATACCCATTTCATATAAGCCTTTTAAGAATTTTAAGCAAGCTTGTGGCCTCAACAGATTCAGGTAGAGGTTATCTACCTGGAATTCCTCTCATGTGCTTTAAATCGGGCCCCTGAACTCACTTTGGGTTCTCCATCTTGAAATGAGGGAACCCCAAGCATGCTGGACTTCTGCAGAATAAAAGGGTATTTGTATTTCCATTCTATTTGAGTCCTGGATACCATTCTTCAACAAATCACGAATCTCTGTATTTAGAAGGTCTCACCCAGGATGTTCTAGAGAGCCCCCAATCCCTGTCAACTCCCCCCCCCCCATACAAACCCAAAGAGTGAAGTGTTTTTCTGATCAGTAATTCTGGGCACCCAGTTGTCTTTTGTCTTGTCCATCTCTGTGTTTGTGCTTCGGGTTTAATCTTTCTGTTTGAGGCCTAGAGGGACAAAGTGGATGCATATTTGGTCAACTGGCCTGAGGCAATTGAGGACATTCCCAAACCCCTATTCTCGAACCCCTACTAGAAGCAGGAGAACTTTCTAGTTCTCATCTGAATTCTGAACTAGCTGTGTGTCTATAGGCCTCTCATGCACAGGGAGAAAGATCATCTTAGACAGCCTTTTGGTTTTGGTTTCCCAGGAATACCCTCCTGTTTCTGTCCATGTTGTGTTATGTTTGTGCTTTTTGTCCTCTTGTACAATTTTTTTCTTTGATTCCTAGAATGGGACAGGTACAGTGCATCCCACTGGGCTTGTCCCTAACCATTCTAAGGACTTTCAGTGAGTTGCAAAAGACTTGGGTCTGGTTGTTTGTCCTGCAAACTAACCACCATTGTAGGAATAAATGGCCCACCTTTGATCTGAGGAGACTTCCTCCCTCTACTGCTATCATTTACAGGGTGAAGGTTTACTTTCTGAGACTTGGGGACCAAGTGCCATGCATCACCTTGTGGCGATACCTGGTTGAGAAGCCCCCTGTTTGGATGAGACACTTTTGTTATGGGCCTTGCTCCCCCTTTCTACTCCCTAGGAGAATCTCTGTCCTGCTCTTTATGTTCCTACCCCTGTCCAGCCAGCACAGGCAGAAGAAGGGGCAGCCCCTGACTCCCCTCGGAGTTTACCCAGAGGGCCAAGTATACTAGAGCCTTACCTCTCTGGGCTACAGGACACCAAATGCTCAGGGGGGACACTTCATGGCATATGTGCCATTTACCAGTGATGATATTAATAACTGGAAGCTGCATAATCTTCCTCCTCCATACCCCCTCCCCAATTTCAGAAAGACCATTAGCTCTCACAGGTCGTCTAGATGTAATCATGCTGACTCACCTGGCATGACTGACAGCAATTGCTCCAGGTCCTCTTTGTGACAGAGGAGAGAGATAGTTGTGAGACCCATCAGGGAACTGGTTCCAGTAGCAAATGGCCCGCCCACTCAAGTTCAGGTTGATATAGAGGCAGCCTTTCCTTGGACAGGGATTTTAACACAACTGTTAAAGGTAAGGAGAGGTGCTGGGTCTACCACCAGATAATGATGGGGGCGGGGTGGGGCTCTGAGAGGCCACCAGATGGCTCACAATCTTACCTAAGGTGAGCCAGGTGATGCAGGGGAAGAGTGAGAGTCCCAGGGAAGACATAGAAAGACTTTTTGAAACCTACAGAGCCTATACTGCTTTTGACCCTGAAGCCAGAGAGCATCATTCTGCTGTGAACATGGCTTTTGTTAACCAAACTACCTGCAGCATCCTTTGGAAGCTTCAGCCAGTGAAAGGCTTTGTGGCCTGTCTCTGGCACCCAAAAGCCAGCTTCTGTTTGCCTTTGAATGGCAAGACTTGGAGAGAGGCTTCAAGGAGCAACTGACTGGGCCACTCCTGCCTCAAGGATTCAAGAACTCATCCTATAATGCCAGGAAAATGGTAAACCAGACAGGAGCTGATCTGATGCAATCTCACAGCAAGGTCTTTATTTTAGTTAAGATAGCTCAGTCTCTCAGCTCACCTCAGACAGGCCAGGACAGTTTTTGGTGGGGAGAGGAGCCCTGAACATCTATCCAAGGCTTTATAGCAAGCAGCAGGTGGCTGGGAGTGGGGAGGGGGAGGTACTTTGGGGTATTCGGGGGCAGGTGGCAGGAATAACTGCAAACATCTAATTGGAAAGCTACTATGGCCTTTAGCATAATTGGCTGGTGCTGGGAATCAAACTGTAAAATTAATTTCGATTTCCCTCTATATTGGTGGTCATTAGGCAGGGTGTGGGCTTGTAATCTGGGGGTACAGATCTGTTGGGGTAATAACCTGGAGCAGCTGGTCTTGTTCAGGGTGTAACCTGGAAATGCTGGTCTTGTTGGGGTGAGCCTAGAGACCGGAGCTAGGCTTGGGTTTTGTTGGGGGAAACTAACTTGGAAACTAATGCTAGGTATGGGCATGTTAGTTTACCTGACTTCAAACTTAGGTCAGGTTCTCTAAAATGGAGTCTGAATTTAAAATATTTTGGTCTCTCCACCTACTGCCTTTGAAGAGGCACTGTATGAGGACTCGGCTGAGTACCTGTGGGCACACCCCCAAATAGATGTGCTCCAGTATGTATTGAGAGCCCCCGACTTGGAGACATGTCAGGAGGCCACATGAGACCTCCTACAGGAACAGAGTCAACTTGGCTAAGAAGGCCCAGCTTTGTCAACATGAGGTCACCTACATATTCAAAGGGGACTGACCAACACATGCTGTCATACACCAGGAACACACCAAACTTAACATCCCAGTTACATATCCCATAGGCAAGTACAGAAATTTCTGGGATATGATGGGTTTGAAGACTTCGGGTGCCAGGGTTCACTGAGTTAGCCAAACTGTTATATGAGGACTCCCAGGGCCAAGAAGACAAAATAGAATGGACCCTTGAGATGGACATGGCTTTTAAGACTCTAAGAAGAGCCTTATTGGAGATGCCTGACCTTCCCACCTGTATATGGATGAGAGAAAGGGGATAGAAAAGGGGGTGGCTCACCCAAACTTTGGGACCATAGAAAAGATCTCTGGCTTACTTATCTAAGAAGCTGGACCTGGTGGCCCAAGGATGGCCGGCAAGACAAGGATGCTGACAAAATAACCACATGGCAGGAACTTATCACCACCCCCAATGCTATTGAGGGGGCCCTCTGGAATCCACCCAAGCCAGTGTGCCAGACTGGTGCACTTTCAAGCTCTACTTTTGAATTCCCCTCGCATAAGATATAACCCACTCTCTGCCCTAAAGCCAGCCACCCTGCTATCTGATCCACCCTCAGATGTGCAGCATGATTGCTCTATAGTTCTGGGATACATCCAGAATGTCAGGGAAGACTTGATTGACATACTCTGGTCAGATGAGGGATGAATATACTTAATGGATAGGAGCAGCGTCATCCAGAATGGAATCAGGTCTGCAGGGGCAGCGGTAATGGGCTTGGACTCTGTTATTTGGACAACTGCTTTGCTGCCAGGAACTTCAGCCCACAAAGCTCAACTAAAGGGCCTAACCCAGGATTGAAAACTGGAAAAGGGAGACATAGATGGGCTTATTCACTGCTGAAGGAAAAGCCATCAAAAATAAGGAGGGAATACTTTGGTACTCAACAACGAAATGAGACAATGGCTTTGCTTTAATTTTTATTGACAGATTTTTTTTTGACTATGCAAATAATCTCTACTGGTAAATTCTACTTTAACAATAACAAGGCTATCTTAACAAAGAATCATTTTGGAACAGTTAAAGTTTTCTTGTTTTACATTGTAGAAGAATTCATGGATGGGAAGTTAGTCATTATTTCACTTTCCCCCCAACCAATGTATTTCAGTATTCGGGTAATGCAGTAAAACTTAATATTTGCCTTATCTCCTAAATCAACATATTTCTTTTAACATTTAGAGAACATAGGAATAACATCTTTTTTTCTTCTTAGAAATAATGTGTGGTACACAACTTAAGACTTTAGTACCTGCCTCCACTTTATATCTGCTTTCTCCACGACCTCCATGGGATCCCCCAAATCTTGGTATTACTACTGTATGATTCACGAGATGCACTATACAGCCTATCCCTAGGTGAATGCCCTCTTACTTGTCTGCCCTCACGCTCAAAGTATTCCCTATCTCTAGGTGGAAGCACTTCTTGTCTACCACTACATTCATAGTCACTTGAATATATGTTACTTCGGTTGCTTGTGTATGTTTCTCCTCTTCCACCAAATCCATCTTGTGAGTTACTATAGTCATCATAGCGGTTGTTTCCACCTCTTGCAGATGGTGCCTCATGGAAGCTTCCTGAAGTAGATAAATGACCAAGTAAGAAAACAGCTTTAAGGCTGTACATTTAATCAGTTAAGAACACTGCAATAGCAAATACTCCAACCACCTAATTAATGTATAACCCATGTTACTTTTCTCTGTATGTGTAAAATTCATTAAGATGGCATTTATTTACCAAGTAAAATAGGACTCTTACCATAACTTCCATATGTATCTCTGTATGAATTTCCACTTAAATATTCAGAGAAATCTCTATCACGTCCTCCACGATAGCCAGCATGCTCACTAAGTTTTAAAAGGAAGTTTTAGTTAACATAAGAACTAACCCAAGGAGCTAAAGGGATCTGCAACCCTATAGTTGGTACAACATGATGAACTAACCAGTACCCCGGAGCTCTTGTCTCTAGCTGCATATATATCGAAAGATGGCCTAGTCGGTCATCAATGGAAAGAGAGGCCCATTGGACTTGCAAACTTTATATGCCCCAATATAGGGGAATGCCAGGGCCAAAAGAATGGGATTGGGTGGGTAGGGAAGTGGGGGGTGCTATGGGGGAATTTTGGGATAGCATTGGAAATGTAATTGAGGAAAATATATAATAAAAAATATTTAAAAATAAATAAAATATATATAGCACATATAAAAACTACAAAATTTGGTCCTATAATCAAGGTGTACCCACAATACTGGAGATGTGAGATTGCTGCATAGGTCTGACATTAACAAATGGCATTTTCCCAGCTCTGTAAATGCATACGTGCTGACGCGTAAGAAAAAAAAAAAAAAAAAGAACTAACAGTTTTGCAGGGTGGTGGCTGCACACACCTTTAATCCCAGCACTTGGGAGGCAGAGGCAGGCAGATTTTTGAGTTTGAGGCTAGCCTGTTCTGCAAAGTGACTTTCCAGGACAGTCAGGGCTACCCAGAGAAATCCTGTTGAAAGAAGAGAGAGAGAGAGGGGAGAGGACAAGAAAGTAGAGGGGAGGGGAGGGGAGGTGAAAAAGAGAAAGGACAAAAGGGAAAGGGAAAGAAGGAAAACAGAAAAAGGGAAATGGAGAAGGAAAGAGAGAAAGGGAAAGGGAGAAAGGGTTAGAGGGACGGACGGAGAGAGGGAGAAAGAGAGAAAGAAAGAAAGAAAGAAAGAAAGAAAGAAAGAAAGAAAGAAAGAAAGAAAGAAAGAAAGAAAGAAAGGAAGAAAGAAAAGAAAGAAAAGAAAGAGAAAGAAAGAGAAAGAAAGGAGAGGGAGAGGGAAACTGAAAGGAAAAGGAAAGGAAAAAGGAAAAGGAAAGGAAGGGAAAGGAAAAGAAAAGGGAAGGAAGGCAGGCAGGCAAGCAGGCAGAGAGGAGGGTAGGGGAAGGAAGGGGAGGGAATAGAGAATAAAGAAATTGTAATACCTGAAGACTTTAGATGCATGATCTTCCCGAGAGCGGTAATTGCCATAGTCAAAGTATCCCCTAGATGTTGATGTGTATTTCCTTGAATAAATTAGAAATTAAAAATAACCATCCAAACTTTTATGTGAGAGTTTCTCACTGTCCTAGAACTGGCCAATTAGTGAACTGGCCAGTGAATCCAGGATACCTGACAAAATATCAATGGGCACTTCTCCAAATAAGCTCAGACAATGATCCGGAACATAACTTGGATACATGAATGCTACTCCATCAAATATGCTAATGAAATACTGCTATTAGGCTTGCTAAAATTTAACAAACGCAGATGATACAGTATTTGGAGAGGAAGAAACTTCATAAAAATTAAAACTTTGATCATCACTGACAGGAATGTAAAAGGGTTCTATATACTACATTACCATATTGCCCAGCAACTCAACTGCAATACACTTAAACTAACTGAAAATAAGAGCTCTATTAACGGTATATGAATGTCCTTAGCACCGCTACAACACAAAATCGTGGCTTTAAAATGACATACATGAGAACACAATATGTAATTAATATACATATATATATATATATACATATACTTGGACAACTGAACCACCTTTCTCATCCTAGAAGATAATTTGCAGAAAATGTTGTATGCATTTATCTATTTATTCACTGTGTATATAGAACCCAGAAAACCTGTTTTGTTTTTTTGTTTTTTTCCCAAGATGTTGTGGCATTTGGACATCCTCTTAGGTCTCATGAAAGTTACTCAACTTGTTAAGCCATCTCACTAGCCTTGGAAAACAGTCTTAATGAGAACGGATATAAAAGGTTTTGACACTACATAGAATGTTCCTGTATGATACTAAGTACAGTAATTAAAGCATTTTTTCCTTCAACAATGGGAAATTTAACCATTCTGCTATTTTGTCTTTACCTATCATTAGAAGACTGGCCATAATCCCTTGGTAATGGATACTCATCTCTTCTGGAAGACGCTTGCTCTCCTCTTGGCATATTTCTAGAAATCTCTCTTCGATGTGGTTCTGGACGTTAAGTTTAAAAATTACTATACAAGTATTTCAAGTTGCAGATGGTTCAAAGTAGTAATAAAAACACTGGACTTTCTCTGCAAAATACCTTTTACAAGGCATACTTCATTCTTTAATGAAGCTGTATTGGTAAACTACTTCACAAATGCAATATAAACATACTGTTGTCAGTGTAATCAAGCATCAATCTGCCTCTTATTTTATGCACGAATCTCTCTCGTAATTCATATTTCACATCTTTGTATTTTAATGGTCTTTACTCAAATTTTTCTTACAACATGCTTAATTATGTTGATTTTATAAAACCTCAATACACTAATATTCAGATTTCTTTTTCTTTCTTTCCTTCTTCCTTCCTTCTTTTCTCTCTCTCTTTCCCGTCTCTCTCTCTCTCTCCCTCCCTCCTCCTCTCCTCTCCTTCCTTCCTTCATTCCTTTCTTTTTTTTCCCAAGAAAGTGTTTTTCTGTATAGCCTTGGCTATCCAGGAACTCACTCTGTAGACCAAGCTGGCCTCAAGCTCAGAAATTTGTCAGCCTCTGCTTCCCAAGTGCTGGGATGAAAGGCGTGCACCACTACTGTTCGGCTGTCAAATTTCAATATCATTCTGGCTAAAATCTTTGGATAGATCTACAAATGTAAAATTTTCCTACATACGTATGCCTGTGCATGTGCGTGTGTCTTCTAAGACTGTGATGGTCAAAAACTCATAGGCAATTGTTTAGACTTTTCTCATTCATTATAAACTGCATTTCCACAAAAATGTCTGCTTGGCATGTTTTTACCTTGTCCTCTCAGTCCAGTATTGCTTCTTGTCAGAGCAGAAGTTGCATATCTTTTAGAAGGAGGACCATCCCTTTTTGAAGATGGACTTCTTTTAACTGCAAAGTATCTCCCAGAAGAACTCACATTGAAATTAGGAGTATATCTATCACCACCTGTATTTAAAGAAACATCTTAGCTAAAGGGAATCAATACTTCAATGAGTAAGTTCTAATCATCACTTGTAAATCTTCCTTAAACAATACTGTATTCTCAGCAATTAGTACTTTTTCTAAATTGGTAAAATTTACTATTTCCTTTTGTAACTAGAATTCAAACAGTATGTAAAGATGGCTTTAACATTTATAGCATAGTTTGAACACTACACTGTGTTTAAAGAAATGACAGAGAACTGGCGTGAAAGGGAACAAAAATCTGCCAATTAAATATATCTAAATTTCAGAGAAAATAATCACTTCATTATTAGAAAGCAGATTTTTATATATTTCTTGTCTCAATACTTTGCAAGATACCTCTATGAAATAAACTGTCATGCAAATATAAGCCCAAATATCAACCAAAAACATAAGAAATTTTATATAATAGTACTAATACATAGACATGCTGAACAATTATTATAATTTACAAATTAGGACTCTCTATGAATATTAAGTATTCATAATTAAGTATGTTATAATCATTTTAGCTTAAAAAATCAATATACATCTAGTGTCCAATTATGAATAAAGTGTGTATTTTCATACAGGTGAGAATAAAAACTTAGATTTAACCATTTAGATCATTTGGAGAGCATTATAAAATGTAAGTCTACTTCAGAAATATCACCTATCTCATCTAACAGCCCTTACTTGGATATTTAATGTTGGTGAATACAAAAAATTATAGATTTTATAAAAATAAAATATGAATTTATTTTCAAAAGTAATAAAATACTCTTGACCATTGCCTATAAAGCATCCTAATGTGTCGTCATCTTCTCATCATACATCAAAAGTTAACATGTAAAAAAGTTAACATTAAAAATTTCTGTTTCTTTTAAACTCTTCCAGAGTCTGAAACAGTCTTGAACGCTGCAAGGTTTAGATAATTCTAGGAGGATATATTTGTGTTCAATAGGCTTATATACAAACTGCCATCAAAAGAAGAAATGAACAGTTTCCAGATAAATATACAACAATAAGTATTGTCTGATGAATTCTTTTTATTTGAAATGTACTTCTGAGTTCTGGACACTTTAAGGCAATTTTCTTTTCTAACTGGTATAGTTTTAACTTCCCAAATAGTTAGAATTACAACTCACATTCAATACTGGCCTCTAAAGTACAAAACTAAAAAACAAGATTAGAAATAAATCTGGCTGCTCAGTGTAGGGGTACTGAAGTTCTCCCGAGGACCTGTGTTCAATTCACTGACAGCTAAAACATGTAATTCTAGGATATGAAACCTTCATACAGACACAGACACAGAGGCAAAATAGCAATGCACATAAAACAAGTTTTGCAGAAATTCTGTTGACTATATAAGGACAAATACTTAATGTCTTAAAAGAACACTTTTGCAATTTACACTCTGGTGTAAATTCAATTTTAAATTAAGACATCTGTTATTTACACTAACCATACAGTGCCTTTAATTTTTCTAATTAAAGGTAACTGCTCTAGGCATGAGAATGTTAAATAAAAGTCGTAGTGTTTCTACTTCAGTCACACTGCTTCCACTATGAAAGTTACCCAAATTCCCTTCACATGAAGGACGACTTCTTGCTCTGCTTCTTCCTCCTCTTCCACAAATCAGAATTCTTGAAGCACCTCTGGTTCTTGAAAAGGATGGTGGTCTCCTCTTACTACCACTTTCAAGTGATAATGGTCTCCTGGCTTGTTTTACTTTAATTCTTTTTCCATCCAAACTCTGAAAAAGACAACAGAACCAAATTTAACTTACATACTTTACCTTTTACTGCATCAAACATGAGGTTTAGAATGTCTTTCTTAATGTAAATATACACAAGTTTTTTTTTATCAGAATGGAAAAAAATTGAGACAGAAACAGAGAATTGTAGTATTTTACAATCTGAAAAATGAAGCTTAAAATACAGAATGGCATGTTGAGAGTCCAAAGAAAAAAATCATTTAAGTGCTGGAAGAATAGCACTTGTAAGTAGATTATCCAACTCAAAATAATCAATCTTAAAAACATACGTACAAGTAACATTATACACACTGAGCAAGCTGTATTTGTATGTATTTAGGAGTATATATGTACATCTATGTATGTGATAAACTAACGAAAAAAAAAAAAACCCAAGAATAGGAAAGAGAAAAAAAAAAAGATGACAAATTATACTATTACCCTCTCCAAATAAAGGAAACAATTTTAAAAAGTTACTTGAAAAAAATGGAGAAAAATTACCTTGAAAGTAATGTTAAAAAATACAGTGTTTCATATAAAATATGCAATTTCTAAAAATTTTGATGCAGGAAAACAAAGAGCATGTGTTGAATAAAAGTCACAAAAACAATACTATAAAGTAAAAGTCAGTCATAGCTAGGTTTCAAAGAATA
>NW_028227289.1:2568297-2605797 GCF_978045245.1 Mus caroli | reverse complement strand
CCCGGGATATAGCAAGCACATCGCTGTTGTCCGTTTAAAAAATTTTAAAAGACCAACAGATGTTTACGAGTTTGCATGCTTCCCCCTATTTTCTTACCTTACCTAGCGTATAAAAACCATTCTGGGGCTGGTGGAATGGCTCAGCGGGTAAGAGCACTGACTGGTCTTCTGAAGGTCCTGAGTTCAATTCCCAGCAACCCCATGCGTATGTGAGGGATCACAACCATCTGTACAGCTACAGTGTACTCATATACACGAAATAAGGTAAACTAGCCTTTTTTTAAAAAAAAAAAGAAAAACCATTATAAAATTTCTACTATTTATCGTCTACCCAAAATATTGATAAACTACTGAGTCATACTGTGTAGAGTTGAGCTTTTCAACATTATAAAAGGAAAATAAAAACCATAGACGATTCATAAAAAATGCTAAAAATTAAAAATGGAGAAAAAAATTAAAAAATTACAAATTGAAAGCTGATAGTTTCTGGGGACTAGGGAAGGCCAGGGGATAAAAGGCTTGCTCTATAATATAAGAACTTGATTTCAGATCCCCACTACACCTATAGAAAGTCAGGAGTTAGGTAGTGGTAAGAGAAGGAATCTCAGAGCTTGTTAACCAGTCCACTTTTACCAAATCAGTAATCTGAAGGTTTAGTGAAAGACTATCTGAAAATTAAGGTGAGGAGTGTTTGCATGGACATACACTGCCATACATGAAAATGAACACACACATACCCACATAGGCACACACCCACACTTGTTTTGTTTTCCTACTTTGGATTTTAAAATTATTAATTTTCTTCATTTAGTTAATCTTTGTAATACTTGGACACACATTTTCAAAATTAACACAATATTGAGACCTACTTAAAACAGCCTATATTTGTTTTTTTTGTTTTTTTTTTTCTGATTTCTTTAATCCCTGTAGTATAAGACAGTAAGAAACTGTTTTTTTTCAATTAAAAATATTACTGTATGCCTACATAGGTTCAATTCAGCCAGACAGGCTCTCAGCACTGAAGGAGAAGTAGACACAGACTCCCACTCCTGTCTTTAATTAATACATGATTTCAATGAAAAAAAATATTTTTCTCCAACTGAGTCTAACTGGGGATATAAATCACGCACCAGGTTAGGCCCTGAAGTAGTAGTTTGCCAACACAAAATGAGCTACAGAATTCTTGCAGACTTTTTGTTTGGTATTGTTTTCTTTGAAGATTTTGTCTTAATGTCTTTTGCTTGTATATTTTATTTACCTGTTTTGTGGTTGGTGGAGCTTTTTTCTTTTGAGTGTCTTGTATGTCAAGAAACTTAATTGTATTTTAGTACCTAACTGCCATTTTCAGTAGTTATTTTCAGTATCATGTTATTTATGGATATCATGTTATGGATAATATTCGTATATGTTCACTTTATAAAGGTGCATGTGTGTACACTGGTGTGTACATAAGTATGGGGACCAGAAGCAAAACTCTGGTATCATTCCTTAGGAGATGTCTACTGTGTGTTTTGAGACAGAGTCTCTCACTGGGACCTGTGGCATGGCAACTAACCCTGGCAAACTGGCCATCAAGTTTCAAGGGTTAACCTGCATCCTCTTCTGAATTGTACTCATAAGCACATCAGCCAACGATTGGAATAGGTCATCATACAGATTTTTGTACTTGTATTGTAAGGATTTTACTGACAGGTTAGCAGTTTTCACAGATCTTTAACGTAATATTTTTTTTTTTTTTTTTTTTTTTTTTTTTTACCAATTAGGCTTCTCTACTATTTTTATTCTTACCATTTATTGCTTGCAGTTTCTCCACACACTGTACTAATGTTTTATTGTCAATTGCATCATCTTCTTTAGACTTTCAAAAATTTTCTGTCAGGTAAAATAACACAGCAGCCAGTCTATGACTGAAAGGTAAACATATTTCATACAAGATATAACATACAGTTATTATTCTTATACTGTAAAATTGTGGGGCTAAAGACATCCATCAGCAGGTAAGAGTACCTGTAGCTCTTGCAGTGGACCTGGATTTAATTCCTGCTATTCACATAATTGCTTACCACTGTCTCCCTGTGCACTGCACTCAAGTGGTGCACTGACACACACACATACAGTCAAAACACCAGAACACACACACACCCAAAAAAACAAACAAGCAAATCTTAATAATACAGGTGTAATACAGAAAGCTATTGAGGAGGCTGAAGCAGGAAGACCCCAAATTCAAGTCCTCCCTAGCAAGGCCAGTCCTTTCCTAGGCTATTTAGCAAGACAATTAGCAAGAAAAAAAAATTCAAAGAGACTGGTCATCTAAATTAGGGGTAGAATATTCGCTATGTGCAATGCCTTGAATTCAACCTCCATTACCATCCCAAATAGGCAGAAAATTTAAACTTTGTAGAATATCACATGTAGAATAAGCCTCCTATTATAGTCAGATTATGTATCTGAAATGTGACCACCAAAATAGCCAACACATTTTCAGAAAGTTGGTATGTTTCATAATAGGAAACGATATTACTAAAAGAGGAATTTACTATAATATCAATTAAAATGTTTTCCTCTTACATACTTCATTAATATGAAAAAATACTTGTAGGTGTATATATAGGCAAAAAAATATATTGCGTCAAAAAATAATTCTACTGACTCTAAGTGAAGTTTACGGAATATAAAGCTGTTCCATATGCATCAGTATCAAGGAAGATTATAAACCTATTGTTTAAATACTTTGAGTATAAATTTCACTGTTAAATATCACAGATCATTAAAATAGAAATTGGAAATAAGTTGGGGACTTAGTGTACAGCACATCCTTTTTGGGCACCAGATTGTCACTGTAATTTTTGGTCTATTATTTATTTTATCTTCACAAGATTACATATAATGAAAAGAAAATTTGTCAAGAAATTTTTGTAGGTAAATTTACTGAATGATTATAAGTATTAACATCTTGCTTCTGCTGCCAAGAAATATTAGCACACTTACTATATACAACAGTAAGGGAATACTTTCCAGTGGGTTTCTTTATGGGCAGTTAGATTTTTCTTAGTTCACTAAATCTCATGGTTATGATTCTTAGTAATTAGTACTAAATACTGTAGCTCTTAATAAAATGTGTATTTTCTTATTATGGTTTGAGTGGACTGGGTTTCTTTGTTTTGTTTTTTGTTTTTATTAATGGTCACCTATTGCAACTATATGTAACAATATATTTAAATGAAAAGTTTCCAAATAATGAGGAGAGGCTTGGTACTCCTCATTTTTTGAGCCAGTTCTTTTCTATTATGTACCTTGGGCTATTCTAACACTCCCTATCAGTCTGGGCAGGCCTTAGACTTACAGAGTCCACCTCTCTCTGGCCTCTACCTCCTGAGTGCTGGGATTACAGGGATGTGCTACTCTGTGCAGCTCTAGTTTGGTACGTTTTTATAGTGACCAATCAACTATTTTCATTAACAGTTACATTACCTCAAAAATTTTACAAATCTCATTAACCAAATTTTATTGTTTTCATCTTTTGTTATTTGGAATCACGGAAAGAGCTTGTTATGTTCTAAACTTAAATATTGAGAAGTTACTGGAAGAGGCCATGTCTTGGGAATTTATTTTTAAATTATCTTTTCTTGTTTTGAAAATAGGTTGAAAATTTATACATGCATATACTGTGTTTGTTTAAATCTACCTACAATTTGCATTTCTCAATTCTTCCCCTGTGACCCCAACCACTATTACTTCTAAATGTCTTTCCTCCCCTCCCCTCCCCTCCCCTCCCCTCCCCTCCCCTCCCCTCCCCTCCCCTCCCCTCCCCTCCCCTCCCCTTTCCTCTTCTCTTCTCTACTCTTCTTTCCTTTTTGAATTGTAGCTTCTTTTTTTCACCAAATTTATGTTCACAAATAAACAACCTTAGGGTAGTTCAGCTGACTAAGATGTTTGTGGGGACAGTTCTTGCACATGGTGGACAATTACATGGTCCATTCTTTAGGTAACTTGTCTTCTAAATCTTTTGTAAAATTCTTCATTTGTTGAAAATAGCTTATTGACTCAAAAGAATTGTATTCTTCTTTGGCCCCTGTAGAGAAAAATCTATGGGACTAGTAGGCCCTTATAGAGCCATATGTCGGGAAATAGTAGGACAGAGTTTCTGTGAAGGGACAAAGAGGGAAAAGTAATGGAGTTTGAGGAAGAGAGGGTAAAGCCAAATGAGGCTGAAGAGGTAGATAATAATATGGAGCTAGAAGAGGCTACAGAAAGATATTTTATATCTTTACTTAAAATATCTGTGGTTAGAGCACCCCTGCTGCTGCTCTGGGCCACTCCAACTTCCCTGAGCAGCCTGCTATCCCAGGCAGATTTTCATCATCCAACCACTTCTGTGCCCACCTTTATCAGACCTGCTTATCTGGAACCATACAGGTAAAATTCCCTTCCTGCACCCATCTTACTTGCTCCTTTAGTCCTCTGAAGCACCACCAGGTGCCTGGAGTAGACTGCTATTCCTGCTTGATGCACATTCTCCCACAACCTCTCAGCCTACCTTTATCAGACATGCTGATCTAGAAACATACATCCCAAGAATACTCTCAAGGGGCTGGCCACAGCAGGATCAAGGAGTATAAGCCTCTCTAAATACCTATACAAAGGGAACATTCAGGTACTAAAGGTATCCAGGTGTCTAAGGGTCCTCAAAAGAACACAATCAACAAAACAAGGGCAAGGTAAAACCTTCAGAACAAGGATACCCAACTTCAGCAAGCCTTTGGTATCCTAACACAAGCAAAACACAGAAAATGACCTCAAATCCAATTTTATAAAGACGATAGAGGCCTTAAAGAGGAAGCAAACCCTTTAAAGAAATACAGAAAATCCTGGAAATAAAAGTAGAACCAACAAAGAAAACACAAACTGAGGAAATCCTGGCAATGGAAACCCTGGGGAAGAGAGCAGGAACATCAGAAGCAACATTACCAACAGAATATGAGAGATGGAAGCGAGAATCTCAGGTGAAGAACATATAATAGAAAAAGTTGATACACCAGTCAAAGAAAATGTTAAATCTAAAAATTTTCTAACACAAAACATCTAAGAACTCTGTAATACCATGGGATAGGGGGGTTTTCAGAAGGGAAATGAGGACACGGGGATAAAATTTGAAATGTAAATAAAGAAAATATCTAATAATAAAATTAAATAAAACAAAAGCAAAGATTGTTAAGCCCAAAAAACAAACAAAACACAAAAAACAAAAGAAAAGAAAAAAGTAAGAAAAAAGAAAAAAGAAAAGACCTAATCAAGAATAATAGGAATAGAAGGTGAATAGTCAGTCCCAGCTCCAAACACAGAAAATATTCTCAAGGAAATCATAGAGATAAAAATGTTTCTAGCCAAAAGAAAGAGGAGCTATACACATGCAAGAAGCTTATTTGCCAAGGGCCATGCAGGAGGAATGACAAATTGCCTTAGAACTAATGAAATGCAGCCCATGGGTTACCATAGCCACATGAGGGGACCTCATGTGGCACATCCCAATCAATATGTGTCTTGAGAACTGTACTGGCTATTTTTGTGTCAACTTGACTTGGTAATGTGTAAGGGTCACCCAGGTGGTACTGGTTTTGAAGGCATGAAGGGGTCACGCAGAGTAGCTGAGGCTCAGCACTGTGAGAGGCCATGGAAGGCCATTGGTGAAGGTGCAGCCCCAGTTGTAATTGAAGGCCCAGGACTGAAGGGGTCATGCAGTGTTTTGGAGATGCCAGTACCACGAGATGACCACCAAGAGCAGCAGCAGCAGTGGAGTACAGGCATCTGGAGCCCAGAGGACGACGTGTGTGCTACAAAGGGCATGGCTGGAGAAGTGACCCAAGCCCTTGGAGGAGCCCAGAAGATGGTGAGTTGGATCCCAGACGTTGGACGGTTGGAGACTGATTTTTGCTTTGATTGTGACTGTGCCCTGATATTTTCCCTCTTGAAGGAAGAAACTGTTTTAGTGGAGCCCACAGTTAAGAGACTTTTAATTGTAAAAAGACTTTGGATTTTAAAAGAGATGGATATTTTAAAGAGATTGAAATTTTAAGAATATGTAAAGACTGTGGGACTTTTAAAGTTATTTAGATCTTGGGGATGAATAAGAATGTAAGGGTTGAGGCTTACTAGTGATGTGTTTGTGTGTCAAGTTGACAAGGGGTCAATTGTACTGGCTATATTTGTGTCAACTTGACACAGCTGGAGTTATCACAGAGAAAGGAGCTTCAGTTGAGGAAATGCCTCCATGAGATCCAACTGTAAGGCATTTTCTCAATTAGTGATCAAGGGGGAAAGGCCCCTTGTGGGTGGGACCATCCCTGGGCTGGTAGTCTTGGGTTCTATAAGGGAGTAGGCTGAGCAAGCCAGAGGAGGCAAGCCAGTAAAGAACATCCCTCCATGGCTTCTGCATCAGCTCCTGCTTTCTGACCTGTTTGAGTTCCAGTCCTGACTTCCTTTGGTGATGAAGAGCAGCATGGAAGTGTAAGCCGAATAAACCCTTTCCTCCCCAACTTGCTTCTTGGTCATGATGTTTGTGCAGGAATAGAAACCCTGACTAAAACAAGAACTTTGTGCTGTTCAGGAGTTTTGCTCTGATTGCTACCCTCAGAGCCCTATTAATCTAAGAGTTATATGACAACTTTAAGGAGGCTTCCAGTCCCTCACTGACCAGTATCTCAGGCCCTGTACTAATGCTTGATCTTTTAGAGGCATTGCTGCTGTGATACCATGATTAATTATTTCTATCAACATCCTAGAGAAGATATAGATTGTATCCAATGACTACCAACCTCAGAAAACATTTGGAAAAATAAAGTTGTTAGTAAAGCTAGATTGAGATTTTTCTTGTATTTTAAGAACAAGTACTTTATTAGAAATATGTTCCATAAAGAGCACAAATTTAGTTAGAACTATAAAATGCCACTTCGTGGGATGTCAGCATTGTTGTATTCTATTGTTGGTGTCTATCATGCCAATCATGAAGTATCTTTGTATTACAAGCCCAAAAAATAAGGCTAGAGAGGTTAGTTAATCTGCTCTTGAATGCAATCAATTAGTGGCAGAACCATGACCCACAGTCTTGAGTTTTCAAGAATTTCACTCAGTACCAGTGACAACTTCAAAAACAAAAGCCCTGAAAATGTCACTTCATCTTTCCTCTTAATGAAAAGCCAACTGCTGTACCAGCCACTTTCCAGTGGTATTTTGATTTCTATCAAGATCACAGTATATAGCATGGGGAAATAATATGCTCTTGAAAATCAAAACAGAAAGAAAAACTGGCAAGTGGGTATGTCCCTGAGAAGTGTGTTTCATTGGGGAATTGATTCAATTGGTTTCAGGGAAAATCTAAAATCCATGAATAGAATTAGAAGAAAAAGGTGGGGGTGGGGTCGGGTGGATATTAACAAGCCAAAATAGGAAAAAAGGTATCGGTGGCAGGACAACTCTGACTGATGTCAGACCTTTGTGCTCCAGGAGTCACCTGCATCCCTCTTTAAGAATCAGTGGCAAGGAGGATGGCAGCTCTCCCACTTAGTCATCCTCTGAGATCTCAGCAGACCTGGCATCAGTAGCCACCTTCCATTTCCTGCACTTGCTTGTCCTCTCCTGTACCTCAGGGTCAAGCATGGGAACATGGACACTCTTGTCTTTCTTTTTCCTTTTGATTTTTTTTAGTGTCACTTTCCTCGAGTTCCTCAGAACTGCTAGATGCTAGATATGGAATCATCTGACTGAGAAGTATCACTTTTCCCTCAAAGGTAATTCCTGGATTTTTTTTTTTTTTGCTCGTGTGGTTACTTCCTTTTGCTGGTATTAGAAGCTCAAGTTTCCTCTGAGAACACACTTGAGGAATCTGCTGTTGTGTTCATAGATTCCTTTTTGTTTTTCTTCTTTTTTTTATTTATTCATGTGTGTGTGTGTGTGTGTGTGTGTGTGTGTGTGAGAGAGAGAGAGAGAGAGAGAGAGAGAGAGAGAGAGAGAGTGAGAGAGTTCAGAAGATGGTCTAGTTGACCATCATTATAAGGAGAGGCACCTTGGTTATGCAAACTTTATATACCTCAGTACAGGGTACTGAGGCAAAAGATAATTGTAACATTGTTCCATCTATCCACCAATTCAGTTATATGTATGTGTGGAATACTTAGTGCTGGTTTTGGAGCTCTGCTCTAACCATTCTATGTGTGAGTATGTCTGTCTGTAGGTCTGTATACATTCATGTATGTGTGTATGTATGCATGTATGTATGTATGTATGTATGTATGTATGTATGTATGTATGTATGTACTTATGTATGTATATGAAGTTATCAGACTCTGCCTTTTGTTTCAGCCATTTAGTGTGAGTGTGTGTGTCTGTGTCTGTGTCTGTGTCTGTGTCTGTGTCTGTGTCTGTGTGTGTATGTCTGTGTGTGTGTGTGTGTGTGAGAGAGAGGGAGAGAGAGAGAGAGAGAGAGACCTTTATTCTGCTTCTTCTTATGGAATGTCTTTGACTCTTTATATTTTTGGGATTCAGGCACAAATGTTTTTACCAGGGGAGATGTATTTCTTCCCCATTGGTAAAGTCTTGCTGATCACTACTGTCTGTTTCAAATTCTTCAGGATACAACTCTTTATAACCACTGTGACCCCATCTGTCTGATATTTTGGATTCATCATCATATAACTTCTTGTTCCCGATTTTTGCCTTAAGAAAATCATCTTCTAGGACTCCGGAAATCTCATTCTTTGACCTCCAGTAGTCTCTGACTTTCTTCATTAAAACCATCACTTCTCATCTGACTTGACCTCCTGGGTACTCTGTTCCTTCTGGTCCCCTGGTAAGCATCCTCCTCCTGCTTCTCTAGTTCTCTGAAATTCCACATATCAGACTCCTCCTGTATCTTATTGTGAGCATCTGTATGCTGGATGACAATCCTCAGGAGGCCTTCCCCCAGTGGAACCCATGACATTCTTTAATCCTGTGCCACAGCCTCGCATGGCTGGGTGGGAGAAAAGGCAGTGGCTTCTACCAGATATTTTTATTACTGGCTCTGATATAAAAAAACCTTACACGACAATATGAAGTTCAGAAAGGCTCACTCTTATTAATTAAGCTAGGGGACCCTTTGGTTAGGCAACAAGGACAATGGCAGCACTAGCTGATCTGACTCTCACTGAGGCTGGACTTGTTATAATTGATTTCTTATACTCATTTTGCTCTTGCTTCCTGTTATGGTTTATTCAAAATGGCTGATGAGAAGATACAATTTTGAGGATTTAAGATATATATGCCTGATTTTATAGACCGATTACACTTGTGATTCTTTTCAGATTTTTATAAGATTTCCTTTAAAGATACATAATAAAATAATTACTTTTTTCTTTGTAACCACAAATTGCTACCTGCCAGTAAGAGAAACTGGCTGAGAAACCTAGCTTGCTTCCTTGTGTGAATATGTATATGTCTGTCTGTAGGACTATATATACATGAATGTATGTGTGCATATTTGTGTGTATAAAGTTATTGGATTCTACCTTTTGTTTCATCCATAACTTTAATAATCTATAACAAATGTATGTGGGTTTAATAGAATGATTTGGTTTCTTTTACCTGTACTGTGTAATGTTCTTACTTGTAAAGGTGTTGGGAAACACACTGTTTTTTCATAATCACTTACTAGAAGAAAACTAAAATGTAATCACATTGTAATTGTATAATGCTTGAAAGATTTTGCTAGAATATATAAGATATGGAAGAAAAAAAAACATGGTGTGTTGTGGCTGGAGCATGTCTGTCCCATCCATCAACTATGTGTGTATGTGTAAAGTTTGTGCAAAAGGTAATTGGAACATTGTTCCATCTATCCACCAATTCAGTTATATGTATGTGTGGAATACTTAGTGCTGGTTTTGGAGCTCTGCTCTAACTATTCTATGTGTGAGTATTTGTATGTCTGTCTGTAGGTCTGTATACATTTATATATGTGTGTATATATGCATGTATGCATGTATGTGTGTGTATGTATGTGTTATGTATGTACGTATGTTTGTATATGAAATTATCAGGCTCTGCCTTTTGCTTCAGGCATTCACTGTGAGTGTGTGTCTGTGTAAATTTCCTCTCTCTCCTCCTCTTCCTCCTCAGCCCCAAAGAGTTAAAAGATTTCATAGCTTGTCTGTTGGCCAGAAATTGCCAGCACCAGTAAATTAAGCTTTGTTCTCTCAGAAAAAAAGTCTGCTGAGTAACCTCTTCTTATCCCTGTCTGTCTTTGGCAGCAGCCCCTGAATCTACCCAGGAATCTGGATCCACCCAGGTCAGCAGCTCTAAGCACTGACCCCCAACAGCTGCCTGGCTTGGTTTACCCACCATATGGATGCCAAAGCCAAAGGCACTTATAGAACACCAGTTAGACTGGACCAGAAAAGAAACTTCTCCCACTAAATAAAAATCAAAACACAAAGTCTACATATCAAGAATGTGAGAAATGTAAAATAATATTAAAAAAAGAAAGAATATTAAAATGACAAGAAGAAAAGACCAGGTAACACACAGAGGCATACTTATCAGAATTACACCCAACTTCATAACATAGACTCTAAAATCTATCCTGCAAACTCTAGAAAATGAGAGATGTAAACCTAGACTACTATACCTAGCAAAACTCTCAATCACCATCAATGGCGAAAACAAGATATATCAAGACAAATACAAATTGAAGCAAACCTACTGAAAATATTAGAAGGAAAACTCTAACCTAACAAGGATAATTATAGTCAGGTGTATCCAAGAAAACCCTGGTAATAATTCCATACCAGCAAAAACAAAGAAACAAACAGACACAAACACACACATCACCACCAACAACAACAATAACAACATTAAAATAACAATTATTAACAATTATTAGTCATTAACACCTCTCAATATCAATGGATTCAATTCTCCAATAAGAAGACCCAGGGTCTCCGGGCAGTGGTGGGGCATGTCTTTAATCCCAACACCACTTGGGAGGCAGAGGCAGGGAGATTTCTAAGTTTGAGGCCTGCCTGGTCTACAGAGTGAGTTCTAGGAGAGCCAGGGCTACACAGAAAAACCCTGTCTCTAAAAACCAAAAAAAAAAAAAAAAAAAAAAAAAAAAACAAGAAAGAAAGATGATGATGATCAAGGGTAACAGACTAGATGTGAAAACAGGATCCATCATTATGCTGCATACAAGAAACACACCTCAGCAATAAACATAGACTATTTCCTCAGAGTAAAGGCCTGAAAAATTTTTTTTCTAGCAAACAGACCAAAGATGCAAGCCGTAGTAGACATTTTAATGTCTTTTTCAACCAAAATTAATCTAAAGAGATAGGGAAGGACACTTCACACTCATCAAAGAAAAATCTACCAAGAGGACATCTCAATTATGAACATCTGTGCCCCAAACACAAGGACCCAATATAATATATGTAAAAGAAACAAACATGACTAAAACTTAAATTGCATAGTAATGGGACCTTTCAACACCCCACTTTCAGCAATCGGCAGATAATCCAGAGAGAAACTTACCAGAGAAATAATGAAAGGAACAGACATTATAAATCAAATGGACCTAACAGACATATATAGAATATTTCACCCAAACTCAAAAGAATATACCTTCATCTGAGCATATCAATGATCTTCCTCCAAAGTCGAAAATATAGTCTAATCACAAATTAAGGCTCAACAGATACAAGAAATTGAAATAAAACCATATGTGTTATCAGATTACATGGATTAAAACTGGACTTCAACAACAACAGAAGCACCAGAACTCTTGACTTCATTGGCCCATGAACAGAACACCAATATAGCAGGCTCTAAGATCAACAATTGATAAGTGGGACCTCATGAAACTGGCAAGCTTCTACAAGGCAAAGGATATAGACAATAGAGCAAAACAGAAACCTACAGATTGGGAAAAGATCTTCACTAATCCTATATCTGATAGAGGGCTACTATACAAAACATATAAAAATGGGGAACAGTATAAAATTGGGGAACAGAGCTAAACAGAGCATTCTCAAGAGAGGACACTTGAACTGCCAGGAAACAATTAAAGAAATGTTCAAAGTCCTTAGTCATTAGGGAAATGCAAATCAAAATTATCCTGAAATTTCATCTTACACCAACCAGAATGCCTAAGAGCAAAAACTCAGGTGACAGCACATGTTGGTGAGGATGTGGAGAAAGAAAAACACTCCTTCATTGCAAACTGGTACAACCACTCTGGAAATCAGTTTGGCAGTTCTTCAGAAAATTGGACATATTATGACCTGAGCTATACCACTACTGGGCATATACCAGAAGATGCACCAACATGTAATAAGGACACATGCTCCACTATGTTCATAGTGGTCTCATTTGTAATAGCCAGGAGTTGGAAAGAACCCAGCTATCCCTCAACAGAGGAATGGATACACAAAAGGTGGTACATTTATACAATAAAATAATATTCATCTATTTAAAAGGAGGACATAATGAATTTTTTAGGCAAATGGATGGCACTTGAAAGTGTCATCCTGAGTGAGGTAACCCAGAACCAAAAGGACATACATAGTATGCACTAACCAGTAAGTGAAGATTAGCCATAAAATACAAGTACCATGTTACACTCCACAAAACTTAAAGGGACTGGAGAGATGACTCAGTGGTTAAGAGCTCTGACTGTTCTTCCAGAGGATCTGAGTTCAATTCCCAGAAACTACCTGGAGGCTCACAACCATGTGTAATGTGATCTGATATCTTCTACTGTGTCTGAAAATAGCAACAGCAGAGTCATATAAACAAACTATATAGACTCTAAGGAAAGAAAAGAAATTAAAGAAGGAAGGCCCAAAGTGAGAATGCTTAAATCCTATTTAGGAATGGGAACAAAATAATCATAGGAGGCAAAGGGAGGAAGGGACCTGGATGAGAAAGAGGAGAAGGAGGGCGAGGATCAGGTTTGGGGCAGGGATGAGACAGGAGAGAAGCCCAGAGAGCCAGGAGAATGAATGGAAATATGCAGCTTCTAGGGGAGAGGGTTTGGGAGGGGCATCTAGAAAGTCTCAGAAACCAGTACTCAATGGAGTGACCTTAGCAGAAACACCCATAAAGCCTGCTCAATTATTTTATAACATTATCACTGGGTGAATCAATGAGCTTTATTGGGTTCATTTAGAGGAGCATATACTACTCAAAGACAGTTACATCACCAAAGTCTAGCACACTATGATCATAAAGACGAAAAACCTAGACACTGCCTGCACAAAGTTCAAGTGGTTAAACATGTTGGAATAAAAGATCCTTTCCAGCTACTTCATCTTTGCTTCTAGCTGGCTCAGCAGCTTGTCTAAAAGGATTGCTCAGTAGTACTTACTGCTTTTATACATGCATACAGGAGGGTGGTGTTAGCATATGATATTGTTTTAGTGGCTTCCTGATGGTATCTTGAATTGTTTGCTTCTTGAGATTAACCGGGTTTCCTGCATTTTCATGTCCCCATAGCATATTCTATGATTCCATATTTCTGTAAACTGAAGAGTCCAAGCTTTTCTTAACTGTTACATGACCTTTACTGTAGGCAGCCGATGCCTAGAAGATGGCGCAGGTTACTGGTACACCGTGGCTGTAAACAACACCACTGCGCAGGCACTAGCCCAAATCTGGCACCAACCCCTCCCGAGTGGGTGCATGCAAATTAAGGTGCCAGCAGACTGACCAATCCCAGGAGGACACAAAGCTTTTCCCTGTGCTGGGGTGTATATAAGGAGTCCTCCCTGGGTTCCCGGGGTTCCCACAGCATCGAGGTGTTCCTGCAATAAAGCTGTTGAGAAGAATCCGACCGTGTTGTGTTTTCCTTCTGGATTAGGTGGGCGCAACAAATTGGTGGCTCGCACGGGGAACTGAGGATCTCGTGGATTCAGAACTCTTCAGCTGAGGAATGGCAGTACTGGTAAGTCTCCCAAATTGATCCCCGGTTAAAAGGGGGGATATGTTTTTCTCGCCCATGGACCCAGTGTGGGTAGCTCTTATCCTTGTTGTTTCGTGGTTTTTTTTTTTTTTTGGAATTTCTGGCCTCTACTTTTGTTTGATAGAAGCAGTTAAGGCAGGTCAGAAAATTCTCACGGAACAACAGGAAAGTATGTCAGAGGAAGATAGGAAATGCACAATCAAAAGAAAGAAAAGGGGTGAAAAAGAGAGAGAAAAGGAAAAGGGAGAAAAGGCAAATTCAAAAGGAAAAGGAAATAATGATAAAGAAAAGGAAATAGCAAAAATATATCCCTCTTTAAAAGACTTAACAATAAGTTCAGCAAATTCTGACTCCAGTGACTCAGAGCTTGATAAAGATGAGGAAGTTGACCTTGAAGAAGAGGCAGCTCTGTATGAGAAGGATAGGTATGATCCAGATTGGTCATATAAAACCAATCCTTTAAAAAAAGGGGTGGGGTGGTCGGCTGGCAAAAGAGTAAAATCGAAAGTGTCAACCACTCCACCTTTTAACCCTGAGTATACAGGAAAAAAAGAATCCACAAAAGCTGGTAAACAAGACACCTCATTTTGCCCAGAGGTTTGGAAGGATGTTGGACTGACTTTCCCTGTCTTCTTAGATGTCCAGGGACGATGGTATCATGAGCCAATAGATTTTAAAACTACTAAGCAACTGGCTGAGTCAGTCTGTACCTACGGGGTGAGTGCAGCCTTTGTTGTTGCACAGGTTGAGGCACTTACTAGATATTGCCTCACCCTGGGGGACTGGAATAATATTACTCGGGCTTGTTTGTTGTCCGGACAGTATTTAGACTGGAAGTCCTTGTCCTATGAATATGCAAACAGTCAGGCAGCAGCAAATTTAGCTACAGGACAAGATCCTCAGAGACATGGGGATGCAGACATGCTTCTGGGTTTAGGATGTTTTGCTTTAGATCAAACAAATTATCCTGAAGCAGTCTATGCCCAAATAAATGAGGTAGCTACCAAAGCCTGGAAGGCATTGCTGAGGCGCAGTCTCAGGCAATCTTACGAAAATCTTTCAGGGTCCCACAGAACCATTTTCAAATTTTGTAGCACGCCTCGTTGAAACCGCCGCTAGAAATTTTGGAGACCCTGCTGCAGCTATGCCTTTGGTGAAGCAGCTAGTATATGAGCAATATACTAAAGAATGCAGAGCAGCCATTACACCCTATAAACATAAAGGTTTAGAAGTTTGGATGAAGGTTTGCAGAGAACTAGGGGGCCCTTTAACCAATGCAGGCCTAGCGGCAGCAGTAGTACAATTGAGCAAGTTTAGCAATGATGTTTGTTATAAGTGTGGCCAAAGAGGGCATTTTAGAAGAAACTGCCCTGAAAATGAAAAACTGGCCGCATTAGATAAACCTAGACAGCCAGGCTTATGCCATAAATGTAGCAAGGGAAAACATTGGGCTAATGAATGCAGATCTTCAAAGGATATAGAAGGCTGACCATTACAAGCAGGATATGGTGGCACCAGGCCAAAAAACGGACAATGGGGCCCATGTCCCCAGGGCCCTCAAATATATGGGGCTCTTCAGAAAGACCAGAAGAAACCTTGGCCATCTCTCCATCATCTGAGAGATCATGCAGAGCCACTTCTGGCTCCGCAGGATTGGACCTCCACTCTACCACCAGACTCGTATTAACCCCACAGATGGGGGTACAGCCCATAGATACAGATTTTAAAGGCCCCCTTCCCAAAGATACTGTAAGACTATTGCTTGGCCGCTCATCTTCTGCTTTAAAAGGATTACAAATTACCCCTGGAGCGATTGATCCAGATTATACGGGGATTGTGAGAATCTTAGTGGCCTCCCCCAGTGCCATTTCAGGTATCTCCCCAGGAGATAGAATTGCTCAATTATTACTGTTGCCAAGTTTGCATAAACATTTTCCAGCAAATAATAAAATAAGAGGAGGGAGTAGACTAGGTTCTACAGGTTCTTGGTTCACTTTCTTATCAATGGATTAGGAGATCGCCCCATGTTAACTTTGGAGGTTGAAGGACGATCCTTTCTGGGGTTGTTAGACACAGGTGCAGATCGCAACATCATCTACACTCATGATTGGCCACCAAAATGGCCTTCGCAAACCTCATCTTGAAGCCTCCGTGGTCTAGGTTACGAGACTGCTCCCCTTATAAGTGCTAAGGAATTGACTTGGAAAAATGAGGAAGGTAAGTCAGGGAAATTTTATCCTTATATTGTGGATATTCCTGTGGCCCTATGGGGCAAGGATGTTCTAACCAAAATGAATCTTAGACTAACTAATGAGTATTCCCCAAAGCCCAAGAAATTATGTGTAGTATGGGCTACACTCAGGAAAAGGGTTAGTAAAGTCATTACAAGGCATGACTATGCCAGTGCCTGCAAAGTTCAAACAAGATAAAAAGGGATTGGGTTTCTCCAAGGGGCCGTTGAGGGTGGTATACCCATTACTTGGAAAACAGAGGAGCCTGTATGGGTTCCTCAATGGCCTCTTTCCTCTGAAAAATTAGTAGCTGCCAGAGAATTAGTAGAGGAACACTTGAAATTAGGACACATTAAACCTTCCCAGTCACCTTGGAATACACTCATATTTGTGATTAAGAAAAACTCAGGCAAATGGAGGCTCCTGCATGATCTTTGAGCCATTAATAATCAAATGCAGATTATGGGCCCCATACAGAGGGGTCTGCCCCTACTTTCTAGTTTGCCCAAAGAGTGGCCTATTATAATCATTGATATTAAGGATTCTTTTTTCTCTATTCCCCTTGCATTGTGTGATAGCAAGCACTTTGCCTTTACTCTTCATTCTGTGAATCGTGAAGAGCCTGATAAACGGTATCAGTGGATAGTTTTACCTCAAGGGATGGCAAACAGTCTTACTATGTGTCAACTTTTTGTAGGAGAAGCCCTACAACCTGTCCGAAATGCATTCCCCAAATTAAGGATAGTACATTATATAGATGATGTCCTTTTTGCCTCAAAGAATAAAGAAAGTTTAGATGAAGCCTATATTAAGCTAGTAAAAGAATTAGAAATGAAACCAATATTTATAGCTCCTGATAAAGTACAAATGGGAAATTTAGGAGAGTTCTTGGGTGCTTGAATTGGTCCACATTTTATTACACCTCAAAAGATAGAATTTCGTACAGATCATTTGAAAACATTGAATGATTTTTAGAAGTTGTTGGGAGATAAATATTGGATTCATCCATATATGAGGCTATCAAATTTTGAATTAATCCCTCTTTTTTTGATATATTGAAGGGCGATGCACAGCTTTCGTCACCTCGTGCTCTCACCCCTGAGGCCCGAGCAGCATTATAAAAGGTAGAAAGGTATTTAGAAAAGACCAAGCTGTATAGATGGAAAGAAGGAGAGAACATCCTCCTATGCGTTTTGAAGACATTCCGTCAACCAACAGGAGTGTTGTGGCAGTCAGGTCCTCTCTTGTGGATTTATCCTCATGTGTCTCCCTCCCTATAAAACCCTTGAATATTATCCCATTGTTGTAGCTCAATTAGCAATTTTGGCATTAAATCATGTATTCAACATTTTGGAGCACCCCCTCAGAAAATCATTACACCTTATAATGCTGATCAAATACAGATCCTACAGAATCCTACAGATTCTTTGATAGATGATTGGGCCCTATTGCACTGTAGTTTTGATGGGTAATTAGATAATCATTATCCCAAAGATCCTTTGTTACAATTTTTTAGTGAACATCCAGTGATTTTCCCCAAAGTCACAGCATCTAAACCGATATCAGGTACGTTGGATATTTATACAGATGGTTCTAAAACAGGTGTTGGTGCCTATGTAGTTAATTCTCAAAAACCCATTCTTTTTTAATACAATCCTGGCACCCCACAACTTACTGAATGTAAAATTGTGTTGGAAGTATTCAAAGCTTTCAAGGAATCTTTTAATCTAGTCTCTGATTCGGCTTATGTAGTAAATGCAGTGCGTGCATTAGAAATTGCAGGACCCATTAGACCCACCAAGCCCTGTGTGCACCATCTTACTAGAGTTACAAAAATTGATTTGGAAAAGAACACATAAATTCTTTATTCAACATATTCGAGCTCACTCTACCTTGCCAGGCCCTATGGCTGAAAGAAATGCCTTAGTGGACGCTAGCACTCGCATGGAATTTATTTTTCACACCACCCCACTGGAGCTTGCAAAAGATTTTCATCAATTTTATCATGTTCCTGCTGCCACGCTTCAGCAGAAATTTGATATCTCTCGAGCCTCAGCACGAGATGTGATGTTACAATGCCCACAGTGTATACAATTTCACCATTCTCCTCATGTTGGTATTAACCCTCGCAGATTGATCCCTTTAAAACTGTGGCAAATGGATGTTACTCATGTCTCAGCATTTGGAAGATTAAAATACGTCCATGTTTCAATTGACACATGTTCAGGTGTCATTTTTGCCTCCCCCATGTCTGGTGAGAAATCCCGCAATGTGGTTGGCCATTGCCTAGAAGCTTGGGGAAAGCCAGATAGTTGAAAAACTGATAATGGCCCCGCATATACATCAAAATCATTCCAAACCTTTTGCAAAATAATGCAGGTTAGTCACACTACTGGCCCTCCCCACAGGGCCAAGGCATTGTGGAAAGAGCATATCGAACCCTAAAAGAACTCTTACAAAAACAAAAAGGGGGAATCGTCGATGGCCGGCCACCCAAAGAACAATTATCTTTAGCCCTCTTTACTTTAAATTTTTAAATTCTGGACGAACATGGTCGTTTGACTGCAGATATGCATGCCATGACCTCACCTATCCTTAAACAGGATGTCAAATGGAAAGATGTCTCAACTGGAAAATGGTATGGCCAAGATCCCGTTATTTCGAGATCCAGGGGAGCTGTTTGTGTTTTTCCACAGGGTCAAGAACATCCGATTTGGGTACCAGAGAGGCTGACGCGAAAATTGCTGCCCCCCCCCCCCGACAGAGATATAGATTGTAATACTTCCGGAAAGACATGTTTTTTAGCAGAATGTTGGCAGGGTATACAGCTGTGGTTGTGAAACTTCCCACCTTTGTGCCTATAGTAGATTTTGAAATATTTGCCACCTATGCCCATTGGTGCTACTCACTGAGTGGTCCAATTTGAACCTCTTTTCCTGAAATCTTTGCTTCGGTTTGAGGATGAGTTCATTCACCAAGAAATTAGGATAGAGATGGTCAATATTGTCCACAACATAATTACACTTGGGACATCTATTATTGCTCTCCAAACTCTGATGAATACACTTGTAGCAAAAGCCAAGGCCACATTTTGTCATGTATGCCTCCACAGTCATATCAAAGCAGATGGGGCTCTCTCTTATTTAATAGACTTAGTTCAAGAACAGGTTGAAGAATTGTATAAAGTTGTACAAGCTAATTTCTCTCAGTCTCTTGAACAGAGTTGCCTCTTATCTGAGTACCTTAAAGGAAATTGGTCAGCTAAAGTGGGGCAGTTGTCCAGAAAGCTGCTCCTCCAGATTGCCAAAATCAACAGAACTCGACTGGACCCGGTCACCTTGGGGGACTTCACCTCCTGGATCATCAATGCCTTCTCATTCTTTAAGGAATGGGCGGGAATGTTGGCCTGGGGGGCAGTGGTCCTCCTGGGTTGTGTCGTTTGTATCTGGCTATTGTGTCGACTCAAACGAGAGCACGCTCAGTATAAGGCAGTGGTGTACCAAGCATTGATGGCGATTAAAGATGGCACATCTCCCAATGTTTAGCTGGCCTCTTTAAAAAGTTAAGAATTCGCCCTAGGTCGTCTGACAGTTGTAATCACACAGATCCATGGTATCCAGTGACAGACAACTTTCCTTTTGCACAGACCAACCTAAGACACCGGGCTGGAGGCGATAGGGTAACCCTATGATGGGTAAGGCTGTGACATGAAAGGATTGACCTAAGACAGGAGCCGTGGCTGATGGACAGACTTGCCCAGACCTAGTCCAGTATCATATTATTAAACAAAAAAGGGGAGAGATGTAGGCAGCCTATGCCTAAAAGATGGCAGTTTCCGGGACACCGTGGCTGTAAACAACACCACTGCATAGGTGCTAGCCCGAATCTGGCGCCAACCCCTCCTGAGCAGGTGCATGCAAATTAAGGTGCCAGCAGACTGACCAATCCCAGGAGGACACAAAGCTTTTCCCTGTGCTGGGGTGTATATAAGGAGTCCTCCTTGCGTTCCCGGGGTTTCTGTAGCATCGAGGCATTCCTGCAATAAAGCTGTTGAGAAGAATCCGACCATGTTGCGTTTTCCCTGCCTGACGAGGTGGGCGCAACAACTATGACCAGGGCAAGTCTTATAAAGGTCAACATTTAATTGGGCTGGCTTCTAGGTTCAGAGGTTCAGTCCATTATCATCAAGGCAGGAACATGTCAGCATGCAGGAAGGCATGCTACAGGAGGAGCTGAGAGTTCTACATCTTCATCTAAAGGCAGCTAGCAAGATACTGGCTTGCAGGAAATTAGGATGAGCATCTTATAATCCACACCCACAGCGACACACCTACTTAGAAAGGCCACACCTCCTAATAGTGCCACTTCCTGATCCAAGCATACACAAACCATCACAGGAACCAACATTAGTCTAAAGTCAGTATGGTAAGACATTGAATTTTCTGTGCTTTCTTTAAGAAGTAAGGCTAAAACATGATAAATTACTGAAATGTGGTTACTTCATTAAATGTTACACCTCAAACAAAGTGGGGATTCCTAGAAGCAATAAGGCTCATTCTGTACACAATGTGGTGGTCTCTCAGCTGGTCCACATAGTTCCTCAGAGATGTCTGCCTCAGTGAATCTTTTAAAAGTTCTTTATGCTTCCAATAACCATGTGAAAAAAGACTGTTTTATTTAGTGCTTATTGTGTACATATTACTTGTATTGTACATATATGAGATTTGCTTTCTTCCTACAGTAAGTACTCTTTGAAATTGGAGGAAAATGCTACACATAATTGGCAGTATCTAGGTAGGCATGGTACAGGAGGAGCTGAGAGTTCTACATTTTCACCTGAAGGCTGTTAGTGGAAGACTGGCTTCCAGGAAGCTAGGATGAGGCTCTTAAAGCCCACACCCACAGTGACACACACCTATTCCAACAAGGCCACACCTACTCCAACAGGACCACACCTCCAAATAATGACACTCCCTGGGCGAAACATGTTCAAACCCCTAGGCACAACCTTACAGAAAAAAATATATATACTCTTAAGATAACCTGTTACTCTCAAGCATATAAACCCCTCCTCTGCCTTCATAGCCCTAAGTCCTCTCTGGGTTGAAGACAGTGCATGAAGTTGCAGCAGAAAAATTGCAACTCCTTACAGTATTATTTAAAAGCAAACTTGATAAAGGCTTCATGAATTCTGAAAGAATGTGCCTTTTCTAATGTAGCCTGCATTTGATCTCCATGAAAATCATAAATAATACATTCCTATTCCCTTACCCACAGGAAGGGCACTGTTAAATATGCACTCCATCTTTGTAAGATGCTGACTTGGTCCAGAGATTAAATGCTTACATCTGAACATAGGAGTTTTACTCATAATGCCCTATAATTGATAATTTAGGCACAGTTCCTTGTAGTATACCCCTGAACACTCACAACTTAATGTAACAGGAGAATAAGTGAAAGATAGCACCAATTGTTTAAAATTTCTGAGGCCTATGGAGGTGGTAGGGAGTTCCCAAGGTATTCTAAGGGTTTCTGATACTTGGAGTCAAAAAGAAAAACAAACTAACAATTGACATTCTCATCTAATTGCCATTTGCTCTCTGGAGCTGAACTGTTTAATAAGAAAATACTCACACTAAGGAGCTGTGCTGAGGTCTCTCTCATATCCCCCTGTTCCAATCTGACCACACATCCAATTCAGTCCCGTATGTATGTATGTATGTATGTATGTATGTATGTATGTATGTATGTATGTATGTATGTATGTATGTATGTATGCATGTATGTGTCTTCTTAATGTTTAGAGAATTGACCAGTTAAGATTTCCACTATGCCATGTCTCTCCACACTCTGATGAAATTAACTGAAGGATGACAAGCATGTCTCTCATGAATTTTCAGCCTTGAAGTCATTGAGAGACCTGTGTAGACCTTGGTCCTAAATATTTGTAGTTATATTTTCTAAGGTAGTTCCTTTCTCTGATATTTTGGTGGAGTGTTTTTCTGCAATGTCTATTATGCTAAAGTATTTTTTTTTCAAGATTTCGTTTGACCCTGAGAAATGTTCCTTCAACACCTTCAGGTTCCGTGGTTTTGCCAGTATTCTAAACACACCAGATATTATAATTTTGTACCCAATGCTAGAATATAGGGAACCGGCAGATGGATATGATAAAATACCCCATCCAACTTGGAAGATTTATATAAAAGTAACACAGTAAAAAGTTCCTTCACAGAATACATAGGTAAGCTGCTTTCTCAAATTGCCAGATATATGTCAAACTCTTCTCTTTTCTCTAATTCATATTCCTGACATACCTGGGTATGAAAACATTTATAGAAGGTTTTGTAATAAAATACTAGTAATGATACCCACTTTCCAAATTCTTGGATTCCCAGAAATAACTCAGAATGCCCTTTTCTTTAAATAATCCAGCAGCCTGATTTCCTTTCCTTTCTATTTTTATTTACCTTTTACTTATTCACTTTACAGTCCTCTCACTGCCCCTTCCCTGTTCATCCACTTCCACAGTCCTTCTGCCATCCTTTCCCTTCTCCTCCTAGTGGGTAGGGTTCCCCCAATCCCTAGCCCCCGGGTATCTCTCCACCATGGTACTTAAAGTCTCTGCAAGGCTAGGCACATTCTCTCCTACTGAGGCCAGACAGTTAGAAGAACATATCCCACATACAGGCAACTGCTTTTGGATTGGCCCACACTCCAATTCTTCAGGACTCACATGAAGACCAAACTGCACATCTGCTACATTTGTGCCTAGGACCTGGCTGTGTATGCTCTTTGGTTGATGGTTCAGACTTTGAGAGCCCCAAGGGTCTAGATTAGTTGATTCTGTTGGTCTTCCTGTGGACTTCCTCTCCATTGGGGTTGGGCAGCAGTCCTTCCTCATACTCTTCCATAAGAGTCCCCAAGCTCCATGCACTGTATGGATATGGGTGTCTGTATCAGCCAGAGTCAGCTGCTGGGTGGAGCCTCCTAGAAGACAGCTGCAGCATGCTGATTTTAACAGATCTTCAAGCACACTTGTATCATATATGTTCTCAGGAATCTTAGAACATGTATAAAAGCCCACTCTGAGGAATGATCCCTCATCAATTGACTCACTGGAATCTTCCTCCCACTGTATCTCAGAGCTTGGAACATGCCAGGATGCTTGGTGTGTAGAGAGGGTTGAGACCTAGAGACTAAGTGGGCACACATCTGAGTCTTAGATTCCAGGACTGTAGCACATGACACACATTCCACGTAAGGAAAGGTGACCTATGGTCGTGTAGGGCCAGAACAGAGTTCTTCAGGCTAATGAAGTACCTAGACGCTTTGAGAGCTTAGGCAATATGCTCCCTTCCCAGACATTCCTCCCTGGAAAAGTTATTTAATTTTGGGTCCACCTTGAGAAGTTGGTACAGTTCAGTATGCATCCATTTTCCACCATGAACAGTCAATAAACAGTTTAGAACCATGGACTGCCTCTTGCATCACAATCCACCATAGGGTGCTATAAAGAAGGCATTTGCCTACAGAGAAGCAGCTAAATCTCCAATGGAAGGCCTCTCTACACTTCCATCCTGCCTCTGGCAAGCTAAAGACAATCATCACTGAGACAAGCTAGAGCTCCCCTTACCCCCAGCCCCAGGAGCAACATGCTAGTTAGTCTTCAGCCCGTGGGCCCTGGGCTCCATTCTTGGCTCTTCCTTGACTCCCAGTGGCACCTGGGATGTCCAAGAGTCTGAGAACCCCACAGCCTGGCCTTATTGCAGATCCAGGACCCCTGAACCTGCACTGCTTTCTACCCACATCTAAGAATGTGCTTTCCCACTGGAGGAGCAGTATCTTGACACTACCCTACAATCCAGCATCTGTCCAGTGTTTCACCTCCCTGAGGCAGGGCAGGCTCGAATGAACATGCAGCTGTATCTTCAACCCAACATGGTAAGGGATACATAAAGGCCATGTTCAGAGGACGGTGCCTATGTCTGCTCATGGAGCTCCCCAAACAAAGTGGATTAGTTACTTTCTCAGACCCTACCGTGTTCTTTTTACCACTAGATTTGGTGCAGCTGGGTTTTCAGAGACTGTATTGGAGCCAGGCAATTGGATTCAAAATTGACTGGTCTAAGTGGGCGACTCTGTGCCTCACAGAGGCAAATCAACTAAACATGCTTTTGCAAACTTTTGTGCAAACCTACTGGTAGGAGCACAAGAAGAGCACCCGGATGCTTCTGTAAACTTCTCAGAGTTCTCCAAGGAGTGCTCAGAGAGGTGGAAGACTATATCTGCTAAAGAAAAGGGGAAATTTGAAGATGTGGCAAAGGCTGACAAGGCTCATTATGAAAGAGAAATGAAAACCTACATCCCCCTAAAGGGGAGACCAAAAAGAAGTTCCAGGACGCCAGTGCACCCAAGAGGCTCCTTAGGCCTTTTTGTTCTGTTCTGAGTACCACCCCAAAATCAAAGGCGAGCATCCTGGCTTATCCATTGGTGATGTTGCAAAGGAACTAGGAGAGATGTGGAACAAGCACTGCAGCAGATGACAAGCAGCCCTATGAGAAGAAGACTGCCAAGCTGAAGGAGAAGTACGAGAAGGATATTGCTGCCTACAGAGCTAAAGGAAAACCTAATGCATGAGAAAAGGTGTGGTCAAGACTGAAAAGAGCCAGAAAAAGAAGGAAGAGGAAGATGAGGAGGATGAAGAGGATGAGAAGAGGATGAGGAAGAGAAGACAAAGATGAAGATGAAGAAGGTGATGATGAATAAGTTGGTTCTAGAGTTGTTTTTTTTCTTGTCTATAAAGAATTTAAGCCCCCTGTACATACCTCACTCCGTTTAAAGAAAAAAAATGAAAATGTAAGACTATGTAAGATTTGTTTTTAAACTGTACAGTGTCTTTTTTATTTTTTTTTTTATTATTTTTTTTTATATAGTTAACACACTGCTGAATGTGTCTTTAGATAGCCCTGTCCTGTTGATATTTTCAGTAGCCACTAACCTTGCCTGGTACAGTCTGGGGGTTGTAAACTGGCATGGAAATTTAAAGCGGATTCTTGTTGATGCACAGCACAAGTTATTGGGACAGTAGTTTGGGGTTTTTGTCTTTTTGTTTTTGCTTTTTGTTTGTTTGTTTGCGTTCTTTTGGTTTTATTTTTGGATTTTATCTTTTTCATCTTCACTTGTCTCTGATGCTGTTTATACAAAGATAATTGTTTTTTTAACTGAATACCATTCTCTAATTGAAAAAAACTTGCAGCTATTTTTGTTGACATTCTGAATGCTTCTAAGTAAACACAGTATTTTATTAAAAAAAAAAAAACAACAACAACAACAAAAAAAAAAACTAGCCATGTCCATATGCCTGTTCTTTCAGCAGTGGGGAGAATAAGCAGGCAGAAGTGAAGAGTTCAAAGTTATTTTTGGTATGCAGTAACAAAGCCTAGCTTGTCAGAGGAAAACACAAAAAAAGTTTTATGTGAGACCAGGACAGAGCAGAGAGGGGAAGTTGGCCAAAGGAGAAAGTGGAACTAAGATTACCTAACACTAAGAATGCTTAGAAAAGTCAATACAAATATGCTAACTTCCTAATATTCAAAAATAATTTAAATAAAGAACCTTATATAGTGTACAATGCTCATCCTAAAATCCACAGGTTGTCAAATAAAACGCCCCATCCAAATATAGACGGCCCCGAGTCCGGCTTCTTTGAGCTGAGTAAGCCAGTCTGCCAGTCTGTCAGTGTGCGAGTCCACCAGTCCGTGATTCCTCCAGTCTGCCAATTTCCCCTCTATGATCCTAGCAGTGAAGAGCATAAGACAACAGTTACTGTCGCCTTTATAGACCAATCTAGCAGAGAGAACAGGAAAACGTTGCAGAAACTTGAAGAGTTACAAGACAGGTCCTTGAGAGGGTTAGTGCAAGAAGCTGAGAAGGTATAGCATAACTAAGAGTCAGAAGAAGAAATCTAAGTATTATATTCCAGGATTACAATATTTGGTGGAACAAACCATTCACAACTGCGTGCTTTGCCAAAAGGTAAATGCTTGCAGAAGGAAATCTGACCCAGGTAACAGACTCCAAGGAGATAGACCGGGAGCCTACTGGGAAGTGGACTTCATTGAAGTAAAACTGGGCAAGTATGGTTATAAGTACGTTCTAGTGTTTGCAGATACTTTTTCAGAATGGGTAGAAGCTTTCCCCACTAAGCAGGAGAAGGCCTTCATAGTTGCCAAGAAGATACTGGAAGAGATTCTTCCTGGGTTTGGAGTACCCACGGTAATAGGGTCAGACAATGGCCCCTACCTTAGTTGCCAAGGTAAGTCAGGGAGTGGCTGTGGAGGTCGATTGGAAATTACATTGTATCTATAGACCTCAAAGATCAGGGCAGGTAGAAAGAATGAATAGAACTCTAAAGAAGACCTTGACCATGTAGACTGGGGCAGGCTAGGTGGTGTTCCTTTTCTGTTTAGGGTCAGAAATAACACTTCCCATTTCAGTTTGACTCCCTTTGAAATCCTGTATAGGACCCCATCACTCCTACCTCTAGTTGGGGGACATAACTGAGCCAACATGCCATAGTAATAATGACTTATATGCTAAGTTAAAAGGTCTACAGGTGGTGTGAAAAGAAGTATGGTCCCAATTGGCCGCTGCCCATGAACCCCGTATGCCTAAGGCATCACATCCATTCTAGACTGGAGACTTAGTCTACGTGAGGTGACATCATGGCCAGACACTTGAGCCCCGGTGGAAAGGACTCTACTTAGTACTGCTGACCACTCCAGTACTTAGCTGTTAAAATGGATGGAATCACTGCCTAGATACATGCCTCACATGTGAAGCCTGTCCCCTCAACAGAAACCAAAGTTCCAGAGGACAACCTGACCTGGAAGGTCCAGACTACAGAGAACCCTCTAAAACTAAAAATTACCAGGAAGCCTAAAGATGCGAGTCCTTCCCCAGATGTGGTGGCTTAACATCCTCCCCTAGTGTTTTACCAGCCCCTTTCCCCACGTAACCAAATTTGGCAAATAAAAATTGGGGCAGAAGTCACTATTTGGAGCTTATCCAAGGTCACCACTCCATTTACCAGGTGGGCTGACCTTTCCCCTGACATCTGTAAGTTGGCTATAGGAACCCCTCCTGGTTTGGGCCTGGGGTTGGGGGTAGATATTCTGATACTCAGAAGGCACCTTCAACACCATCAAACAGCTGGCTAAGGAGAGAACCGCTGGGAGGGCAGGGTTGGGGCGGGGGGGGGGGGGAGCACCAGTGGTTTTCCTTTTATTTTTCATCATTATTTTCATTTTATTTACATTTCAAGTGTTAACCCCTTTCCAGGTTTCCCCTCTGGAAACCCCTATCCCATCCTCCCTCCCCCTGCTTCTGTGAGGATGTTCCTCCACCCACCTACCCACTCCCTCCTCCCTGCCCTATCAATGTGGAATTCTTAGTCTTGATCCTTGGGTTCTTGTTCCTTTGTCTGCCTCCCTCTGGTGTTTGATTGAGGACATGGCAGTCCTTTCCGATTCTTTTTATGCTGGGCCAGAGGTTGACTCTAGAAAGATGCTTGGCTTCTGTACATCTGAGCTTAGCTTGTCATTTGTCTGGGCTGCTGTTTGCAGCATGTGTACCACTGATCTCAGGCAGCCTACAACACAAGCAGTTGGGAGAAGGTGTCTGGCTGCACAGTGTCCTATACAAACTCAGGGATAAGGAAAACAGGCAAGGTAAGAGAATCCTGAAGCCTGACTAGGGGCAGAGATGCCCACATCAGACCTCTGTGCTTGTGAGAAAGATTGGAAAGTTAGCTGCATATTTTACAGCTGTTGATCCTCAGCTGTGAAGGCTGCATCTCAGGCAACTGGCCCCAGGGTCCCTGTTCTTTGGTAAATTTTTCCTTTGATGAGTGTGAAATGTCCTTCCCTATCTCTTTGGATTAATTTTGGCTAAAAATCTATATATTAGACATTAAAATATCTACTACAGCTTGTATCTTTGGTCTGTTTGCTAGGAAAAAAAATTTTTAGCCATTCACTCGGAGGAAATAGTCTATTTTTATTGCTGAGGTGTGTTTCTTGTATGCAGCATAATGATGGATCCTGTTTTCACATCTACTCTGTTACCCTGGATTCTCATCTTTTTTTTTTTTTTTTTTTTTTTTTTTTTTTTTTTGGTTTTTCAAGACAGGGATTTTCTGTGTAGCCCTGGCTCTCCTGGAACTCACTCCGTAGACCAGGCTGGCCTTGAACTGTAAAATCTCCATGCCTCAGACTCCCAAGTGGTGCTGGGATTAAAGGCATGTGCCACCACTGCCCAGCTACCCTGGGTCTTCTTATTGGAGAATTGAGTCCATTGATGTTGAGAGGTGTTAATGACCAATGATTGTTAAATACTGTTATTTTAATGTTGTTATTGTTATTGTTGGTGGTGATGTGTGTGTTTGTGTCTGTGTAATTTCTTTGTTTTTGCTGTTATGGAATTATTACCAGGGTTTTCTTGGATACATCTGACTATAATTATCCTCCTTAGGTTAGAGTTTTCCTTCTGATATTTTCAGTAGGGTTGTTTCAATTTGTATTTGTCTTGATATATCTTGTTTTCTCCAGTGATGGTGACTGAGCATTTTGCTAGGCAGTCTAGGTTTACATCTCTCATTTTCCAGAGTTTGCAGGATAGATTTTAGAATCTATGTTAAGAAGTTGGGTGTAATTCTGATAGGTATGCCTTTGTGTGTTACCTGGTCTTTTCTTCTTGTCATTTTAATATTCTTTCTTTTTTTAATATTATTTTATATTTCTCACATTAATATTCTTTCTCACATTAATATTCTTTCTTGATATGTAGACTTTGTGTTTTGATTTTTATTTAGTGGGAGAAGTTTCTTTTCTGGTCCAGTCTAACTGGTGTTCGATAAGTGCCTTTGGCTTTGGCATCCATATGGTGGGTAAACCAAGCCAGGCAGCTGTTGGGGGTCAGTGCTTAGAGCTGCTGACCTGGATGGATCAGATTCCTGGGTAGATCCAGGGGCTGCTGACAAAGGCAGACAGGGATTAGAAGAGGTTACTCAGCAGACTTTTTTCTGAGAGAAAAACCTTAATTTACTGGGGCTGCCAAATTCTGGCCAACAGAAAAACTATAAAATCTTTTAAATCTTTAGGGCTGGGGAGAAAGAGGAGGAGAAAGAGGAAATTTACACACACACACACACACACAAACACTCACACACACACACACTCACACTAAATGGCTGAAACAAAAGGCAGAGTCTGATAACTTCATATACATTCATACGTACATACATACATACATACATACATACATACATACATACATACACACATACATAAATGTATACAGACCTACAGACAGACATACAAATACTCACACATAGAATGGTTAGAGCAGAGCTCCAAAACCAGCACTAAGTATTCCACACATACATATAACTGAATTGGTGGATAGATGGAACAATGTTCCAATTACCTTTTGCACAAACTTTACACATACACACATAGTTGATGGATGGGACAGACATGCTCCAGCCACATCACACCAAGTTTTTTTTCTTCCATATCTTATATATTCCAGCAAAATCTTTTAGGCAGTATACAATTACAATGTGATTACATTTTAGTTTTCTTCTAGTAAGTGATTATGAAAAAACAGTGTGTTTCCCAACACCTTTACAAGTAAGAACATTACACAGTACAGGTAAAAGAAACCAAATTATTCTATTAAGCCCACATACATTTGTTATAGATTATTAAAGTTATGGATGAAACAAAAGGCAGAATCCAATAACTCCATACACACAAATATGCACACATACATTCATGTATATATAGTCCTACAGACAGACATATACATATTCACACAAAGAAGCAAGCTAGGTTTCTCAGCCCGTTTCTCTTCCTGGCAGATAGCAATTTGTGGTTACAAAGAAAAAAGTAATTATTTTATTATGTATCTTTAAAGGAATCTTATAAAAATCTGAAAAGAACCACAAATCTAAATGTTCTAAAAAAATCAGTCATATCTATGTTAAATCCTCAAAAATGTGTATCTTCTCATCAGCCATTTTTTCTTCATCTTTCTTTTTTTTAATTAGGTATTTTATTCCTTTACATTGCAAATGCTATCCCCAAAGTCCCCCATACCCCCCACCCACTCCCCTACCCACCTACTCACACTTCTTGGCCCTGGCATTACCCTGTACTGAAGCATATAAAGTTTGCATAACCAAGGTGCCTCTCTTTCCAATGATGGCCAACTAGGCCATCTTCTGATCTCTCTCTGTCTCTCTCTGTCTCTCTCTCTTTCCTTGTCTCTCTCTCTCTCTCTCTCACACACACACACACACTCTCTATCACTCTCTCTCTCTCTCTCTCTCTCTCACACACACACACACACACACATGAATAAAAAAAAAACAGAAGAAAAACAAAAGGAATCTATGGACACAACAGCAGATTCCTCAAGTGTGTTCTCAGGGGAAACTTGAGCTTCTAATACCAGCAAAAGGAAGTAACCACTCGAGCAAGAAAAAATCCAGGAAAAAGTCTCCTATAAAATCTTTACCTTTGGGGGAAAAGTGATACTTCTCAGTCAGATGATTCCATATCTAGCATCTAGCAGTTCTGAGGAACTCGAGGAAAGTGACACTAAAAAAAATCAAAAGGAAAAAGAAAGACAAGAGTGTCCATGTTCCCATGCTTGACCCTGAGGTACAGGAGAGGACAAGCAAGTACAGGAAATGGAAGGTGGCTACTGATGCCAGGTCTGCTGAGATCTCAGAGGATGACTAAGTGGGAGAGCTGCCATCCTCCTTGCCACTGATTCTTAAAGAGGGATGCAGGTGACTCCTGGAGCACAAAGGTCTGACATCAGTCAGAGTTGTCCTGCCACCGATACCTTTTTTCCTATTATGGCTTGTTAATATCCACCCGACCCCACCCCCACCTTTTTCTTCTAATTCTATTCATGGATTTTAGATTTTCCCTGAAACCAATTGAATCAATTCCCCAATGAAACACACTTCTCAGGGACATACCCACTTGCCAGTTTTTCTTTCTGTTTTGATTTTCAAGAGCATATTATTTCCCCATGCTATATACTGTGATCTTGATAGAAACCAAAATACCACTGGAAAGTGGCTGGTACAGCAGTTGGCTTTTCATTAAGAGGAAAGATGAAGTGACATTTTCAGGATTTTTGAGGTTGTCACTGGTACTGAGTGAAATCCTTGAAAACTCAAGTCTGAGGGTCATAGTTCTGCCACTAATTGGTTGCATTCTAGAGCAGATTAACAAACCTCTCTAGCCTTTTTTGGGGGGGAGGGGGGCTATAATACAAAGATACTTCATGAGTAGCATGATAGACACCAACATTAGAATACAACAATGCTGACATCCCACGAAGTGGCATTTTATAGTTCTAACTAAATTTGTGCTCTTTATGGAACATATTTCTAATAAAGTACTTGTTCTTAAAATACAAGAAAAATCTCAATCTAGCTTTACTAACAACTTTATTTTTCTAAATGTTTTCTGAGGTTGGTAGTCATTGGATACAATCTATATCTTCTCTAGGATGTTGATAGAAATAATTAATCATGGTATCACAGCAGCAATGCCTCTAAAAGATCAAGCATTAGTACAGGGCCTGAGATACTGGTCAGTGAGGGACTGGAAGCCTCCTTAAAGTTTTCATATAACTCTTAGATTAATAGGGCTCTGAGGTTAGCAATCAGAGCAAAACTCCTGAACAGCACAAAGTTCTCAAGACACATATTGATTGGGATGTGCCACATGAGGGGACCTATGGGTTACCTATGGTAACCCATGGGCTGCATTCCATTAGTTCTAAGGCAATTTGTCATTCCTCCTGCATGGCCCTTGGCAAATAAGCTTCTTGCATGTGTATAGCTCCTCTTTCTTTTGGCTAGAAACATTTTTATCTCCATGATTTCCTTGAGAATATTTGCTGTGTTTGGAGCTGGGACTGACTATTCACCTTCTATTCCTATTATTCTTGATTAGGTCTTTTCTTTTTTCTTTTCTTTCGTTTTTTGTGTTTTGTTTGTTTTTTGGGCTTAACAATCTTTGCTTTTGTTTTATTTAATTTTATTATTAGATATTTTCTTTATTTACATTTCAAATTTTATTCCCGTGTCCTCATTTCCCTTCTGAAAACCCCCCTATCCCATGGTATCACAGAGTTCTTAGATGTTTTGTGTCAGAAAATTTTTAGATTTAACATTTTCTTTGACTGGTGTATCAATTTTTTTCTATTATATCTTCTTCACCTGAGATTCTCGCTTCCATCTCTCATATTCTGTTGGTAATGTTGCTTCTGATGTTCCTGCTCTCTTCCCCAGGGTTTCCATTGCCAGGATTTCCTCAGTTTGTGTTTTCTTTGTTGGTTCTACTTTTATTTCCAGGATTTTCTGTATTTCTTTAAAGGGTTTGCTTCCTCTTTAAGGCCTCTATCGTCTTTATAAAATTGGATTTGAGGTCATTTTCTGTGTTTTGCTTGTGTTAGGATACCAAAGGCTTGCTGAAGTTGGGTATCCTTGTTCTGAAGGTTTTACCTTGTCCTTGTTTTGTTGATTGTGTTCTTTTGAGGACCCTTAGACACCTGGATACCTTTAGTCCCTGAATGTTCCCTTTGTATAGGTATTGAGAGAGGCTTATACTCCTTGATCCTGCTGTGGCCAGCCCCTTGAGAGTATTCTTGGGATGTATGTTTCTAGATCAGCATGTCTGATAAAGGTAGGCTGAGAGGTTGTGGGAGAATGTGCATCAAGCAGGAATAGCAGTCTACTCCAGGCACCTGGTGGTGCTTCAGAGGACTAAAGGAGCAAGTAAGATGGGTGCAGGAAGGGAATTTTACCTGTATGGTTCCAGATAAGCAGGTCTGATAAAGGTGGGCACAGAAGTGGTTGGATGATGAAAATCTGCCTGGGATAGCAGGCTGCTCAGGGAAATGGAGTGGCCCAGAGCAGCAGCAGGGGTGCTCTAAGCACAGATATTTTAAGTAAAGTTATAAAATATCTTTCTGTAGCCTCTTCAAGCTCCATCATGTTATCTACCTCTTCAGCCTCTCATTTGGCTTTACCCTCTCTTCCTCAAACTCCATTACCTTTCCCTCTTTGTCCCTTCACAGAAACTCTGTCCTACTATTTCCCGACATATGGGGCCAAAGAAGAATACAATTCTTTTGAGTCAATAAGCTATTTTCAACAAATGAAGAATTTTACAAAAGATTTAGAAGACATGTTACCTAAAGAATGGACCATGTAATTGTCCACCATGTGCAAGAACTGTCCCCACAAACATCTTAGTCAGCTGAACTACCCTAAGGTTGTTTGTTTGTGAACATAAATTTGGTGATTAAAAAGAAGGTAGAATTCAAAAAGGAAAGAAAAGTAGAGAAGAAGAGGAGAGAAGAGAAGGGGAAGGGGAAGGGGAAGGGGAAGGGGAAGGGGAAGGGGAAGGGGAAGGGGAAGGGGAAGGGGAAGGGGAATTGGAAGAAGGGGAAGAAGGGGAAGGGGAAGAAGGGGAAGAAGGGGAAGGGGAAGAAGGGGAAGAAGGGGAAGGGGAAGGGGAAGGGGAAGGGGAAGGAAAGAAAAGGAAAGGAAAGGAAAGGAAAGGAAAGGAAAGGAAAGGAAAGGAAAGGAAAGGAAAGGAAAGGAAAGGAAAGGAAAGGAAAGGAAAGAAAAGAAAAGAAAAGAAAAGAAAAGAAAAGAAAAGAAAAGAAAAGAAAAGAAAAGAATACATGCTATCTATAAAAGGTTACCCATGCCTCCAGTAGATAACCCTATATTAATATACTTGTTGGCAACACTAAATGAACTCACTGAGTTTATTTAAAAAAGAGAAATAACATGAAATTTAGAAGTAATAGTGGTTGGGGTCACAGGGGAAGAATTGAGAAATGCAAATTGTAGGTGGATTTAAACAAACACATTATATGCATGTATAAATTTTCAACCTATTTTCAAAACAAGAAAAGATAATTTAAAAATAAATTCCCAAGACATGGCCTCTTCCAGTAACTTCTCAATATTTAAGTTTAGAACATAACAAGCTCTTTCCGTGATTCCAAATAACAAAAGATGAAAACAATAAAATTTGGTTAATGAGATTTGTAAAATTTTTGAGGTAATGTAACTGTTAATGAAAATAGTTGATTGGTCACTATAAAAACGTACCAAACTAGAGCTGCACAGAGTAGCACATCCCTGTAATCCCAGCACTCACGAGGTAGAGGCCAGAGAGAGGTGGACTCTGTAAGTCTAAGGCCTGCCCAGACTGATAGGGAGTGTTAGAATAGCCCAAGGTACATAATAGAAAAGAACTGGCTCAAAAAATGAGGAGTACCAAGCCTCTCCTCATTATTTGGAAACTTTTCATTTAAATATATTGTTACATATAGTCGCAATAGGTGACCATTAATAAAAACAAAAAACAAAACAAAAAAACCCAGTCCACTCAAACCATAATAAGAAAATACACATTTTATTAAGAGCTACAGTATTTAGTACTAATTACTAAGAATCATAACCATGAGATTTAGTGAACTAAGAAAAATCTAACTGCCCATAAAGAAACCCACTGGAAAGTATTCCCTTACTGTTGTATATAGTAAGTGTGCTAATATTTCTTGGCAGCAGAAGCAAGATGTTAATACTTATAATCATTCAGTAAATTTACCTACAAAAATTTCTTGACCAATTTTCTTTTCATTATATGTAATCTTGTGAAGATAAAATAAATAACAGACCAAAAATTACAGTGACAATCTGGTGCCCAAAAAGGATGTGCTGTACACTAAGTCCCCAACTTATTTCCAATTTCTATTTTAATGATCTGTGATATTTAACAGTGAAATTTATACTCAAAGTATTTAAACAATAGGTTTATAATCTTCCTTGATACTGATGCATATGGAACAGCTTTATATTCCGTAAACTTCACTTAGAGTCAGTGGAATTATTTTTTGACGCAATATATTTTTTTGCCTATATATACACCTACAAGTATTTTTTCATATTAATGAAGTATGTAAGAGGAAAACATTTTAATTGATATTATAGTAAATTCCTCTTTTAGTAATATCGTTTCCTATTATGAAACATACCAACTTTCTGAAAATGTGTTGGCTATTTTGGTGGTCACATTTCAGATACATAATCTGACTATAATAGGAGGCTTATTCTACATGTGTTATTCTACAAAGTTTAAATTTTCTGCCTATTTGGGATGGTAATGGAGGTTGAATTCAAGGCATTGCACATAGCAAATATTCTACCCCTAATTTAGATGACCAGTCTCTTTGAATTTTTTTTTCTTGCTAATTGTCTTGCTAAATAGCCTAGGAAAGGACTGGCCTTGCTAGGGAGGACTTGAATTTGGGGTCTTCCTGCTTCAGCCTCCTCAATAGCTGTCTGTATTACACCTGTATTATTAAGATTTGTTTGTTTGGTTTTTTTGGGTGTGTGTTGTGTGTTCTGGTGTTTTTACTGTATGTGTGTGTGTCAGTGCACCACTTGAGTGCAGTGCACAGGGAGACAGTGGTAAGCAATTATGTGAATAGCAGGAATTAAATCCAGGTCCACTGCAAGAGCTACAGGTACTCTTACCTGCTGATGGATGTCTTTAGCCCCACAATTTTACAGTATAAGAATAATAACTGTATGTTATATCTTGTATGAAATATGTTTACCTTTCAGTCATAGACTGGCTGCTGTGTTATTTTACCTGCCAGAAAATTTTTGACAGTCTAAAGAAGATGATGCAATTGACAATAAAACATTAGTATAGTGTGTGGAGAAACTGCAAGCAATAAATGGTAAGAATAAAAATAGTAGAGAAGCCTAATTGGTAAAAAAAAAAAAAAAAAAAAAAATTACGTTAAAGATCTGTGAAAACTGCTAACCTGTCAGTAAAATCCTTACAATACAAGTACAAAAATCTGTATGATGACCTATTCCAATCGTTGGCTGATGTGCTTATGAGTACAATTCAGAAGAGGATGCAGGTTAACCCTTGAAACTTGATGGCCAGTTTGCCAGGGTTAGTTGCCATGCCACAGGTCCCAGTGAGAGACTCTGTCTCAAAACACACAGTAGACATCTCCTAAGGAATGATACCAGAGTTTTGCTTCTGGTCCCCATACTTATGTACACACCAGTGTACACACATGCACCTTTATAAAGTGAACATATACGAATATTATCCATAACATGATATCCATAAATAACATGATACTGAAAATAACTACTGAAAATGGCAGTTAGGTACTAAAATACAATTAAGTTTCTTGACATACAAGACACTCAAAAGAAAAAAGCTCCACCAACCACAAAACAGGTAAATAAAATATACAAGCAAAGGACATTAAGACAAAATCTTCAAAGAAAACAATACCAAACAAAAAGTCTGCAAGAATTCTGTAGCTCATTTTGTGTTGGCAAACTACTACTTCAGGGCCTAACCTGGTGCGTGATTTATATCCCCAGTTAGACTCAGTTGGAGAAAAATATTTTTTTTCATTGAAATCATGTATTAATTAAAGACAGGAGTGGGAGTCTGTGTCTACTTCTCCTTCAGTGCTGAGAGCCTGTCTGGCTGAATTGAACCTATGTAGGCATACAGTAATATTTTTAATTGAAAAAAACCAGTTTCTTACTGTCTTATACTACAGGGATTAAAGAAATCAGAAAAAAAAAAAAACAAAAAAAACAAATATAGGCTGTTTTAAGTAGGTCTCAATATTGTGTTAATTTTGAAAATGTGTGTCCAAGTATTACAAAGATTAACTAAATGAAGAAAATTAATAATTTTAAAATCCAAAGTAGGAAAACAAAACAAGTGTGGGTGTGTGCCTATGTGGGTATGTGTGTGTTCATTTTCATGTATGGCAGTGTATGTCCATGCAAACACTCCTCACCTTAATTTTCAGATAGTCTTTCACTAAACCTTCAGATTACTGATTTGGTAAAAATGGACTGGTTAACAAGCTCTGAGATTCCTTCTCTTACCACTACCTAACTCCTGACTTTCTATAGGTGTAGTGGGGATCTGAAATCAAGTTCTTATATTATAGAGCAAGCCTTTTATCCCCTGGAGCTCTTTTTATCCATGGCCTTCCCTAGTCCTCAGAAACTATCAGCTTTCAATTTGTAATTTTTTAATTTTTTTCTCCATTTTTAATTTTTAGCATTTTTTATGAATCGTCTATGGTTTTTATTTTCCTTTTATAATGTTGAAA
>NW_028227289.1:2518297-2563297 GCF_978045245.1 Mus caroli | reverse complement strand
ATATTATAGTTTAAGAGTAAATAGGATATGATCGTTAAGAGCACCAGAAAAAAAGGAAACCATAGTATTGGAAAACTGGAAAAGCTGTTTTTACAATTCATAGAAGAAATTATAAAGGAAAACATTCTGGAGAAAGTTATGTTCAAATAAATTCAGCTCCAAAGAGATTACAAGTCTTAAAACAGCAATAAAGTCAAATTGATTTTATTGATTGTCAGAATAATTAGAGTTACTACCTTAACTCATTTATTTTTACCAACTTGGAATTCTCTTTATTCTTTGAAACCTAGCTATGACTGACTTTTACTTTATAGTATTGTTTTTGTGACTTTTATTCAACACATGCTCTTTGTTTTCCTGCATCAAAATTTTTAGAAATTGCATATTCTATATGAAACACTGTATTTTTTACCATTACTTTCAAGGTAATTTTTCTCCATTTTTTTCAAGTAACTTTTTAAAATTGTTTCCTTTATTTGGAGAGGGTAATAGTATAATTTGTCATCTTTTTTTTTTCTCTTTCCAATTCTTGGGGGTTTTTTTCGTTAGTTTATCACATACATAGATGTACATATATACTCCTAAATACATACAAATACAGCTTGCTCAGTGTGTATAATGTTACTTGTACGTATGTTTTTAAGATTGATTATTTTGAGTTGGATAATCTACTTACAGCACTTAAATGATTTTTTTTCTTTGGACTCTCAACATGCCATTCTGTATTTTAAGCTTCATTTTTCAGATTGTAAAATACTACAATTCTCTGTTTCTGTCTCAATTTTTTTCCATTCTGATAAAAAAAAAAACTTGTGTATATTTACATTAAGAAAGACATTCTAAACCTCATGTTTGATGCAGTAAAAGGTAAAGTATGTAAGTTAAATTTGTTTCTGTTGTCTTTTTCAGAGTTTGGATGGAAAAAGAATTAAAGTAAAACAAGCCAGGAGACCATTATCACTTGAAAGTGGTAGTAAGAGGAGACCACCATCCTTTTCAAGAACCAGAGGTGCTTCAAGAATTCTGATTTGTGGAAGAGGAGGAAGAAGCAGAGCAAGAAGTCGTCCTTCATGTGAAGGGAATTTGGGTAACTTTCATAGTGGAAGCAGTGTGACTGAAGTAGAAACACTACGACTTTTATTTAACATTCTCATGACTAGAGCAGTTACCTTTAATTAGAAAAATTAAAGGCACTGTATGGTTAGTGTAAATAACAGATGTCTTAATTTAAAATTAAATTTACACCAGAGTGTAAATTGCAAAAGTGTTCTTTTAAGACATTAAGTATTTGTCCTTATATAGTCAACAGAATTTCTGCAAAACTTGTTTTATGTGCATTGCTATTTTGCCTCTGTGTCTGTGTCTGTATGAAGGTTTCATATCCTAGAGTTACATGTTTTAGCTGTCAGTGAATTGAACACAGGTCCTCGGGAGAACTTCAGTACCCCTACACTGAGCAGCAAGATTTATTTCTAATCTTGTTTTTTAGTTTTGTACTTTAGAGGCCAGTATTGAATGTGAGTTGTAATTCTAACTATTTGGGAAGTTAAAACTATACCAGTTAGAAAAGAAAATTGCCTTAAAGTGTCCAGAACTCAGAAGTACATTTCAAATAAAAAGAATTCATCAGACAATACTTATTGTTGTATATTTATCTGGAAACTGTTCATTTCTTCTTTTGATGGCAGTTTGTATATAAGCCTATTGAACACAAATGTATCCTCCTGGAATTATCTAAACCGTGCAGCGTTCAAGACTGTTTCAGACTCTGGAAGAGTTTAAAAGAAACAGAAATTTTTTTTTAAAGATTTATTTATTTATTACACATAAGCACACTGTAGCTGTCTTCAGACACTCCAGAAGAGGGCGCCAGATCTCATTAGGGATGATTGTGAGCCACCATGTGGTTGCTGGGATTTGAACTCTGGACCTTCGGAAGAGCAGTCGGGTGCTCTTACACACTGAGACATCTCACCAGCCCAAGAAACAGAAATTTTTAATGTTAACTTTTTTACATGTTAACTTTTGATGTATGATGAGAAGATGACGACACATTAGGATGCTTTATAGGCAATGGTCAAGAGTATTTTATTACTTTTGAAAATAAATTCAAATTTTATTTTTATAAAATCTATAATTTTTTTGTATTCACCAACATTAAATATCCAAGTAAGGGCTGTTAGATGAGATAGGTGATATTTCTGAAGTAGACTTATATTTTATAATGCTCTCCAAATGATCTAAATGGTTAAATCTAAGTTTTTATTCTCACCTGTATGAAAATACACACTTTATTCATAATTGGACACTAGATGTATATTGACTTTTTAAGCTAAAATGATTATAACATACTTAATATGCATTTCATAGAGAGTCCTAATTTGTAAATTATAATAATTGTTCAGCATGTCTGTGTATTAATAGTATTATATAAAATTTCTTATTTTTTTGGTTGATATTTGGGCTTATATTTGCATGACAGTTTATTTCATAGAGGTATCTTGCAAAGTATTGAGACAAGAAATATATAAAAATCTGCTTTCTAATAATGAAGTGATTATTTTCTCTGAAATTTAGATATATTTAATTGGCAGATTTTTGTTCCCTTTCACGCCAGTTCTCTGTCATTTCTTTAAACTCAGTCAAACTATGCTATAAATGTTAAAGCCATCTTTACATACTGTTTGAATTCTAGTTACAAAAGGAAATAGTAAATTTTACCAATTTAGAAAAAGTACTAATTGCTGAGAATACAGTATTGTTTAAGGAAGATTTACAAGTGATGATTAGAACTTACTCATTGAAGTATTGATTCCCTTTAGCTAAGATGTTTCTTTAAATACAGGTGGTGATAGATATACTCCTAATTTCAATGTGAATTCTTCTGGGAGATACTTTGCAGTTAAAAGAAGTCCATCTTCAAAAAGGGATGGTCCTCCTTCTAAAAGATATGCAACTTCTGCTCTGACAAGAAGCAATACTGGACTGAGAGGACAAGGTAAAAACATGCCAAGCAGACATTTTTGTGGAAATGCAGTTTATAATGAATGAGAAAAGTCTAAACAATTGCCTATGAGTTTTTGACCATCACAGTCTTAGAAGACACACGCACATGCACAGGCATACGTATGTAGGAAAATTTTACATTTGTAGATCTATCCAAAGATTTTAGCCAGAATGATATTGAAATTTGACAGCCGAACAGTAGTGGTGCACGCCTTTCATCCCAGCACTTGGGAAGCAGAGGCTGACAAATTTCTGAGCTTGAGGCCAGCTTGGTCTACAGAGTGAGTTCCTGGACAGCCAAGGCTATACAGAAAAACACATTCTTGGGAAAAAAAGAAAGGAATGAAGGAAGGAAGGAGAGGAGAGGAGGAGGGAGGGGGAGAGAGAGAGAGAGAGAGAGAGAGAGAGAGAGAGAGAGAGAGAGAGAGAGAGAGAGAGACGGGAAAGAGAGACGGGAAAGAGAGAGAGATGGGAAAGAGAGAGAGAAAAGAAGGAAAGAAAAAGAAATCTGAATATTAGTGTATTGAGGTTTTATAGAATCAACATAATTAAGCATGTTGTAAGAAAAATTTGAGTAAAGACCATTAAAATACAAAGACGTGAAATATGAATTACGAGAGAGATTCGTGCATAAAATAAGAGGCAGATTGATGCTTGATTACACTGACAACAGTATGTTTATATTGCATTTGTGAAGTAGTTTACCAATACAGCTTCATTAAAGAATGAAGTATGCCTTGTAAAAGGTATTTTGCAGAGAAAAGTCCAGTGTTTTTATTACTACTTTGAACCATCTGCAACTTGAAATACTTGTATAGTAATTTTTAAACTTAATGTCCAGAACCACATCGAAGAGAGATTTCTAGAAATATGCCAAGAGGAGAGCAAGCGTCTTCCAGAAGAGATGAGTATCCATTACCAAGGGATTATGGCCAGTCTTCTAATGATAGGTAAAGACAAAATAGCAGAATGGTTAAATTTCCCATTGTTGAAGGAAAAAATGCTTTAATTACTGTACTTAGTATCATACAGGAACATTCTATGTAGTGTCAAAACCTTTTATATCCGTTCTCATTAAGACTGTTTTCCAAGGCTAGTGAGATGGCTTAACAAGTTGAGTAACTTTCATGAGACCTAAGAGGATGTCCAAATGCCACCACATCTTGGGAAAAAAACAAAAAAACAAAACAGGTTTTCAGGGTTCTATATACACAGTGAATAAATAGATAAATGCATACAACATTTTCTGCAAATTATCTTCTAGGATGAGAAAGGTGGTTCAGTTGTCCAAGTATTTACTTCTTAAGACAAAGACCTGTATTCATATACTCAGAACCAATGAAAAAGTTAGGCATAAAACCTATAATCTCACCTGTGTTGATTAATCAACTCTTATGTTGGTTGGAAGACTCTCATGGGTCTGACAGCAGTACATGGAAAAATTTTAGGACAGTTAGAGACACTGTTCAAATAGAATGTGGAATGTACCTGAGAACCAACATTTGAGGATATCGTTTGAAATTCACGCTCATTTCCTATGTCTGACTAATCTCAAAAGTATACTACCTACTGTAGTACACAAAGTAAATACCTTCCAATTATACAGTCAGTTTCAATTCTGTAAATACAGAGAGGATATCAATGGAAGCACAGTTAACTGTATTCTTATTTGAGCTACATAATTTTCAGATTTAATCCTTTTGTAAGGTTTAATCTTTTTTCAGATTTATTTACTGTATTTTATGTGAGTACACCATTGCTCTCTCAGACACACCAGAAGAGAGCATCAGATCCCATCTTATGAATTAATTTTATTTAATATTTATTAATTATGTATATTAATTACATATTGTGTTCTCATGTATGTCATTTTAAAGCCACGATTTTGTGTTGTAGCGGTGCTAAGGACATTCATATACCGTTAATAGAGCTCTTATTTTCAGTTAGTTTAAGTGTATTGCAGTTGAGGTGCTGGGCAATATGGTAATGTAGTATATAGAACCCTTTTACATTCCTGTCAGTGATGGTCAAAGTTTTAATTTTTATGAAGTTTCTTCCTCTCCAAATACTGCATCGTCTGCGTTTGTTAAATTTTAGCAAGCCTAATAGCAGTATTTCATTAGCATATTTGATGGAGTAGCATTCATGTATCCAAGTTATGTTCCGGATCATTGTCTGAGCTTACTTGGAGAAGTGCCCATTGATATTTTTCCAGGTATTCTGGATTCACTGGCCAGTTCGCTAATTGGCCAGTTCTAGGACAGTGAGAAACTCTCACATAAAAGTTTGGATGGTTATTTTTAATTTCTAATTTATTCAAGGAAATACACATCAACATCTAGGGGATACTTTGACTATGGCAATTACCGCACTCGGGAAGATCATGCATCTAAAGTCTTCAGGTATTACAATTTCTTTATTCTCTATTCCCTCCCCTTCCTTCCCCTACCCTCCTCTCTGCCTGCTTGCCTGCCTGCCTTCCTTTCCTTTTCTTTTCCTTTCCCTTCCTTTCCTTTTACTTTTTCCTTTCCTTTTCCTTTTCCTTTCAGTTTCCCTCTCCCTCTCCTTTCTTTCTCATTCTTTCTTTTTCTTTTCTTTCTTTCTTTCTTTCTTTCTTTCTTTCTTTCTTTCTTTCTTTCTTTCTTTCTTTCTTTTCTTTCTTCTTTCTTTCTTTCTTTCTTTCTTTCTTTCTTTCTTTCTTTCTTTCTTTCTTTCTTTCTTTCTTTCTTTCTTTCTTTCTTTCTTTCTTTCTCTCTTTCTCCCTCTCTCCGTCCGTCCCTCTAACCCTTTCTCCCTTTCCTTTTCTCTCTTTCCTTCTCCATTTCCCTTTTTCTGTTTTCCTTCTTTCCCGTTCCCTTTTGTCCTTTCTCTTTTTCACTTCCCCTCCCCTCCCCTCTCCTTTCTTGTCCTCTCCCCTCTCTCTCTCTCTTCTTTCAACAGGATTTCTCTGGGTAGCCCTGACTGTCCTGGAAAGTCACTTTGCAGAACAGGCTAGCCTCAAACTCAAAAATCTGCCTGCCTCTGCCTCCCAAGTGCTGGGATTAAAGGTGTGTGCAGCCACCACCCCGCAAAACTGTTAGTTCTTTTTTTTTTTTTTTTTTTTTTTTTATGAGTCAGCACGTATGCATTTACAGAGCTGGGAAAATGCCATTTGTTAATGTCAGACCTATACAGCAATCTCACATCTCCAGTATTGTGGGTACACCTTGATTATAGGACCAAATTTTGCAGTTTTTATATGTGCTATATTTATTTATTTATTTATTTTTTAATATTTTTTATTATATATTTTCCTCAATTACATTTCCAATGCTATCCCAAAAGTCCCCCATAGCACCCCCCACTTCCCTACCCACCCATTCCCATTCTTTTGGCCCTGGCATTCCCCTATATTGGGGCATATAAAGTTTGCAAGTCCAATGGGCCTCTCTTTCCATTGATGGCTGACTAGGCCATCTTTCGATACATATGCAGCTAGAGACAAGAGCTCCGGGGTACTGGTTAGTTCATCATGTTGTTCCAACTATAGGGTTGCAGATCCCTTTAGCTCCTTGGGTTAGTTCTTATGTTAACTAAAACTTCCTTTTAAAACTTAGTGAGCATGCTGGCTATCGTGGAGGACGTGATAGAGATTTCTCTGAATATTTAAGTGGAAATTCATACAGAGATACATATGGAAGTTATGGTAAGAGTCCTATTTTACTTGGTAAATAAATGCCATCTTAATGAATTTTACACATACAGAGAAAAGTAACATGGGTTATACATTAATTAGGTGGTTGGAGTATTTGCTATTGCAGTGTTCTTAACTGATTAAATGTACAGCCTTAAAGCTGTTTTCTTACTTGGTCATTTATCTACTTCAGGAAGCTTCCATGAGGCACCATCTGCAAGAGGTGGAAACAACCGCTATGATGACTATAGTAACTCACAAGATGGATTTGGTGGAAGAGGAGAAACATACACACGCAAGAGAAGTAACATATATTCAAGTGACTATGAATGTAGTGGTAGACAAGAAGTGCTTCCACCTAGAGATAGGGAATACTTTGAGCGTGAGGGCAGACAAGTAAGAGGGCATTCACTTAGGGATAGGCTGTATAGTGCATCTCGTGAATCATACAGTAGTAATACCAAGATTTGGGGGATCCCATGGAGTTCGTGGAGAAAGCAGATATAAAGTGGAGGCAGGTACTAAAGTCTTAAGTTGTGTACCACACATTATTTCTAAGAAGAAAAATAAGATGTTATTCCTATGTTCTCTAAATGTTAAAAGAAATATGTTGATTTAGGAGATAAGGCAAATATTAAGTTTTACTGCATTACCCGAATACTGAAATACATTGGTTGGGGGGAAAGTGAAATAATGACTAACTTCCCATCCATGAATTCTTCTACAATGTAAAACAAGAAAACTTTAACTGTTCCAAAATGATTCTTTGTTAAGATAGCCTTGTTATTGTTAAAGTAGAATTTACCAGTAGAGATTATTTGCATAGTCAAAAAAAAATCTGTCAATAAAAATTAAAGCAAAGCCATTGTCTCATTTCGTTGTTGAGTACCAAAGTATTCCCTCCTTATTTTTGATGGCTTTTCCTTCAGCAGTGAATAAGCCCATCTATGTCTCCCTTTTCCAGTTTTCAATCCTGGGTTAGGCCCTTTAGTTGAGCTTTGTGGGCTGAAGTTCCTGGCAGCAAAGCAGTTGTCCAAATAACAGAGTCCAAGCCCATTACCGCTGCCCCTGCAGACCTGATTCCATTCTGGATGACGCTGCTCCTATCCATTAAGTATATTCATCCCTCATCTGACCAGAGTATGTCAATCAAGTCTTCCCTGACATTCTGGATGTATCCCAGAACTATAGAGCAATCATGCTGCACGTCTGAGGGTGGATCAGATAGCAGGGTGGCTGGCTTTAGGGCAGAGAGTGTGTTATAGCTTATGCGAGGGGAATTCAAAAGTAGAGCTTGAAAGTGCACCAGTCTGGCACACTGGCTTGGGTGGATTCCAGAGGGCCCCCTCAATAGCATTGGGGGTGGTGATAAGTTCCTGCCATGTGGTTATTTTGTCAGCATCCTTGTCTTGCAGGCCATCCTTGGGCCACCGGGTCCAGCTTCTTAGATAAGTAAGCCAGAGATCTTTTCTATGGTCCCAAAGTTTGGGTGAGCCACCCCCTTTTCTATCCCCTTTCTCTCATCCATATACAGGTGGGAAGGTTTGTGAATCTTGAGGAGGGCCAAAGCAGGCATCTCCAATAAGGCTCTTCTTAGAGTCTTAAAAGCCATGTCCATCTCAAGGGTCCATTCTATTTTGTCTTCGTGGCCCTGGGAGTCCTCATATAACAGTTTGGCTAACTCAGTGAACCCTGGCACCCGAAGTCTTCAAACCCATCATATCCCAGAAATTTCTGTACTTGCCTATGGGATATGTAACTGGGATGTTAAGTTTGGTGTGTTCCTGGTGTATGACAGCATGTGTTGGTCAGTCCCCTTTGGATATGTAGGTGACCTCATGTTGACAAAGCTGGGCCTTCTTAGCCAAGTTGACTCTGTTCCTGTAGGAGGTCTCATGTGGCCTCCTGACATGTCTCCAAGTCGGGGGCTCTCAATACATACTGGAGCACATCTATTTGGGGGTGTGCCCACAGGTACTCAGCCGAGTCCTCATACAGTGCCTCTTCAAAGGCAGTAGGTGGAGAGACCAAAATATTTTAAATTCAGACTCCATTTTAGAGAACCTGACCTAAGTTTGAAGTCAGGTAAACTAACATGCCCATACCTAGCATTAGTTTCCAAGTTAGTTTCCCCCAACAAAACCCAAGCCTAGCTCCGGTCTCTAGGCTCACCCCAACAAGACCAGCATTTCCAGGTTACACCCTGAACAAGACCAGCTGCTCCAGGTTATTACCCCAACAGATCTGTACCCCCAGATTACAAGCCCACACCCTGCCTAATGACCACCAATATAGAGGGAAATCGAAATTAATTTTACAGTTTGATTCCCAGCACCAGCCAATTATGCTAAAGGCCATAGTAGCTTTCCAATTAGATGTTTGCAGTTATTCCTGCCACCTGCCCCCGAATACCCCAAAGTACCTCCCCCTCCCCACTCCCAGCCACCTGCTGCTTGCTATAAAGCCTTGGATAGATGTTCAGGGCTCCTCTCCCCACCAAAAACTGTCCTGGCCTGTCTGAGGTGAGCTGAGAGACTGAGCTATCTTAACTAAAATAAAGACCTTGCTGTGAGATTGCATCAGATCAGCTCCTGTCTGGTTTAACATTTTCCTGGCATTATAGGATGAGTTCTTGAAACCTTGAGGCAGGAGTGGCCCTTGAAGCCTCTCTCCAAGTCTTGCCATTCAAAGGCAAACAGAAGCTGGCTTTTGGGTGCCAGAGACAGGCCACAAAGCCTTTCACTGGCTGAAGCTTCCAAAGGATGCTGCAGGTAGTTTGGTTAACAAAAGCCATGTTCACAGCAGAATGATGCTCTCTGGCTTCAGGGTCAAAAGCAGTATAGGCTCTGTAGGTTTCAAAAAGTCTTTCTATGTCTTCCCTGGGACTCTCACTCTTCCCCTGCATCACCTGGCTCACCTTAGGTAAGATTGTGAGCCATCTGGTGGCCTCTCAGAGCCCCACCCCGCCCCCATCATTATCTGGTGGTAGACCCAGCACCTCTCCTTACCTTTAACAGTTGTGTTAAAATCCCTGTCCAAGGAAAGGCTGCATCTATATCAACCTGAACTTGAGTGGGCGGGCCATTTGCTACTGGAACCAGTTCCCTGATGGGTCTCACAACTATCTCTCTCCTCTGTCACAAAGAGGACCTGGAGCAATTGCTGTCAGACATGCCAGGTGAGTCAGCATGATTACATCTAGACGACCTGTGAGAGCTAATGGTCTTTCTGAAATTGGGGAGGGGGTATGGAGGAGGGAGATTATGCAGCTTCCAGTTATTAATATCATCACTGGTAAATGGCACATATGCCATGAAGTGTCCCCCCTGAGCATTTGGTGTCCTGTAGCCCAGAGAGGTAAGGCTCTAGTATACTTGGCCCTCTGGGTAGTGTGAAGTAGACTCTGAGGGGAGTCTGGGGCTGCTCCTTCTTCTGCCTGTGCTGGCTGGACAGGGGTAGGAACATAAAGAGCAAGACAGAAATCCTCCTAGGGAGTAGAAAGGGGGAGCAAGGCCCATAACAAAAGTGTCTCATCCAAACAGGGGGCTTCTCAACCAGGTATCGCCACAAGGTGATGCATGGCACTTGGTCCCCAAGTCTCAGAAAGTAAACCTTCACCCTGTAAATGATAGCAGTAGAGGGAGGAAGTCTCCTCAGATCAAAGGTGGGCCATTTATTCCTACAATGGTGGTTAGTTTGCAGGACAAACAACCAGACCCAAGTCTTTTGCAACTCACTGAAAGTCCTTAGAATGGTTAGGGACAAGCCCAGTGGGATGCACTGTACCTGTCCCATTCTAGGAATCAAAGAAAAAAATTGTACAAGAGGACAAAAAGCACAAACATAACACAACATGGACAGAAACAGGAGGGTATTCCTGGGAAACCAAAACCAAAAGGCTGTCTAAGATGATCTTTCTCCCTGTGCATGAGAGGCCTATAGACACACAGCTAGTTCAGAATTCAGATGAGAACTAGAAAGTTCTCCTGCTTCTAGTAGGGGTTCGAGAATAGGGGTTTGGGAATGTCCTCAATTGCCTCAGGCCAGTTGACCAAATATGCATCCACTTTGTCCCTCTAGGCCTCAAACAGAAAGATTAAACCCGAAGCACAAACACAGAGATGGACAAGACAAAAGACAACTGGGTGCCCAGAATTACTGATCAGAAAAACACTTCACTCTTTGGGTTTGTATGGGGGGGGGGGAGTTGACAGGGATTGGGGGCTCTCTAGAACATCCTGGGTGAGACCTTCTAAATACAGAGATTCGTGATTTGTTGAAGAATGGTATCCAGGACTCAAATAGAATGGAAATACAAATACCCTTTTATTCTGCAGAAGTCCAGCATGCTTGGGGTTCCCTCATTTCAAGATGGAGAACCCAAAGTGAGTTCAGGGGCCCGATTTAAAGCACATGAGAGGAATTCCAGGTAGATAACCTCTACCTGAATCTGTTGAGGCCACAAGCTTGCTTAAAATTCTTAAAAGGCTTATATGAAATGGGTATATACTTTTTAACTTTTTGATCTAGATTCTTAGGATCAGGTAGTTGTTTTACTCACTGGTAAAAGAGAAAATCCTTTCATATGTTTTACCATGTCTCAGGCTTGATGCAAAATCTCTGGGCTGGAAGAATTGTACCCTGAAATTAAAGGAGTTAATTCTCTCTTGGAGATTGTAAAACCTCCTCCTCAACGTCAGAAAGAAGCAAAGCAATGAAAAAAGTGTCCATGCTATGAGGAACTGGACATGATTCACAAGTTTTAGGAGCAGAGAAATTGGAGCTGGAGGTAAGGGAGTGATATCATGAAGGGAAGAAAAAAACCAAAAAATGAAAAACCCTCCACCTGTCACAGAGAGGCACTAAATACTGTATCTTTAGGTCCTAATTTGGAATTTATTGCCAGTGTTAGTCTTGCTTTTTCCTGATCTTATTTATATTTTTATTTGTTTTTACTTTTTTATTTTGGGGTGGTGGTGGTTTGAGACAGGGTCTCTCCGTATAGCCCTGGATGTCTTGGAACTCACTCTGAACACCAGGTTGGCCTCAAACTCAGAAATCCTCCTGCCTCTGCCTCCTGAGTGCTGGGATTAAAGGCATGTGCCACTACTGCTTGGCTCATTTTTATTTTTAACTCTGTCATTTCTATTATTGTTTTATTTCTTTGCAAAACTGAAAAGCATCACTAGGCATTTCCTCTAGCCACTTTGCATCAAATATTCTCTGAATTTTTGTTTTTGTTGTTGTTGTTGTTTGTTGTTTGTTTTTCCAACAAGGAGCAACTTCTTTTCAGGGAAAGGAGACTGAAGTTCTCTAATAAATTCCAGGAATTTTATCAACTGATGACATTCCTCTTACCTCCTTCCTCCAGCAACAAAGTTTATAGAACTTCTCTGCCTTAGGTTTTCCATTGCTGTAAACAGACACCAGGACCAAGGTAACACTTATAAAGTAAAGCATTTAGTTGCCACTGGCTTACAGGTTCAGAGGTTCAGAGCATCATCAAGGTAGGAAGCATGTCAGTGTTTTAGATGCTTGAGAAGGAACACAGAGTTCTACATCTTGATCCAAAGGAAGCTAGAGGACTATTGTCTTCCAGACAACTAGGAGGAGGGTCTCAAAGCCCACCCATACAGTGACACATTTCCTTCAGCAAGGCTACACCTACTCCAACTAGGCTATAATAGCACCTCCTATTAGCACCATTCCCTGGGACATCATCACATTCTACAAACAAATGTCACTTCTTCAACACTGCCTGTTTTAACCTGAAAAAACCTTTAACATATACCTCTCAAGGCAGCTAGGCCAGACCAACTCCATAGTTCTCTACAGTTACCCAGGTAACAGGACCCCCCCTCCCATATGACTGTTGCGCCTCATAGCAGGACATCTTAGAATTCAGTAAACTCAAGAATCTGTTGGCAACCCACATGGATGGTGTGGATAGATATAGAAAGGCAACTTGTGGAATATGTCACAGATTCAGCAATCTGGGAGCTTCCTATACTTTCTTGAAGGATGCTGTTTGTACTGCCAGATCATCTGAGGCAAGCTTGTTAGGTACTAAAGATATAGTAAGTCTGGAAACAAGTGATGTATATTTCTTAAATTAAATCTGATCCTTTCCAAAGCAAATGAGTTTTAGAAACACATTTGATCTTGTAATAGTTCTATCTTTAGATCTTGGATCCAACTTGCTGTATCTTTATGTCTGTAGTAGCTTTAACTAGTCTACTTGTGTGGTCCTAAAAGACATCTCACAGTTTCTACGAGGATCACAAGAGATAGCACACAGTCTGTAAAGTGCTTTTCTTGGAGTTTTGCTGAGGCCCATGCAGGAGGAACAGTGAACACCTTTAGAGCTTGGGGAATACAGCCTACTGGTTAGCTCAGTCATGTTGGGCATGTCACTGGGATGCATGACCTCAAGGACTAAATGTTCTGAGGACTTCATTCATTCTATGGTGGAGTTTTGCTCTGCCTGTTGCCTTCACACCCCTCTTAATCTAAGAATTGTATGAAAACCCTAAGGGGGTTTCCAGCCCCTCACTGGAGTGGAGTGTCACTGGCACTCATAACAATCCTGTTTGATATCTTTCAAGCATTGCTGCTGAAACAGATTAATCATTCAATCACTTCCTAGGAGAGAATTTACAGATGTAGATTGTCACCAATGATCATCATCACCCTTACAAAAATTAGGAAAAATAAAATTGTTAGTGAAGCTAGGTTGAGATGTTTTACAACTGATTCTGATGTAGAAAGGCACACTCTTAACAGTTAAACCAATGACTTTTTGAGGTCAGGGAACAAGAAAAATGGCAGCACTGCCTGATGTGACTCTCACTGAGGCTGGACTGGTGAGGGGTGATTTCTTAAACCTATTTCTGCCCTCAGCTTCCTGATATGATTTAATAAAAGTTGCTGGTGAGTAGATGTGTATTCTGAGAATTTACTGTAAATAGGGCTGCTTTTATATGAATTTGTGATTCTTTTCAGATTCTTATATGGTTACTTTTTAAGATAAATCAACTGATCCTATGTAAACATACATTGCTGCTTTTGAGTAAGAAAGAGTGGCTAACAATTACTCTGATATCTAAACCACAAAAAGACCCAAGAAAGATAGAGAACTTCAGACCAATTTCCCTTATGAATATCGATGCAAAAATCCTCAATAAAGTTCTTGCTAACCGAATCCAAGAATCCAAGAACACATCAAAACAATCATCCATTCTGACCGAGTAGGTTTCATCCCAGGGATGCAGGGATGGTTCAATATACGGAAATCCATCAACGTAATCCAGTATATAAACAAACTCAAAGACAAAAACCACATGATCATCTCCTTAGATGCTGAGAAAGTATTTGACAAAATCCAACACCAAAGGCCCATACCTAAACAATAAAAGCAATCTACAGCAAACCAGGAGCCAACATCAAAGTAAATGGTGAGAAGCTTGAAGCAATCCCAGTAAAATCAGGGACTAGACAAGGCTGTCCACTCTCTCCATACCTATTCAACATTGTACTTGAAGTCCTAGCCAGAGCAATTCGACAAAAAAAGGAGATCAAGGGGATACAAATTGGAAAGGAAGAAGTCAAAATATCACTTTTTGCAGATGATATGATAGTATATATAAGTGACCCTAAATATTCCACCAGAGAACTCCTAAGCCTGATAAACAGCTCCAATGAAGTAAAAAAAAAAAAAAAAATGGGGCTCAGAGCTGAACAAAGAATTCTCACCTGATGGCAGAGAAGCACCAGAAAAAATATTCAACATCCTTAATCATCAGGGAAATGCAAATCAAAACATCCCTGAGATTCCACCTCACACCAGTCAGAATGGCTAAGATGAAAAATTCAGGTGACAGCAGATGCTGGCGAGGATGTGGAGAAAGAGGAACACTCCTCCATTGTTGGTGGGATTGCAAGCTTGTACAACCACTCTGGAAATCAGTTTGGCGGTTCCTCAGAAAACTGGACATAGTACTACCTGAGGATCCCGCCATACCTCTCCTGGACATATAATCCAGAAGATGTCCCAACCTGTAAGAAGGACACATGCTCCACTATGTTCATAGCAGCTTTATTTATAATAGCCAGAAGCTGGAAAGAACCCAGATGCCCCTCAACAGAGGAATGGATACAGAAAATGTGGTACATTTACACAATGGAGTACTACTCAGCTATTAAAAGGAATGAATTTATGAAATTCCTAAGCAAATGAATGGACCTGGAGGACATCATCACAAAGGAACTCACACAATATATACTCACACAATATATACTCACTGATAAGTGGATATTAGCCCAGAAACTTAGCCCAGAAACTTAGGATACCCAAGATATAAGATAGAATTTGCTAAACGCATGAAACTCAAGAAGAAGGAAGACCAAAGTGTGCACAATTTGCCCCTTCTTAGAATTGGGAACAAAACACCCATGGAAGGAGCTACAGAGACAAGAGTTTGGAGCTGAGAAGAAAGGATGGACTATCTAGAGACTGCCATACCCAGAGATCCATCCCATAATTAGCCTCCAAAGGCTGACACCATTGCATACACTAGCAAGATTTTGCTGAAAGGACCCTGATATAGCTATCTCATGTAAGACTATGCTGGGGCCTAGCAAACACAGAAGTGGATGCTCACAGTCAGCTATTGGATGGATCACAGGGCCCCCCGATGGAGGAGCTGGAGGAAGTACCCAGGGAGCTAGGGGGATCTGCAACCCTATAGGTGGAACAACAATATGAACTAACCAGTAAACCCTACCCCCCCCACGCCCCCAGAGCTCTGTCTCTAGCTGCAAATATATCAGAAGATGGCCTGGTCGGCCATCAGTGGAGAGAGAGGCCCATTGGTCACACAAACTTTGTATGCCTCAGTACAGGGGAACGCCAGGGCTAAGAGGTGGGAGTCGGGTGTGGTGTGGGGGAATGGGTGTGGGAGTGTGTGTCGGACTTTTGGGATAGCATTGGAAATGTAAATGAAATAAATACCCAATAATTAAAGAAACAACTTAAAAAATAGTCAAATTTCAGCTTACAAAGACACAGTGTCCCTATATCCCCCAGAAAAGTGTGTTTTTCACTGTCTTTTGGACAGCCTATGAAATCAGCCCTAAGAGTGAGGAGGAGACAGGGATGGTGGCTACTGGTTTTATTTTTCATAATGTGTTTGTGGATTTCCCTGGGAAGGCTGAATCAGTTCCCTTGGCCTGGTCTTCTCTGTTCCATGTGCAGGAGAGAATGTTTGAGACAGGAGTACACCTGGTACAGGATTCTTTGTGTGTTGTGTTGTGTTGCCTGTGTCTGTGCACTCTGCTCTGAATGTCCTTGAGGCAGACCTGCCAGTGGCCAGCTGAACTGCTCAGGGAAACAAGACCCTCAGAATAGGGCCCTTTACCTGAAGGTTCAAGGTTTTAGTGTGGGTGCTGATGGGTTCTGTCAATTCCCCTGTCCGTCATAATGTTTTAACACTGGCAATACAGTAAATAAGTTGGTCTTGGTAAATGTAAAGGACCCGTTCTCCCATCCGTGACATAGAAACATACTATTGTAAAGTAGTTGAGAATGCTAGAGGACCAAAAGTTCCCAAGAACCTGGGTCTAATAAGCCAGATGCTTGGATCTGGGTACTAGCAAGGTGTGGCTGGAGAAAAGATACAGACCTGGGACTGGAATGCCATTCACTGACTCTAATCCCTTAGCATTTGGTAGACATGAGCTGTTACCCAGATGAGGGAAGTAAGGGTGGAGCAGGCCTGCAGCTTAAGGCACACAATTGGCAGGATACCAATTGTGGAAATGGTGTCTTTGTCTTAGCCTGGTGAGAGGTGGAAAGAGCCTATTCCCTCCTATCCCTGAGAAAGACACACAGTATTGGAAAGTATTAGAGAACTGGGGAGGACTAAAACTCCCAAGGATCTGATTCTCTTAAGCCATGGCATATTCTTTTGGGGTGGTCCTGTGAGCAGAATTATAGAAAGCAGAGGCTGTCCATGGAACAGGCAGCAAGCAAGAAGCAGCCATGGCCAAGCTCTGGGAGATTCGTATCACCTTAGGTATCTGCAAGCAGTAGGGGAGTCCTGAGGTACCCTCTAGTGGGAGAAGGGAAAACACAGGTTTTTGGCCCTGGAGGACTGGCAAGGTGTGGCCAGAGGAAAACACAGAACCTAGGACCGACAATACATTCAGTGATAGCCCTTGGTAGGCAGGAGTTGTTACTCGGGTGAGGGAAGTGTCCCTAGCCTATCAGCATTCATAAATGTACTGTCCTAGTAACCAGAAACCCAATTTACTTGGTACTTCCAAGGCCACAATCCTCAGATCCGCATACATTTCCTGCCAGGAAAGAAACAACCTTCACACTGTCTACAATCCAGAGAGGAAACAGACCTCGAAACAAAACAGCTGCCCAACAAAGACAACCTAGAAATCAGCAGCAAGACCTGTAATCACCCTAAACCCACATTCTTCAATCCCAGGGTCAGAACACAATAATAGCAGGGACCACAGCCAGGTATCCTGTCACAGTATGCCCTAAATATTTCATGAGAGATGAAGCATATGAAAAAGCTACCCTAATTAATATGCAACATTCAGATGCTGGAATTAGAAGGCTGGCATTTATGTGGGTGCTGGGGATCTGAACCTGTCTTCACTTGGTGTAGCAAGCATTCTGCAAACTCAACATCTCCCTAGCATTGTCCCAATTATTGTGCTTTCCTCTTCACAACATGCTGAAAATGGGAAAATTAGTTTCATTTTGAGTCTACTGTACAAGATGACTGTAAGAGTTCATCAGTCAAATTAGTCACAATGAAATGGTTGAAGAGACAAAGAAATCAAGTCAGTTTCTAAAATTATCAAGAACCACAAGAGGATTCAACAAAATAGAACAATGTAGTAAACAAGTCAGAAAAAAAAAGAAAGAAAAGAAATCTAGATGGAAGATGAAACAGTTAAGAAAATCTTCCAAGAAACATTAAGCCCCTGGGGAGGAAAATGGAAACCTCCCAACAGGAAAAGTCAAGAAATCAAACACATAGGGAAAAGCATCATCACTAAACTAAATCATCCAGAAAGAAAAGAACTGTCAAAGCCTGAAGATGGGCTGAGGACACTCAGACAGAAAAAATAAACAAGCATTCCTACAACTTTGGGACATGATCACGATCTGAACGGCATCTGAGAATCCATGTAAGAAAATTCCCAACAGAGGAATCTGAATGGCCAAGAAGCTCAACATCCTTAGCCATCAGGGAAATGCAAATCAAACCCACCCTGAGAGTCTACCTCACACCACTCAGAATGGCGAAGATCAAAAACTCAGGTGACAGAAGAAGCTGGCTAGGATGTGGAGAAAGAGGAACACTCCTCCATTGCTGGTGGGATTGCATGCTGGTACAACCACTCTGTAAAATCAATCTGACAGATCCTCAGAAAATTGGAAATAGATATACCTCAAGACCCAGCTATACCACCCCTGGCATATACCCAAAAGATGCTCCACTATGTTCATAGCAGCCTTATTTGTAATAACGAGAAGCTGGAAACAACCCAGTTGTACCTCAGCCAAAGAACTGATGCAGAAAATGTGGTTCATTTGCACCACATGGAATACTACTCGGCTATTAAAAACGAGGGTATTATGAATGTTGCAGGAAAATGCGTGGAATTAGAAAATCTCATCCTGATTGAGGTAACCCAGAACCAAAAGACATGCATGGTATCTACTTACTGGTAAGTGGGTATTGGCCACAAATTCAGAATTCCCATGATACACCTCACAGACTGGAGGAAGCTTAATTAACAAGAATGAGGCCCATTTGTGGATATTTCAAACACACTTGGACAAGGGATCAAAATAATCACCAGAGGCAGAGGAAGGGAGGGAACTGGGTGGGAGAGGGTAGAGGCAGGAAAAGTGGGGGCTCAGGGTGTGGGGTTGGGGGGAGTTGAAAGCAGACTGAGGCATGACAGGAGACAAAAGAGAAGCCCAGTGGGCCAGGAGAGTAAATGGAAATATGGAGCAGTGTGCGGTGGGGGCAGGAGGAACCTCTAGAATGTCCCAGAGAGGTGAGTGAGAGGCTTCCAGGACTCAATGGTTATGGCAATACTCAAAATGCCTCACAGTAGGAAGACGGAACTGAAGAGACCACATCCAGCTAATAGAATGTCCCCCAGTTGAGGCACGGGGCCACCTATCGATGTTCAAAATTTTTGACCCAGAATTGAACCTGTCTAAAGGAAATGCAGGGACAAAGGTGGAGGAAAGACTGAAGGATAGGACATTCAGTGACTGGGCCCAATTTGGGATCCATCCCATGAGCAGGTATGACACCCTGACACCCTGACACTATTACTGATGCTGTGCTCTGTTTGCAGACAGGAGCCTAGTAGAGGTGGTGTCTTCTTCAGAGGCTCTCAGCTGCTAACTGAACCAGATGCAGATACTTACAGTGTGGAAGAGTTCAGGGAAGGAGTAAATGGAATTGAAGCAGATTGTAATCCCATGGGAAGACCAATGGTATCAACTAACCTAGAGCCCTCAGAGCTCCCAGAGACTTAGCCACCAACCAAAGAGCATACACAGGCTGGTCCATGGCTCCTAACAGATGTTGTAGTAGAGGACTGCCTTTCCTGGAATCAGTGAGAACAGGTATATATAATCCTATAGAAACTTGATGCCCCAGGGAAGGGGGAGGCTGCTGGTGGTGAGGCTCTGGTGGGTAGGTTCCAGAGCACCTTCTCAGTAGCAAAGGGGAGGGGCATGAGGTTAAGAACTCTGGAGGTGGGACCAGAAGGGAGACAACATTTGGAATGTAAATGAATCAAACAATTTCATAAAGAAGATGAAACCATGTATGGGAGAATGAGGGGGAAGTCTGGAAGTTGTAGAAACAAAGAGTGAGTGGTATTGGGTCGTTCATGTACATACAGCATACATATAAGAAGTAAACATGAACTTTTAAAAAAAATCCACATATAGAACAAGGAGCTAAAAGCAAAGGAGACCAAAAATAAATGAATAAACATATTCATTTCAATTGAATTTTCTTTTTTTATTGGATATTTTCTGCATTTACATTTCAAATGCTATCCCAAAAGTCCCCTGTTGTTCCCCCCACCCCGTAATGCTCCCCTACCCACTCAACTCCCACTTCTTGGCCCTGGCTTTCCCCTGTACTGGGGCATACAAAGTCTGGCACACCAAGGGTCCTCTCTTCCCAATGATGGCCAACTATGCAGCTAGAGACACAAGTTCTGGGGGTACTGATTAGTTCATATTGTTGTTCAGTTGAATACTTCAATGGAATCACAGCCGCCAGTTCCCTGAATTCAGGGCAATGTGTGCACATGCAAATACAGGAGACATTTATAAGTCAAAATACATATGACCCAAAAAGGTCTTTTCTGGTCACACTATATCTAAAACAGCGGTTGATACTGGAAACCCAAAGACCTACTCAAGGCTAATGAAGTCATGGATCTTGGAGATTAAGCTACAAACATCAGTTTACTAGAACAGCATAATCCCTGACTACACTCCCAGTATTTTGTACCTACACCCATAGATGTGTTTAGTGCTCACCCTCCATCAAAGCAACTTCTCTGCAAATGGATAGAGACCTTTGCAAAAAACCTTTATCCAATCAAAATGCAGAGAGCTGTGGGCCCCTGTGCCATCAGGTACATTTTGAAATACAATTTCTGTATCTAAGCTCAAAAAATCACCACAGAACGAGGGGAAAGGAATAGTTTAAGAGCCAGAGAGGATCAGGGAGTCTCACATGCTGTGAGACTGTGTCTCATGCAATGTTACAAACTCACCATGTTGAGCACCTAAACATGAGCTGAACAAGGAGAAAAGAACTACAGGCAACTGAGGAATGCTGAGAATGGGAGAATAGGCCTCCCCAGGGAGAAGCACACCAATTGTTTATCCAATCCTTAATATGCAGTCCTGAGGACATACACACAAGTTACACTGGATAAAGGGAGCTGTTAGTATTCATGTATTCATAAATAGCTATGTATATATGCGAGTGTGTACATAAAAGGGACTATTGAAAGAACGGCCATGAATTTCAAAGAGCAAGGAGGAGTGTATCAGAGGGGTTAGAGGGAAAAAGGCAAAGGGTTACAGAAATACTATGATATTATTATCTCACAGAAGCAGTAACTGTTTTAAAAGCTATGAGAGGAGGGGGAGTTTTAGGGAAGGGAAAACATGATCAAAATGTGTCATATGGGAAGATTTTAAGAGCCAAAGATTTTAAGATAAAAGAAAACCTTAAAACAACAGAGACTACTGGATGAAAAGAGTATTGAAAGCTGCCAGAGAAAGTAACAATTTTGCACAACCATTTTCTTCAGAATTACTTTAGATCTCTAAGACCATGCTCTTAATAGCCTGCCACACATTCCACCAGTTTTACATCCACCACAAGACAAAGTAACAGCCAGCCACATAACTGCACTGAGCAGAGCTGTCTTTTTAAATCAATGTAACTCTATGTAACACCTTCCAAGGCAAGTAGGAACATCAACCATTCATGAACAGGAGGGCAGAACTGCACAAAATAAAGGAATGAGGAAGCAAGGTACCTGAAATCACAACGTCTCAGGAGTGAACTCCTTTTGCAAAAGTGTCCAACTAGGAAACTTTAGACACTTCAACTCAATAACCCCAAAGTCATTAGGAGAATAAGAAACATACAGTTCTGAGTCAAGCAGAAAAACAAGGCACATGTAAAGGTGGGAAGCCAGTTGACAAGAGACAGCACAGTTGGCCTAATGACCTTACATTTAAAGAGCTGTCCAAAGTAAAGGAGGCCGATTACATGAAAGCCTAGGCTAAATCAACATATTTAGTAATAATAATAATAATAATAATAATGATAATACACTAAAGTGGTGTTAAGTAGCAACCAATTTTAGGGCCCCTTTTTCTAGTAACAACCTTTTATCCCCTTATCTCAGATGAGCAAGTGGCAGAAAAAAAAGACAAATCAGGAGACAAGATAAAGTAAGACACAGGATCCTAACCCAGACCAGCCAGGACTGGAGCCTCTGCTTCAGCTGAACATCACTAGGACTGACATGTGGCAAGAGAAAAGAAAGGGTATTAACATTAGGTAAGGGCTGACCTCCTCATGATGGCCTTACTGCCACAGGGATCACACCATTTCTCCCTAAGCAGAAATGGCAAGAGCAATGAGAACAGCTGAAGTTTAATCTTCACTATTGTATCTGAATACAGGATAATGTCCATGCTGCTTCTGTGCAGCTGGACTCTTGTCACCTTTTAAGAATTGCAGTTTAGGATAAGGAGTCCACTTCTTCCTAGGGACAGCAGCACACCCACCCTTCAGAGGAGAGGAAGACACTCTACTACTTACAGGCTGAAAATTTATTATTATGAATTTCAGTTCTTAACAATGTAAAAACAGCACTAAGAAAAGTTCTTAGGAACAAGGAGGTTTAAATTGACATTTCATCATAACTAGAAAGGTTCTGATATAGACTGAGAGATCTGAAAGAACTGAGTCAGTAAGAGATCAGCGGATGATGTATCGTACATAAGGAACCTCTATGTCGTCTCCACTGTCACTGTTGCAGCACAGCTCAAACACAAGGGACTTCACATGATGTCCCAGTTTTTGCTTTGACACACAGCTCACGATCTCTGTCATCCTGAAATCAAAGAGCAGGAGACTTAAGAAGGAAGCAACCAAACATTGAAGGAAATGTGGCAGCAGATTGTAGAAAAAGAATGGGGAACCACACTGGGTTGTTGAGAATCCCATCCAAGGCTTACACTCCCATCAGCCCAGAGGCTAACTCACGGCTGATCCAACCGTTCCTTGAGCTTGCTGGCTGGCATAAAGACAGAATAGAGCATGGACACACCCTGGGACACCATGATGACTTCCAGCTTGTGCTCTGTCTGCAGAAGTTAGAAGAGATAGGAGTGGTGACTGTGAGATGGATAGTGCTGCTAAACCAAGTGGGCAGACCCCAAAAAGGGGGAGTTCACACAGGAAGGAGCCCTACCTTAAAGTAGTCTAGAAACTGCTGCAGGGTCATCTCCTCACCGCTAGGTTGCAGTCCCTGCACATCAAAGCGATCCCACAATGTCCACTCTTGATCATAGTACTAGGGGACAAAGGTAAGTGCTAAGAGGGGACTACCCCAAATGTTCTTAACATATTACAAGTGCATTAACCACAGCTCAATAATCAAAAACACACTTGTGGCATTACCTAACCATGATTAGGCAGCTTGAGTCTTTGTAAAGAAAAGGATACGTACACACTGCTAAGTCCCTGGTTTCCCTTTCCCTCATTTAACATCCCTCTTAGCTCTCCATGAACTGTTTATGTCAGCACCCTTCCTGCTTTTTTTTTTCTTTCCTGCTTCGTTGACACAGAATCTCACATTCTAGCAATATCTGAGCCAGTACTACAATTATGTTGTCCATGCGTTTGATGAATGAACACAGGTATTCAAAATATATCTTAGTGATGTAACACCTTATCTGCTGAGAAGCAAACTGCTCCCCACCCCCCACACCCATGCACAAAGGCACACACGGGCACACAGACACTCACAGAGCACACACAAACACACTGTATTGATGTACTCAGCATCCCTGAATGGTAACATCAAAATTTCCTATTCTTGGAGGTCCCATACCTGATGACACGCTGGAGCCAGAGGTGCAGAGAAGCTAAACAAAGGCAGAGCCAAGTTGATAAAACTGTTTTTGTAAGACTCCAGTTGTTGGTGGCCCTGAACCACCTTGTACAGCTCCAGACACACAAGACCAACTATAGCAGATGTGGTGGTTGCAATGGCTGGGATGATCTTGCCTGCAATCAGTTTGCTCTGTAAGACAGACAGTGACCACCAGGGATTACTGTTTAGGAGGAAGTAGGGGTCTACAAAGGCCCAAATGAAGGAAAATCAGCTTGGGCAAGGGTCAGTGGTACATCACAGACTCCTATTACCTTGTGCCGGTCTGCTGGGGAAATGCCATAGTTTTCGGCTCGGAGGTTGGATGCTGCCACAATGAAATCCATGTGAAAGTTGCTGTCGTCATCCTTTTTTTTGTTTGTTTGTTTGTTTTGGAGTGGAGAATTAAGAGAGTGAATGTCTACTTAGGATCCCAGTGTCTCCCCCAACTATGTACTGTGTTAACTCTGATGACCATTTGAAGTAAATGCATGCAGGTATTTTCAATTTTGTTGTTGTTTTAAGTCAAATATAATTATTACAATTCTAACCTTCCCTCCTTCAAATCCCCCTGCTTTCCTTTTAAAAGCCATGGCCTTGTCTGGCTTAATACCTAAACATAAAACCTTAATAGAACCTACTCAGCCTGTGAGCACTACTTGTACTCCATGATTTCAGGGATGACAACAATTAGGAGACAACAATTAGGAGACTCAACACTGGGGAAGAGTATTTCTCCTACCTAAATAACTTCCTTAGTTGCCTGTAGTTCTCTGTCTATGGGTGGGTTCCAATAATACCTGTCCCACTCCTCCCCTTATTATGTGTCTACTGGGACCCTGGGAACTCACAAACCACTCAGCAAAGCAGGTAGGCTAACTGCAGACCTTCACTCTCCTTCTGATCCTCCAAGTCTAATCTCCAGCTCTGGAGCAGAATACCTATAGCAGCCTCCCCAGTCATCTCTAGTGGACCCCACAGATCTTTCCCTCCTAGTCTCCCTCCACACATTCCTTGATTTGTCACAGATCTGAACTACAGGAGGCCCTCTCTGGGAAACTACAGGCCATGCTGATCCAGAAAACAGGCAGGCTAACTTTAACCAGATCTCTCCCCATCCCCCATAGTCCCCACACTCTCCCCTCAGCTCCTTCAAATCAAATCCACAAGCCTCATCCCTAGCTCTAGACCAGACTACCTCTGGCAGATTCCCACCACACTTCATCTCTAAAGATCCCACAGATGTTCCACTCCTAACTCTCCTAATTGCTTTGTTCTTTCCCCTAATTTCAGCAAGCCTTCCCTGGGAAACCAGAAGCATGGAAGCTCTTTAGTAGACCTGCATGCTGTGGTCTCTGCTAAGTCTCTGTCCCCATAACCATGGCAATGACTTATCAGCTCCTAGTCAAACATCCTGTTTTCCCTCCCTCTCATAACCCCAAGCCCATTCCAGTTCCTGTGTCTCAGGTCCAGATACTAAGATACACATTTTACCTGGAAACCCCAGTCCCCCACACCTATCAGGGCCCCAGTTTGTCCACCATGATCAAGTAGGCTTCATCCGTACTTGGGCTAGGGATGTAGGTCCACTAGGCTAGGCTAGTGCAGGGAATAAGTGTGATAAACAAACTGAAGAAAGAATAAGGGGTGAGGCCATTAAAATTATGGCGATGTGAGGGGAATTCAGAAAACTAATAAAGTAGAAACTTCCTAAAATGTAAGCTCTCTTGTGTGCTCATGCACACACACAAATACACCCATACGCACACACACATACACACAAGTACACCCACATGTACACAGACATACACATGAGACACATTTTTATACACACACACACACACACACACACACACACACACACCCATGTGTGTGCACACATTTACCAAACACATGCACACGGGTTTTAATGATATCACCAATTAATGAGGGAGACATAGTCCCCCCACTAGCCAGCTCTTGTCACAAAGGAAGCCTCCTTTACTGGGAGTGGGTTCCATCTAATTGAGTTACAGCCCGAAGGAGTCCCATGGGAATCCTCAAATAACCAAGGCTGTTGCAAAGACTATAGGCTGCTCTCCACAAACTGAGAGCAAGACCCCAGAGCTGAAGACAACACCTACCCAACCCACTGCACATGGAGATGCCTACTCAAAACCTTCACCCCTACAGGATTCCTGAGTCTTTGGTACAGGAAGTTGCTCTGCATGCTGTCAACAGAAAAGCATAAACACCAAGCCAGCCACAAAACTTTTATCTGCAACAGAGTTCTGCCTGCAATACATACTAGGAAAACCCTGGTATAAAGCTTGAGGGAGTAATCAAGCAATACTTGATCTGACTTAAGACTCTCAACACGGGGTGGATCCATACCCAATACTGCTTGGGTGAACAAGAACCTGCGATATTCCAGGGATCTAATGTAAAATCAAATGATACCAGTCTGAGCAAAGACAGAAGAAAGAAAAATGATACCACAATGACAGAGTGACTCCTGGTGATTAATACTCTTCTATGTTTCGGGATCAGTGTCTTATTCAACCACCATCAGAGAAGTGTCCTCCTGAAGCAGATGGGAATATAGAGACAGACCCACAGCCAGACATCATGCAAAGGCTGGAGAGACCTTGGAAATCCATCCCTAAATGGGATGCCACCCTGAAATCCATCCCTTCTCATTTCAGGACATCTTCTGGAAAAGGAGGCAGAGAGAGTGAGGGGATGGAGGACACCAGGAGGACAAGGCCTTGTAAGTCGCCTGAGCAAAGCTCATAGGAACTCAGAGAGTAAAGCAGTATATACCTGTCAATTAAAAATCCTATGGACTCTACAGGAAAGGATAGAATAGAAGGGGGACATGCAGGAGGCAGAAAGAATACTGGGATAGAGCCAGGCACAGGAGATTCGTCCTGGGCTGGCCAACACATGGTAAAGCCAGCCCTGTGGCAGAATGTAGACTAAAATAAATGGTTATATTGAGTTAAGTCCTGTCAGAGACGAGCCTAGCTATACAGCCAAAATATCTGTAAATATATTTTGCATCTGTCTGAGTCTCATTTAAGGGAGCATGGGGCTAGGAGGAAGAACTAGGACTAATCTACATTTAAGGGACTTAGCCAATACATAATGAAGTAGACAGTTTTTTGTGGGGGTGATGTTTTATTTTGATAAGAGTTTTTCCAAGAAGCTCCTGATGATGACCAGCACTGACAGGTAACATGGCACCACAGGCTGCACTACCAGCTTGGGCAATGTCAATGTCAGCAAGGACAATCTAATGCGATCATCAAGACCTACCGGGAAAAGAGATGGTGCTGCTCACCCAATCTCCCTCTAAAAGAAATCTATCAGTCTTCTTATGAGCCCACAGCAGTCACAGTACTGCATTCTTGTAATCCCAGCATACAGGCACAGAGACAGAATGACCCTAAGTTCAAGTCACCCTAGGCAACATAAATGCTGTCTTAAAAACATTTTTAATCAACAGCAAAGAGTCACTGGGCAGAGGACTCAAGCTTCAATTAGGGCTTTTGTACAAAAAAGTCAAAACATAGCTCAGGCAAGGTGACATTCCTTGTGTGAGGTAGCTTCCTCCCTAAAGCTCTTAACATCCAGATTAATTAGAGTACTCTGAGTCTGGTCCACAGAGGAAAAGTGAAAGCCTGTAGAAAAGATCTAGGGGGCTGGTGAGATGGCTCAGAGGGTAGGAGCACTGACTGCTCTTACAAAGGTCCTGAGTTCAAATCCCAGCAACCCTATGGTGGCTCACAAACACCCAAACTGAGATCTGATGCCCTCTTCTGGCATGTCTGAAGACAGCTACAGTGTACGTATAATAATAAATTAATCTTTTTTAAAAGAAAAGTAGTAAAGTAGTAGTAGTAGTAGTAGTAGTAGTAGTAGTAGTAGTAGTAGTAGTAGTAGTAGAAGTAGTAGTAGTAGTAGTAGTAGTAGAAGTAGAGGCAGCAGCAGCAGCAGGGGCAGCAGCAGTAGTATCGGAGAAGGAAAAAAAATCAAACTGTCAGGAAAGAGAGGTTGAGAGAGAGGACACTGTTGACACAGTATGGTGAAACAACAAATTACCAGCTCCCTAGATAAAGTAGGAGGGCTGCTTTTGAGCATGGGCAGAGCACATGTCTATTGTGGCCAGTGTGGTGTGAGCAAAGGAGCTCTGCTGGAGTGGCAGGAGACAGAAAGGAGAGAGGCAAGGGAGATGTGTAGCACTTAGTAGGGGATGGACTTGCAGTTCCCAGGGAAGTGTTAGGTGCCCAGGACCAAACAAGGATGACATTAGTGGAAATACCCAACAAAGGGGTGACAGAACCAGTACAGATTATATTCAGTGCATCGGTTGAGGGACGGTACCACCTAACTATCTAAAAAAATTTATCCAAGAATGGTTCCTGTCTAAAGGAAATGCATAAAGAGCGGAGCAGAGACTGAAGGAAAGGCCATCCAGAGACTGCCCCACATAGGGATCCATGCCATCTGCAGACACCAAACCCAGACACTATTGCTGATGCCAAGAAGTGCTTGCTGACAGTAAACGTGGTCTAGCTGTCCCCTGAGATGCTCTGCCAGAGCTGGACCAGTAGATATGAAAATACTAGCAGACAGCCATCAGACTGAGCACGGGGACCCCAAATGGAAGAGTTAGGGGAAGGACTGAAGGAGCTGAAGGGTATTGTAACCCCATAGGAAGAACAACAATATCTAATAACTGCCCCCCCAAGCCCCCACCCTAGAGCACACAGGGACTAAACCACTGCCCAAAGATTACACATGGAGGGACTCACAGCTCCAGCTATGTATGTAGCAGAAGCCTGCCTTATCTGACATCAATGGGACAGAAGGCCCTTGGTACTGTGGAGGCTCCATACCCCAGCATGGGGGATGCTAGGGTGGTGAGGCAGGAGTGGTTGAGTGGGTGAGCACCCTCATAGAGGCAGAGGAGAGAGGGGATGGGATGTGAGGGTTTGTGGAGGGAAACTGGGAAGGGGACAACATTTGAAATGTCAATAAATAAAATAATATCAAAAAATTAAGAGTCTGGTGTTGTTTTCTTTTCTTGGTTTCAGAAAGTCCTGTTGTACTAGGTTTTTGATTGATTTTGAGAAAGAACTCAAAGTTTGGTGGGTAGGGAGGGGATGATGATCTAGAAGGACTTGGGGAAGGAGAAGAATATGCTCAACGTATACTTAAATTTAAAAACAGTTTTAAATAGGAAAAACAAACAAACTCCTGCTGGTGCTGCCTTTGTTCAGGTCTTGTTTCTTGTCATTTATAGGAGATACAATCTACAATCACCAAGTTTTTTTTAATCCCCTTGCTCTTACGTTTTTCCACCTTTTCTTCCCAAGTCTGAGGAGCAGTTAATTGTGTTGTAGATGTATCCACTGAACATAGTGAACAATACTGTCCTGACCACCTGTGGTTTGTGGAAATCAAGGTAGGTACTAGGGTCCTAGCCAAGTCTCAGGACTAGTGAATTAATGAATCTTAGAGAAGAACTGCTTAATCCCACTTTATTAAGCCAGCCAAATTCCTAACTGCATTCTAAGTTTCAACTCTTAGGTGCACAGGTGTAGCTCTCACCCTTCATCAAAGAAAGTTCTCTTTTAAACAGAAGGAGACCACTGCAGGCCTACAATCTTGACAAAAGCCTATGCTAGGCACCTGCGCCCACCTTCCTAACCATCCCAGCTACCCCACACCAAATACCTTCTCAAACTCAATGGGGTACATCTTGAATCCAAGCATCTTGTCTGGAGTAGGAAGTGCAGTCTTGAGTTCCTCCAGGTGGCTGTCATCTGCAGAAAGGACACCATGGTCTCTGGTGAACCCACTGCACTGCCCAAGGTAAATCTGGACTGGGAAGTGGTGTTTATGTAAAAGTATTTGAAAGGGAGAGGCATCCTGGAAGGTGTAAGGGAAGGGGAGTCGAGGAGAGAAAACACTTCCCTGCCCAAAGGGCACAGGGAAGTAGGGGTGAGGAATACAAACACATGAAGACCTGGAGGTCCTGAGTAACAAAGATGAAAACCTCACAACAAGGAAGCAGCATATTCACACACCATGAAAGATGGAAGCAACTCAATTACCCACCAATAAGTTAAGAGACAAATGCAGAAGCTGTAAAAAGGGGAGAAAATTGTAGGACTATATTAATATACAACCATTACACTAAATAAAGTAGATAAAGTAAATGGGACACAGGAAGAAATCTCTGCTTTGAGTTTGCTTCCCTGTGGATCCACTAATATGATACAGCTAGTGGTCAAAAGATTCAAACAAAAAAAGGTAGACAAAGGTTTTCAAGGATGGTGAGGTGGTAGAGAATGGGAGAAGTTGTTCAAGGGCCACAGGAGTTTAGTTTTGTAAGATGAAGACGATGGAGCTGAGCAAAGTGATTTAGATTAAGTTCACAGGAAGATAGAATCTAGTTAATGGAAAGAAATGGCAAGCAAGTCGGGAGAGGGGAGAGACACACTGTTATGAACAAACAGTGAATGAAGGAGGGGAAAGTCTCAAAGGAAGATTGTTGGTCAAATCTCACTCATGAGGAGACAACTACTCTCTGAAAGGCAAACTGAGGAACTGTATCAACTTGGGAGAGTTTTATAAGAGAACAGATTCCTCAGGGAGATCAGAAGAGAAAACAGAGTGTGTGACACAGAGTGCAAAAATCGAGGTGTGCTTTAAGCAGATACAGAGAGGACAGGAACACAGAGGGAGAATAGAGGCGACCTGTTACCAAGGAGACAAAACAGCAAAGGTATCAAGACACCCAGAGGGCAAGGAGCAGTCCGGTTCTTTTTGCATGAAAAGTACATAAATTGAGAAGAAACAAGAAGGAGAATTCGACAAAGTCATCAGACAAGGAAGGCAATGAACCATTTCCATTAAGTCCATATTGCAGAGAAATGAGATACAGAGGTTTTGTTTTTCCACCCATCAACCCTTAAGCACAGACTAGGTAAATCTCAGGAATACAGTGAAAATCCTGGCCAGTGGCAAACACCAGAGGGAAGGCTGAGTGGGACAGAATACAAACAGATGATCCCTGAACAAATGGTGAAGCATTCTCACCGATAGTGGTGGCACTGGTACTCTGCAGCTCCTGCTCAGAAACATGGATCCTGATGCCAGACTTGGGAGCAAACTTGGGGACCGGCAGAGACTGCAGGAGGTTGGCCACAACAGCCCAGTCCTGGGACCCTCCTAGTCCGTATGTCTGAGCAAACAGGTTGGCAGCAGCCATCACATAATCCAGATGCAGGGGCTGAAAGAAAGCCATGGCAAAGGAAAGTCAGCTTAACAGCCACAGGTTAAGAGTGGAGAGACCCACTCCCCACATACCCACCTGGGAGATCCCAAGGACACTTACATTGTTTATGTCAAAGATGAGAGGATGCGGACAGCGTTTTGGTCCTGACCAAAAAAGTGCTCCAGAGCTCGTAAGCTAGGAGAATGCAAAGGTATGAAGAGGACAGAGGGAGAAGCACTCTCAGGCAGTCCTCAGGCCAAGAAGCCTAGGTTCACCATTCTTGGGAAATTCACAATGAGTCAAACACATGGCAAGTTCAACTTACCAATTTATATGAGGCAATATTAAGAAATGAAAGTTAGTCCTTTCTAAATGCCCACAAGCCACCCCTACTTCACAGATACGGCTTACCAAGACCTTAGGCATGTCACGAACCAGTGTCCAACACACCTGGGACTTGAACCTACTTCATGCTTAACTATAAAACTTCTCACAACTACAGCCCTCAAAGAGAACTCAGCAGTGGCTCAGCCCACAGGTGCAGCTGGGAAGGAAACTAAGCCCCTTGCCTGGCTGACAGAAGGAGGAAAACACAAATCCTTGCACCAAGTCCTGGCCTACACCTTGCCTTGAGGTGCCTGTGGCAGCTAGACTGCCTGGAAGAAGCCATGTATCCAATTTCCTGGAAATGTGCTCAGCCAAATACATCCACCGAGTATGTAATACCTGAGTTGGAGGGAAGTTGTGCAGCAACTGCTGGATGTTGTGAGAATACTGGGTGTGCCAGTGCTGGTAGGCCCAAGTCACACAGTCAGCCCAAGTCTGTGGCCTCTGCAGGACCAGGCTGCAGTGTATGGCCTCCAGTACTTCCAAAGGCTGGGTGCCTGCTAGTTGCAGTGTCCGCTCGATGAACTTGGGGTCCCTATCCAATACAAAGACCTGGATTACTTCAGAGGCCTAGAAGTAAGGTTTCTGGGCAAGCCTTCTTTCTCCAGGGAAAATGTCATTCCTGACCATTTCCCATCACCCTCCACCAGCAAAAGGCTCAATCAACCATTAGTTATCCAAAGCATCTACCAAGGATGTGCCTTGAGGAGAGCAGACAAGGACGCCTTTGTTGATTGGCTTCTGTTGGCTGTTGGTTTGTCTGTTACTTACATGAGGTATTGGTTAACGTTTTCAGCTGACTGCTTGAAGAGCCCTTCAAACTCATCCCGAGCCCACTACAGACGGAGCAAACAAATGCATGTCAGCAACGGCCAAACAAACAAACCAAAACCAAAACCAAAAAAGTTCTTGTACACATTAGTGATACAACCAGTTAGTAAAGACTGTTCTGGGTGAAGACTGCATTAACCTGTACAATGAGGATACCCACGTGTTCCAGACCAGAGGTCATAATTTGCAGCCAAGTACGTATGTGTGAGAACCTGGAATGTTCATGGCAATACAGGTGCGATGTGTTTGGATTATAAGAAAGAGAGACAGAAGGGAAGAAGTCACACTTAAAAGAACAATGACCTATTGGCAGTTACTCTTAGTACTGAGCAGAACAGCACCCAGGTCTCAACAGGAATTTCTCTGGTTTTTGTTGCTGTTGTTTTGTTTGCCCCCCCCCCCAGGTTTCTGAGAACTAGGAGGTCACTGCAGAAATGGTCTGGGGCATGTACACAGACACTGGACCATACAGGTTCTAAATTCTAACTCTCACACATACTTACCTGCTTTTATGACCTATTGCAGTGGAATAAAACTCCCCTGTAGCCAGCTGGTTTTCAAGTCTCTGATGTAACTAGCTAGCATTTACACTCATCAAAGTTAGTGTGTGAGCACATGCAGACTGCAAGACTGAGTGTGGTGCCAACTACAAACCCACTGCTAAGAATTTTACCAAAGTATATGAACAGCCCATATCCAGCCTAAGTGCTTTACAAAATCTCCCTGGTAGGTATTACTTCAATGCACATTTTGCACATGAGGAATCTGAGGACCAGACAGGTCTCCTCCTACAAAGTTACCGAACACATTCTAAAACCTTTTGTGCTACTCTGCCTGCTGTACAGACTCAGAGACATTTTATAACCTGGAACAAGAAACAGGATAAAGGAATTTGGTTGGAACTCTCTAGTCTATTCCTACCTGATCTCCACCTGCTTGGCATGGCCTCAAAATACTGACACTATGAGCCGAGGAGCAAACAGAAACTAAACAACCCCCACCCAACCTCCCTGGGCCCCGTTGAACTGGAGGAACACAAGCAGAACTAGGCTCTGGGTTTAGTGTCCAGTAGAGCATTCATTTTGTCCAGCCAGAGGACACACAAGATTTTGTACTTGACAACACAGACAGAAGTCACACTGAAAAACCAGCTGTTTAACTTAACACTTTGGGTAAGATTTTAACACACCAAAAATGCACTCATTATTACAGGTAAATTAGGAAATCAGCAGAGACAACAATAGCTGATTTGTGTAGCAAAAAGCATCGTTTATGGGTCATTCTCACTCTTCAGACACATGTCCAACTGATAGGTTCTCTTTAACTCTTTCAAAACTAGAAGGTTAAGGTTAATTGTTGTACTTAAAATGTTTTCCATACAATATAGTTGGATTGTATTTTTTTCCTTCTGCCAACCCCTCCCAGAACCTCCTAAACTCCCCAGCCACTTTACTCACATGCCATCTCTCAAGAAAACTCTATAACAAGTAAAACCCCAAAGAAATAAAGAAATAAAAACCCACGAGCAAGACAAGTAATACCAAAACAGAAGTGCACAAGAAAAAACCTGAAGTCCACCTGGCCACCTTCTTCTAGGCATGGAGCCTACCCTGGAATGTGGTTGATATATGCCATTAACATTCCATTGTAGAGGAGGTTTATTCCTTTTCTGAGCTTGGTTAGAGCTGTCAATTTGTGTGGAATTCCCCTTCTTTGTGTTGGGATTTTGCCTGGCTTGAACTTGTACAATTTTGAGTGCTGTCAATCAGAAGTGGATGACTCCAAAGAAACCATGTATGATACATAGATAACACACGTGGGCTGGTATACATATGATTGGTATAAAGACATGGGACGTGTTCCGGACCCAGAACACTTCAGAATCTAGAAATCTGTAGCAGGAGACTGGCAAAGGCTCGAGGACCTAAACCTACCACCTCCCATTCCTCCCAAGGTTGATCACCTGCAGGGTGTGCTCTATGGCATTAGGGAAGTTCTTCAGTGTGCAGATGGGGATGGATTTCTCAGGTGGGTCCTGGCTTGAGCTGTAAGATTCTGTCAAGAAGGGAACAACCACCTGCACATTGCCCTTGGTGCCCAGCGTGCCTGATTCCAGCAGAGGCTTACGATAGTAAACACAACGGCGGTCCACGTATAATCCTTTTAGGGAGATGGGAAGAAATGGCAGATGAGTAGCAGGCAAGCTTACATAAGGCAGGAACACAGGTCAGGTTGCTCTACAGAATGAGTTCCAGGAGAGCAGAGGCTACAGAGAGAAACCCTGTCTCGAAAAACCAAGGCAAGACAGGAATACAAGATCCTCATACATACACTCTACCCTGCTCTTGCCCTCCTCACTCAACTCCAAACTTACGAGCATCCACATTGTCTAGGGCATTGGCCACACCATCCAGCTTTTGGAAGAAGTCATCATCATAAACGTGTTCTGTCTCCGGGCCTACTCGATTCTGGTGGCTGAATATCCTGATGTGTGGATTTATGTCACGCACTGCTGCAGCAGCAGTCTCAGACTTTAATTTCTGGGTGGGAATATGAAAAACAGAGCTGTTTCCCACACACCGAGGTGACCAAAGTCCACAGAGATATCCCAAGATTTATCTCATAAAGGGTTAGGCTCAAAGCCAACCAGGCTCAAACAGTGCCAATACCATCTGGCTGGGCACAACAGATATTATAAAGGACATTAGAATGTTCTTTTATGACAGCTACATTTCTACTAATTCATAAAATTCTGTCTTCTTTTACTTTAAGGATTATAAAGGAAGGGCTGGAGGGATGGCTCAGCAGTTAACAGCACTGACTGTTCTGCCAGAGGTCTTGGGGTTCAAGTTCCAAAAAATACATGGTGGCTCACAATCATCCATAGTGGGATCCAATGCCCTCTTCCGCTGTGTCTGAAGACATTGACAGTGTACTCAAATATATAAAATAAATAAATCTTTAAAAAAAAAAACAGGATTATAAATGGAATTTGCCACCACACAATATTTTGAGTTAAAATAAGAAATAAGGTCAGAATAGCCCAACAGCTACTCTAATTTCAATTAATGACATCCAGAGTAACCCAAATAAAACCACAGACAGACTGAGACTCCTCTGGTTCTACTTTCACTTCTGGAATACATGGGTTGTGGCTTCCTCCACCTGAACTCTCTGTTCTTTAAATACCACACACCCGAATGTCTTATCTTCCCTCAGGCCTCTACTACTTTTGCATGGTCAAATGTCTTCCCACACACCTTTACTGTTTCACCATGGTAAGGTCCATTTCCCTAGGAGAAAGCCTTCTTCATAAGCACTGAAAACAAGCACCCTCCTGACATTTTCCAATTGCTACTTCTCAGTTCCTCTTTACTTCTCTTACACGTTTGAGATTCTAACATTAGCCATATGCCACTTACTGCAACAGTAGCCTGTCATGGTCAAACAAGAGTCTCCCAAAGCTTTTGGGAGTGTAGGTCATAAGCACCACAACTTCCTATGTTAGAATCGTAAGCAGATTATTTAAAAGTGTTAGTCCACTTAACACACTATGTCAAGAACAGATGAGATAAGCATAAGCATTTACCAGCAAAAATACTTCCAGTACAGAATACCCCTGAGGACTCAGACCATACTCACATCTTTATAAATATGTTTTAGGTTACATACTCTCATAAAACAGCTGAGAGTATGTGTCTGTCTGTCTGTCTGTGTACACACAAGTACAGGTGTATATAGGCACACACAAGCATATGTACAATGCCAAGTACATGTATGAACGAGTGGGATCCTACTGTACTAGTAGTAGTAGTCGTAGTCGTAGTCGTAGTCGTAGTCGTAGTCGTAGTCGTAGTCGTAGTCGTAGTCATAGTCGTAGTCCATATACTCTATGTGTGGCTCTCAGCTCTCTTCCTTTTTTTTTGGTCATCAGATTCTAGTTATCTGGAAAACAGCTTCCCAGCTTCCCTGAACTGGCTTCCTAAACGTATGGAAGGAATTTGTCCTTTCCACTAACAGAGCAATCTGGGAGATGAACAGTATTTGATGCCATTTAATTTCTTATTGAGTCTTAAAGACTCAGTGTTACATGAGGAGGACACCAAAATGCAATCAGGAAGCTTCTCACTTGCTCCAATCTTCCCACTAGAGGAAGCCAGGAACATTTCTTTTGTTACCTTATGTTTTCTAAATCTAGAGTCTAGGATGCTTGATGAAAAACGAAGTAAAGGAAAGATGAATTATCAACAAGACAATCAAGGAAACACTGACCTGTAGGGAATGCCCTATTACCAATCTCACAATGTCACATCTGCCATGCCCGAGCATCCAAGCTTAGGTAGGGAGGGAAAACCAGGCAAATGAAAAAACTGTGACAGGGAAAAATATCTATTGACCTCACACCTGAATGCCTGAAAAAAAGGAGGGAACTAAAGGGGGAGAAAAAAAAAAAAAAAAGGAAGGGAGGAGAGGGGGATGGGAGGGGAGGGAAGAAATATCTGAGCCATTTAGGTTAGAATCAAATAGGAGAAAGAAAGCCATGCCATCCTACTCACTGTGATGTCCCAGGGACGGAAGAGAAACTGTCTGTTCAGGTTTGACTTCTCAATGGTGTCCATGTCTGTAACTGTGATTTCTCCATCCTCCCCACAGCCAAGGCCAATCATGGCAAAGTTCTTGAGCAGCTCACACCCAATGGCGCCTGCGCCTACCTAGAAGTTGGTCAGAGTGAACAGGGATGGCATAAGCTAACCCACCACTCCTTACTCCCAAAAGAAAACACCAACCGAACACAAGACCGTGTAGTGACAAACATTCTATTCACAGGGATGCACATTCCTATGGGTGACTGAGAGGAGGGAAAGAAAAAGAGGTACCTGAAGCCTTTCCTCAACCCACCACAAGACAGAATAGGTGATGTAATCAGGTCATGAAAAACCAAAAGACCCCTCCCCAAAAGGATCAGGGAAAGAGAGATCCTTTCAGAAAGGGTGGACAGAGGCCATTAGTGTCAATCACCAGGAAGTATTTCTGCTTGCCAAGCTTCTCTTGTAGGTCTGATCCAAATACAGCCACTTGCCCATCGTAACGGTTCTGGCGCTGGATTTATGTGAATGAGTACAGACAGGTTAGAGCGACACATTCCTCAAGACGATCCCAAAGTTTCCCACTGCCCCCACAGACTTACTGGCAGGCACTTATCTTCCATGAAGGCCACTCTGTGCTCCGGGAGACATTCAAGGGCATCAAAGTACAGCCACTGCCTAATGGGCATAAACTTTCCAGAACAAGCCTGGGGAAAGAAGGCTGTCAGTAGCAGTAGCCTAACTGGACTAAAAGGCAGTGATGGCATCAGAAACACACAGCAGCCACACCCTTCCCCGCTAGGGCTGACCTTCATGACCTCCTGGGCAGCCAAACCACCAAAGAAGGCATTCATGGGTGCCAGATCCCCAGCTGCTACATAGGCCAACTTCCGGATAAGGTCTATGTCCAGGCAATCCTGTTGGACTGCTGCCAAAGCTTGAGCATTCACAGCTTGGGCTAAGGTCACCAATTCCTCAGCATCCTCCTGGTTGGACAAAAGGAACCTGGATAGAGCCTATCAGGCCCTACTGGAGGAAGAACAGGTATTGGAAACAGACAAATCAGAGGTTCCTGGCTGGCTTCCCACTCATTTACCTCATTATGGGGCCGAGGAGGCCTGCTGTGCTGAGTACAGAACTGATGCAGGGCCTGGAAGCCAATGTGAAGCTGAGCAGGATGACAGCACTTAGCAAAATCTGTGACCACAAACTCTGGCTCTGCCAGTGAGGCGAGTAGGGGTTTCTGTGGATAATGGAGTGTCGTGAGACCAGATATGAACAACCTATAAATCTCAAAAGCAGGAGTCCTTCTACTCACAGCCCCTCACCACCTACTCACAAAACTGATCTTCTGAGGTACTTTCACTTGACTGACAATGCCTCCACGGATGTACTCAGAGAAGCTGGAGGTATCACAGATACTAAAGGTATAGGGACCTGGAAGATGAAAAGGATGGAGAAGACTGCCAGTCTAATCTGTGCCTTTGCCACCCTCCCAAGATCAAGTACAAAAACCTCACAGTCCAAGCCTAAGACACATCAGCTTTCTTTCCATTGCAAGCTCTACTCAGAGAGGGACAACCAAGCAAGCAACCAAACAAAAAACAAACAAAAATCACACACAAAGGAAAAGAAAACAAACCAAAGCATATCCATCAAAAGCAGAGGCGTACAGTACACAACTCTCATCCCAGTCCTTCAGAAATCAACTCACGAGGATTCAGAGTTCAAAGCTAGCCAAGGGCTACCCACACCAAACAAAATGCCCACAGTCTCACTCATACAGCTTCAGACTCTGGGTGGTAGGAAGCTGACACCACATCTGGCTTCTGTTTCAATGCAGAAAAACAAACTGGGGTAGGGAACAGATGTCTCCTCTGTCCAAGATCTGATTCAGTGCCTGAGAGTGAGTGCTTCTTGCTCTCCTTGGTTAAGTGCCCAGCACCTATGCTGGGCAGCTCACAAATGTCTGCAGCTCTCAGACATATCCCAAAACAGAGACACACAGAGACAAAACCAAAAACAAAATACATACACAAGACAGAAAAGAAATCTACTTGTCTCTATCTCCGAAGCATTACACAAGCTCTGTAAAGATACAAGCCATAGGACCTAACTTTTCTTACTTTTCTTACAGTTCTGGGGGTCAAACACTGAAGCTTGTGAAAGCACAGCAAGAAGTTTACCAACTGACTTGCTATATTAATATTCAGTAGGTTACTAATATTTAGTGACTATAGAGAAGAAAAAGTCTGTACATGTTGAAAACAAAAGCGGTTCTTTTTCATGTGTTTGGTGACTTGGAGACAGGGATTCACATAGCCCAGTCTGGACTCTTGCTCCATAACTAAGGCTGGGCTTGCACTTCTAATCCTCCTGCATCCCCCTCCTGAGTGCTAGGATTACAGGTGCATGCCATCATCCACAATGGCACCTTTCTTACACACAGGTTATATTGACAGAGCCCAAGGGTGGAGGGATACAAAACATACAAAAAAAGGGGGGGTCTTTGGTCCCCTCACATCACTGATCAGTGTCAGCTCATGATGCAGAAAGACTTCCTAGCAAACAGGCATCACCTTGAATACTCAGCTTCACACTCGATCAAGTCTGGACAATACAAAGGAGTTGATACCAGGGTTAACTTTCAGGAGTAAAGTTCAACATGCTAAGACGAATGAAGCCAGCATCAAATATGTAAGACTCACAAGCACCTCACTTCTCTCAAACAGATTATGAAATATCATGCTACTTTGACTGTGGTTGAGCTCACACATCTCAATTTAGTTTTCTGCAGGTGTCTTAATTTAAGGGATATCATCTCTACAGAAGCTTGGTTAATCTCACACCTTTGCTGGGACTCACTGGCCTACTGCACACACAAACTGCTGTGTTTTAAATTACTGTAGACTCCCCTCCTTAACTCTTCCATCACTACCACACTGTCTTCATACATTTTCTCAATGAGGCAGTTTGGACGACTGAGGTGAGCCCCCATCAGGATCCATCTTTATGTGCTTCCTCCAACCCCCAGTGTAGCAGTTACCTCCATGGGCTGCCTTCCTGACTGCATGACAGCATTTTGAATGGTTATTCTAAATTCAAATCGGCCATAACACTCACAGAGAAAGGGCTCTTACAAACTGAGCCGTCTTTCCAGCCATAGTCTACCAGAAACCAGCTTACCAATCACACACACTACAAAGGACCTAGTCACTCCGTCCTTTTAGAGCTTAAAAGAGAAAATCTAATTGTCTAAAATAAAACCAAAAATGCGGGGAAGGGTGGGGGCGAGTCAAAATGGAATGAACCAAGGAATAAGTGGTGTGCCTGACCATACTCAAGAATCAGTCCAGTGTCACAGAAAGGGATGGTGCACTTGAGGTGGGAGACACAAGTTAGGCCCTGCTCTATCAAGGCATGGTGGCTTTAATCCCAGCACTCAGGCAAGAGGACTAAGATGAGTTGGTTGGAGACCAGCCCAGTCTGCTGTGCAAAGTTCCAGAGTGACCTCTTGGATTCTGAGGCAGCCCATATCACAGAGCCAAGCTCCCCTTTGTTCTGTGCTACCACTTCTCCCCCTCCTTCCCCAGGATTCCCGTACCCAGAACTTTGATCTCTATGGGAGCAATGCCATTGAGTTCATTCATGCCCTGAACTTCTGTGAAAGAGATGAAGTCACCACTTTCAAATCCATGCCGGGAGTCCTCCAAGCAGGTGACAATCCCTGGATTCTCCTGGTTGGGGAAAAAGAAAACAGAAGATTAAGAGTTAAGCCTCCCTCAGTGTGGGATGTTTATATTCGCACCATCCTGGAAGCTGAGGCAGAAGGTTTACCATGTAACCAACCTAGCCTTCGCAGCATTATGGAGAATGTCTGAAACACAACACACACACACACACACACACACACACACACACACACACACACACACACACAGAGACGCACAGAGACACACACACACAGACACACACACACACAAACACACACAGAGACACACACAGACACACACACAGACACACACACACACACAAATACACTCCAAAAGAAAACACCATCACCAAAAAAATGTCTGAAAAACAAACACGCATACACACACACACACACACACACACACACACACACACACACACACACACCAAAAGAAACACCATCACCAAAATAAAGAAAAAGAAAAGAGAAAGAGAAAAAGAAAAGGATAAAGAAAAAAAAGAGAAAGAAAAAGAAAAGAAAAACTCAAGATTTCAAGGGCAGGCAAGTAGTGTTTAATTTCCCTCACTGATAGGTTACTGACTAGGTTATTTAGTGACATATCCCAAGTCCAATTGTTGGGTGGGGACAGGGTAAGAAAAGGAAAGGGGGAGCAGGAAAAGAATTTTAAGAAATGTGAGGGAATGCATAAAGATAGAAAAGAAATCCCCAGACAAAGGAAAGGTGGGAAAGGAAGGAGAGCAGAGGGGGGGGGGAAAAAGGAGGGTCAGATAAAAGGAAAAGGAAAGGAAAAATCAAAACAAAACAATTACTGCCTACATCCTCTGCATGTGAACCTATAGGACTGGCCTCCTTACCTTAGTGATCATTGAAACCATGGCACTGAGTGGCTGTTCCCCATTTGAATCAGTGAGAATCATTTCCTCTCCAAAGTCACAGAAGAGTTGTCTAGGGAAGGAGGCAAAGGGAGTGATGCTTTAGACCAAGCACAGGGCCTTCCAGCACTCAAGGTACGGAGACAGATCAGGTGATGTTCATACCACCCAGGAAAAAGGAAAAGAAAAATCATTTCAAAACTGGTTGGTGGAGGAGGACATGAAGGCTTGGGAGTCTCTTGGCCTATGTTTGGTGGAAGTCAGATAAAGGCAAGCACTCACCCAACTAGGCCCCGAGTGTCTGCTACTACCAGCTTGATTCCGTGGCTATGGCAGAATTCACCCACCTGCAGCTGATATTCCAAAGGAGTGTTGGTAAGAACCACTACCTGTAAAGAACAATAGGCCCAGGTTTGGGGTGGAGTGAGAGAATAAAACAGCTGACAGAAGTGAGGGAGAAGAATCCAACACCCAGGCTCAGCTGGCACAGCCTTTTGTCACATGGACACACAAGTCTCAATGGGTGTCAGATATAACAAGGGACAGAGAACAGCTTTTAAAAACACTACCAACTACAGGAATAACAGCAGTGCTAGACAAGCAAGGTCTGGAGACCAGGTAAGTTCATTTATCTGGTAAAAATAGACAGCTGGCTACCTACAGCCAGGTTCTATCCATCAAGAGTGACTACCCAGCCAGTCTGGGTTTCCTCTCATTATACTCACTCGTACAAGGGCTGGAGAATTATCCATGTAGGTGCTGTGCTCCATCCAGATCTCACTATAACACCACACCTTTCTACAAGAGAACCTGCCCCTCTGGGGAGCTCTACCTGCTACCTACATCTCCTAGTTTTCCAGAACCAGATCTGACACAAGGTGCCAGCCTAAATGGCATCAAACCTCGAAGGATAAGACGGGAGGCATGGGATACTCCAGGGTACCTGAAAACCACTAAGGAACTCCTCAATTAGAGGTCCAGTGTAGCTGTACACAGGAACGTAACTGTTGAGTTCAGCAAGGCGTGGTTGGGATATCTCAGCTCGGTTTTTACCAATATCTTCCTCACGTAGGCAGAACTATGAAAAGGGGGTAGGAAGATAGCACTGAGACACATGCAGTGCACATGCTGGAGCCTAAACAAGGAGAAGCCAAAAAGAGATGATACCTGGGAAGACAGATCAGCCCACTGGGCAGTGCCCTGGTCATGGAGAGTGACAGCCTTGACCCCACCAAGGATGATATTCTTGGCAATTTCCACACCCAGACCCTGCAGGCCTGATATCAGTACACTGGAAGCCTGGAGATGCTTCATTGCCTCATGGCCAAGTACATACCTGTCAGCAAAGAACTCTAGGTTAGTGTCTTCCCCACTCTGTGCCTTCTCCCAATCTCCATCTCCCGTCCTGTGTACTACTCACAGCTGGCGGGAGTAAAGGCTTTCATCTATGTCCATTTCCTAAAGATGAGCAGAGAGTTCCAGGGGAAATAAAATAGCAATGAGACTGGGCCATGTGGAAAGACAGAGGTACTTCACCAGCCCCCACTGATTGTTTCCATCCTTACAAATGTCATACTCACGTTGGTTGGCCCTGGGGGCACGCCAAACATCACAGAATAGGTAGGAGACCAACTAGAATCCAGACTAGAGTCAGGTCCAGACACTTTGCGTTTCTTGGACAGGACTGAGCTAGACATCTGAAGAAATAGGGAGCATCACAGCTGAGGCTCTGTGGCAGGAACATCCTCTTCAGAAAGGTTCTCTCTCTCTCTCTCTCTGTCTCTCTCTGTCTGTCTCTCTCTCTGTCTCTTTCTGTCTCTCTCTGTGTCTCTCTGTCTCTCTGTCACTCTCTTTCTGTCTCTCTGTCTGTCTCTGTCTCTGTCTCTGTCTCTCTCTCTCTCTCTGTGTGTGTGCCTGTGTATGTGTATGTGCAATGCTATCCTTCTCTGACAGAGAAGACACTGAAGATAGTCAAACTAATGCAGCTCTTAATGATCAGTGTAGAGGATAAAAAAAGTGCTTGTGCACACAGATAAGCACTAGAGAAGCCTGAAAAGTTAAGCAAGCACACAGGCATCCTGCAAAGAAAAGAGATGTTTACCTTCCTTTCTCCTGGAATGCTGGGAATCGATGTAGTTTACACCCCGGTGACATTTTGCTGTCTGATGAGTCAGGTTCCACTCGTAAGCCCCAGAAACTATGTTTCGCTTATCCCAGAACTGTTCCCTCTAAATCCTGGACACTGCTTGTATGCCATAAAACCCATTCTTATGAGGGATGTGACTGTACTTATCGACAGCCTCAGTGGTTCCTATGCTATCTCAGGGTCAGGTCAATGGTAATGAACGCGGGCATGCACGCATGCTCACTCGTCCTCATGTCTGCCTCTGACAACCTCTCTAAGCTCTAAATCTTTGGCCCTATTCTGAATCAATAATACCCATCCTTGTGAAAGAAGCCAGGGTGTTCTTTGTAAAGAATAGCAATGTCTTAAATTTGCTGTGCACTTGGGACTGAATTATTATTAGAATGCATACCTCTAAAATTGTGCCCTGCTTAAATATGGCTAATGTTTGCCTGATGATCTGGGTCAGACTCCGGAAGTCCGGGTCCAATCAGCAGTTCCAGTATCAGACTGATCCCAGTTTCACTCTTAGCTCATCCTGATGGTAAAGTTTACCTGCCTGCTGTAAAGCAGGGTAGGTAGATCAGAAGTTTAAACATTTATACCCAAAAGAATCAGTGAGCAGACACTGCTTAGACCCGCCAAACTGAAACTGCGGATCTCTAAACAATAAAACAGAATCCCACATTATATACACTGCTTTTTGAAGCTAGAGGTAGGGGAAGGGCCAGTGAAAGGATGAGAACTATGTGGGCCCTGACAAAGCAGACAGGAGAGTTACAGCAGATGGATTATACATTCCAACAATTCTGGTCTGGTTCTTTGGGAAGTTCTTCAGATAACTAAAGTTAATCTGTTGAGAGAGTCCAGGGACCATGGAAAGGTGGCAGTTAGATGGCAGTGGCAGATGAGTCTAAGTGCACTCACAGGAAATGTCTACACTCTGGCCCTAAGGTATCTTTTCAGGGTGTCACGTGGGCACTAGTTCTCTGGCTTGAAATCCATCTCACAAGAGAGATCTCAGATATCTACACTGGACAAGAGGCACAGGCAATCCATGATAAAGATGGCAAACCCAGGTGAATCACGCCTAAGTTTATGTCTAAAACTCTAGTGCCTTTTTCTAGGAAAATGAAAACAGAACACACCAAACAGAACAAACAAGAAACCCCAAAACACACACAACCCAAAGAAAAACCACAAAGAAACGAAACAGCCATTGTAGAATTTGTCCTTTGTTCTATTTTTTATTCTAACTATATTAACTGCACAAATTAATAACATCCCATATCTCACTTCCTATATGCCCCTGCTGACCAATGCTCTATCCCCTTCTGCACACCAAAATGTTTTCAGAGGAGCCTATGTTGCTGACCTACAACAAATCGAGGAAAACACTTTATAAAACACTCGGTCATGGAGCGGGGTGTCCCTGGGTAGAAAGACTGGAGACCCAAGACTGGAGGCCCAGCCTAACACTGCCCTCGGTCGCGCCTCTCCCCCACCCCCTCGCTCTCCAATGCTGCCTACGCAACGATGAGAAACCACTGCGTACCTGCCTGTAGCCCCTGAACCCAGGGCAAGGACATCAAACTGAGCCCCTTAATCTGATCCGAATCCTATCTCGGTACTATTCCACCAGGCCTTTCTGGGTACTATTCCTCCAGGCCGCGGTACCAACAAGCCCTGCCCACTCGGCCCAAGGGCTCCCGGGGCCCCCACCACAGAGGTCCAGATTGTTAACAATGCTGGTGCCTGTGTGCGCTCCCTGCCCCTCTCTTCGTAC
>NW_028227289.1:2495797-2513297 GCF_978045245.1 Mus caroli | reverse complement strand
ACAGAGACACAAAGAAAAGTATTTTCAAATATGCAAAAATAATGATGGGTGTCTATCTCTCTGAATACTGCCTCCACCTTCTTGGTTCTTGTTAACCTAAAAACCTACAACAAAAAACTTAGTAATTAAATATCTCGATAATGTAATCTTGTTTTGCGATACAATGCCATGTATACATTCCCATAGTTATAATAGTCAACACATGTTAACAAAACACGACTGAAAGATGTATGTCTAATCCCTTGAATCTTTGTTAACTTTGTTAAGCTTTAGATATTTAGAGACACTGAGTCACCTAAAAAGCTCTGATCATTTACAGAAGGATTCATAGAAAGAAGTGGGGTTCCTAGTCTCTCTATATATTAAATGTAATCTATAGTTCAAAGTTTATTTTGATTTTAAAAGAGCTTCAGTTCAAAATGATAACTTTTAAGATTCAACAGAGATGAAATTATAAAACCCTAGCCTCATGAAAATTAGTTATTGTACATTCTTGAAGACATTTAAGCCATACAAGTTAATGGTCAATCTCCTTATTAATGATCAAGTTCTTTAATGTACTCAGAACTGTTTGTATTCAATCTAATTCAAATTTAACTCATTGACAGAGACAAGCTAGGCAGGAGGGACAAACTTATTCTCCCATTATACAGTCTTCTGTACATGTTATCAAGGTTAAGCCTAAAGCAAGTATTTCAAAACAAGTTAAAAATAAGCTTACTGTCTTTAATGTAAAATAATATTCCAAATTGTGATGCTAAAATCAAATCAAACTGGTTATACAAAAAATAAATGCTTGGGTAAAATGGGCTTCATTTACAATACACTAGCATAGGAGGATTTCCTCAGGCCCAAGAAGTTCCATTGTATGGAGCACAAGAGTCAGTCCCAGGCTAGCATCATTGCAGGATAAGGATGCATGGGAAAATAGGCTGTCAAAGACCTGTTGATGCTGTCTTTGTCTGTCTAGGCTTAACCAGCTCTGGCTGTTGTAGATCTGTGCAGCTCCTGCCCCGTAGAGGATTTATGAGTCTGCACACGCATCTTACATGTCCCCCAAAACAGAGAGTCGTCGAATATCAACTACTCTGGCCTCAGTGTCTCCTACACTGACATATGAGGATGCTATAAACAGTGGAACCTGGTACCTAAGCCTACCACTGGACTGGTATGGGACCTGCATGCTAGTACAACTGACCATGCCCTCTTCTCTGCCTTTCAGTTCTTCATTTTAACAAAAGCTAATTTTATGGTTCACACCTGTCTTAGGGTTTTACTGCTGTGAACAGACACTATGACACAGGCAGGTCTTATAAAGGACAACATTAAATAGGGGCTGGCACACCGGTTAAGTCCATTATCATCAAGGCAGGAACATGGCAGCATGCAGGCAGGCATGCTACAGGAAGAGCTGAGAGTTCTACATCTTCATCTAAAGGCTGGTAGCAGAATACTGACTTCCAGGCAGCTAGGGTGAGGGTCTTAAGGCCACACCCACAGTGACACACCTACTCCAACAAGGCCACACCTCCTAATAGTGCCATTCCCTGGGCTAAGCATATACAAACCAACACATTCCACTCCCTGAACTCCATAGGCTTATTCAAACAATTGAGTCTATGGGGGAGTGGGGTAGGCCAGCCATATCTAGTCATAGCATAATTTAAAAAGTACATTTAGTTCAACTTCCAAAGTCCCCATAGTCTATCGCAGTCTCGAAAATGTTAAACGTCTAAGTTCAAAGTCATTTCTGAGAGTCATCCAATCACTTAACTGTAATTCCCAATGCAATACAGGAAACTGTTGTGCCATGGAAATGTTAGTGATCCACCCCCCCCCCCAACCTCCCCAAACACACACGGTTTCGCTCTGATGTAACTCACAGCATGGTGTTTCTTGTATTTGAGCTAGCTCAGGCCCCCTCAATCCATCACCATCACACAGGATAGTTTTGGTGGTAGGGGAGAAGCAAGGTGGGAAAACGTGTGCAAGCATCTAACTGGAAATCTAAATTGCCTGGTGCTGGGAGTTATATCATAAGCTTAACTTCTGCTCTCCTCTGCATTGGTGGTCTTTGGTCAAGGGCTGGGCTTGTAACCTGGACTGCAGGTTTTTTGGGGAAATAACCCAGAGATGCTGGTTGTCTTGAGGGTGTAACCTGGAAACTCTGGTCTTGGTGGGGATTAGCCTAGAGACTGGAGCTAGGCTCAGGTTTTGTTGGGAGGCAACTTGGAAACTAATGCTAGGTATCAGCCTGTTAGTTTACCTGAGTTCAAACTTCGGTCAGGTTCTCTAAAATGGAGTCTGAACTTTAAAAAAATGGCATCTCATGTCACCATGATTGAATCTAGAAGACCTGTGAGAGCTGATGGTCTATCTAAACATGGGGTGAGGGTTCTGCAACTTCCTGACAAATGGCACATATGTCATGAACTGTCTCCCCTTGAGCTCCTGGGGATCCCATAGCCCAGAGGGTTAAAGCCTTAGTAGAATCGGCCCTCTGGGGGTATGGGCCAGAATGTGACCCTCCTTTAGAGGAAGAAGGGTGTGCAATGGTGAGGCCTGTAAGAAAAAAGGTCTCATCCAAACAGAGGGCCTCTCTACCAGGTATTGCCACATGGTGATGTATGGCACTTGGTGCAGGTGGCCCCAAGTCTTCACCCAGAAAATGATGGGGAGATGGGAAGTCCCCTCCTCAGACCATAGGTGAGCCATTCATTCCTGCAAAAGATGGCTAGTTTGTAGGGACAACCAATCAGATCCAAGTCTTCTATGACTTTGTGAAAGTCCTTAAAATGGTTCAGGTCCAGTGTGGTGCTTTATGCCTGTTCCATTCTAGGAATTAAAAAAAAAAATTGTACAAGAGGACAAAAAGCACAAACAGAATACACAAAAACACAGAAGGACATTCCCAGAAAACCAAAACCAAAACCAAAAGGTCTTCCTCCCTGCTCATGGGAGGCCCATAGACCCACAGCCAGCTCAGGATCCAGATGAGAACTAGCAAGTTCTCCTGCTTTCTGGTAGGGAATCTGGGAGAGCCTTCCATTACCCCTGGCCAGGTAACTATGAGTCAACCTTGCTCCTCTTGGCCTTCAGAGTAAAATGGAAACAGAATTAATGGAGGAATAGAAACATAAATATGGAAAAGATGAAACACAACCAGGCACCTGGACCTACCAATCAGACAAACCCTCCACTATTGGGGGGGTGGGAGGGGGCGGGAGGGAGGTGGGGAGGGAGGGGGGTACTAGAGTGAATCACAGAATGAGCACCCAAAAGTAAGGGTCCATGATTCACTGAAGAATGACACCCCAGACTCAAACAGTATGTAGACACAAAGGTTGCTTCATTCTGCCAAAGTCCTGCATGCTGGGATCTCCCATTAAGTTAGAGAGACACCAGAGTGAGTTAGCAGGCCTGATTTAATGTGCATTCGGGGGATTCCTGGCTAGGTGACTTTATCCTACTCTATCTCTTAGGGACATTCCAGAACATTACCTGGGTGTGAGGGCTGGAAACTGTTGCTGACCCACTGTCGTTACTTTGGGCCAAGTGGAGGGGCATTTTCTGATTAGTTGCTTAAGGCCTGGGATTTTAGGTGTAATCCCCTGAACTGCCTATTTGAAGCCTGTCATGGAGTCAGCCTATCTCATCACATTAAGTACACTTAAATGTGCCTGTTGTTTCTTCTGTGTCTCAAAGCCTGCTCTTCCTACCTGAAATACGATAGTCCTTTTTTTCCCCCTTGGCACTTCTTTACCTTATTACTGCACCAAGACTTCATACTCTTGCTTTCATTTCTCCTTTCAGTTACTTGTTATGCTTTTCAGATTGTCACCCTCTCTCTGATTCCGTGTGTGTGTGTCTGTGTGTGTCTCTGTGTGTGTTTATGTGTGTGGTGTGTGATTGGCGTTTTTCTTTGCTTTGCACACACACACACATACACTCACAGTGTTTATTGATATGTAAATCACAGGATTCAGCTTACTGAGATTCAGATGTCGTTTGGAATATGATAGCTGCTAGCAGTGCATTTTGCTTGTTCAGCTTTGCCTCCTGATTCAGATGTGTGCCCACTCTTCCTTTAGGTTGCTTCACCACACCACCTCCTACATCCAAAGTCTCAGCAGGCACCTCAGGCCTGGGATCTCTCAGGAATGGTACAGTTCTCAATTCCAGAATCCCTCAACACTAACCCTACATGGATTTGGAGGAGTTAGCCAGAAAGGCCTCCTACATGGGGCAAAGGGCTGGCCAGTGATTTGTTCTAGACAGAGGCAGGCTCTAGGTCAACATACTTCTCACACAGCTAACACTGATCTTTTCTCAGAATGTCAGGGAAAGCAGACGTCTGGAATCTCCCACGGATGGGCAGTGCAAAAGTCTCCCTGCAAAATTGAAGGTCACATAGGCTAATAGAAATGTCCAGGTCCTGGGCTACATAGACCTAGGGACCCTGGGTGTTTCCTCTATGCCCATCAGCCTCCCTCTTCCCAAGATGGCTACAGACAAATGCCAATCATGCTCTTGATTGCCTTCTCAGCACAGAGCAAGTGCCAGCCTCACTTGGGTGACTGGTGGCCCCTCCTCCTTGCCCTGTTTCCCCACAGCAGCTCTCAGACAAGAGGTTCATGGGTTTTGTCCTGAGGACATCTGGCTGCTCTCTATCTTGCCAACTCTCAACATGGCATGACCCCCTCATGCTCTTAATATCAAAGCTGTGCATAGAGCAAGCACACAGGCTTTCCTAGAAATGTATCCTGTGTCACAATGGAATGAAGCTGTCAGGGTCTTAAATGTTCTTGACTTGGTTGAGCAGAGGTTGTATGCAGATCCTTCTCCCAGGAATACACACTCCTCCTGTTTTGTTGACCTCCATAAATACTTTATGTTCCAATTTTAAATGCTCACTGGCCATCACCTGAACAGAGTTCCTCTTTCCCTTTCCACATAATGAGCCTCATGATTTTCTTTCCCAACCTCACTGTATTTGGAAATCAAAGTTTGCCATCACTAATGTTTTAGAAATTCTTTATTAATGGCATTTGAATTATTTCTAAAGATGAACAACTGAGAATGACATAATCACAAGCTATGATTCTGGCTCAGTAGGTAAGAGCACTTGGACTTCATTTAGAGTTTTCTATTATCTTTGTAACGAGCAGTCACTGAAGCCAGGTGCTACGTAAGCAGTCATTGAAGCCAGGTGCTATGTAAGCTATCCAGAAAAAGAGTATCCCAGGGAATTCTTTTTTCTAATGGTGTGTGTGTGTGTGTGTGTGTGTGTGTGTGTGTGAGAGAGAGAGAGAGAGAGAGAGAGAGAGAGAGAGAGAGAGAGATGGCAATTGTCTTTGATTTGCTTTCAATTGCAAGTCTCAGAGAGTAAACGATCTCATAGTCCCTGGTCAGTAGGGAGTTAGCATCCAGGGAACAACAACTGGGTATTTCAGAGATAAAAGAAAGTTCTTTAGTTAAACAGAAATCAGCTAATACCAGTTTAATTTTATAGTTTGTGTCATTAAATGTTTTGAAACCCTGGACATATTTTTGTTCAAAAGGCAAAAATAATGCTCCTTGTCACAATTCCAGAGTTTGAATATACTCTTTGTGGGAATACAAAACAAAAAAAGAACAAGGATACTTTGTATTTACATTGTCGTTTATCCTGTCTAGTTTAGATTTTTCAGTGAAATCTCATGCAATTTGCTTGCAACTCTCCTCCTTAATATGCTTGTTTGCTCTAAAACATTAAAAGTTGGGTGGTAGGACAAAGTATTTCAGGACTCCTTGAGCTGTCCTGTTCTGTAAGCCCCGTCTTCACCATTGTTCTAGAAGTTTCTCCCAGAGATTGGTGCTGTGGTCAGTGCCTTGGTTTGGACTTCTTGGTGTGGCCCAGGAAAAGTGCATAGCAGGAAGTATCAGCAGACTTATGTGTGTAGGGGGATGGCATCTAACAAAAGAACAGCATCTCATAGGCTCTCCAAGAATAGCCACCAATTCCAGCACTCACCTATAAGCAAATAGTTGGGTGAGCATTCTGGAGAATGCTAAAGGTATATAAATCTTAGGCAGAACACTGCTTGCAAAAAAGCTCTCTTGCACAAGAATACTCTGTGCACAAAGATGAAGGAGAGGAGGAAAAAGAGGAAAAAGAGGAGGAGGAGGAGGAGGAGGAGGAGGAGGAAGAAGATATGTAGGAAGTAGGTACAGGTGAGAAAGAGGAAGCCTGTGGAATGCCAAATGAACAATGAGGTCCTTGTCCTGTATCTATGGCTCTCTGCATATAATTCGCACAAAGGAGAATAAAATCCACAAATGACATGGAAAAACAATAGCAGAAACTCTCCAGAGAAAGAGACATAAGCACCCATTGGGATGGATATATTTGTATTCACTTGTGTTAGGAATCTATCCAAAGGCTTATAAAGTCTTATTGATTATTGGCATTGAAATGGTGCTGAAACACACCCTTAAAAGAAACACTAACCACTTAGAAGTCCAGTAGTGTCAACTAACCGGAGTTCCATTGAATTCTAGAGAACAGTCTTTTAACTGATTTACAGAAAACAATACATGTAAGTTACTGTTCACAATAGATGATTTTGAAAATCAACTAAAACTCAAAGGTCTTAAGACCATGTAGAACAGTAGTTTAATTGTTTCCAAGAGTTCAATACAGCAGATAATACACCATGTTGTTGTATAGTACTTAGTGTATAAGATGTCACAGTTGAGGCTCCATGGCTGCTATTTTCTTCCAACCTATGTTTTAGAGTTGACAGGGCTACATAATCAATTCAAAAGTTTATGGGTAACAGAGTTATTATGAGGGAAACATCGTGGGAGATTAATGTGATGAAACTGGAACGGGCTAACTGAAGGTTTGGGTATGTAACTTGGTGTTAACAAGCCTATGTGTAGTTCCTTGATCTTTCTTAAAGAAACTGTTGCAGGGGTTGCTGTGTACACTCTTTTTTTCTCTTTAAACTTGTTTGTAAGAACAAGAGTGGGTAACTTTGAACCATTCCTTAGCTTAACAATCTGGCAGTTGAGTTAATGGGCAGATGGCCATTCATTCATCCCACTTATACTTGCCCTCCCCTTCACCTTTTGTTTTATTCCAATCATTTTGTATATGTGGTGTCTTAAGTGTTGGTACATCCACTTAGCTTGCCTATTTATCCATTTTGTTTCTGATTCTTAGCTAGCCCTTGAAAACATAGCTTTGCCTGTAGTGCTTTTATACAAAAATTTGTATGTCGATAAAACAGTCTATTCTTTAGAGATAGATAATAAAAGAGAAGCAAAATGTGACTCCTTATATGCATAAAGGCTTATTTTACCAAAAGATATAGAGAGCTCATCGCATAGTTCATAGAACAACTGGGCTTTGCACAGTGTGGAGGAGAACTAAAAATGTCACACACACACACACACACACACACACACACACACTCACACACACTCACACACACTCACACACACTCACACACACACACCAGACTTTACATACTCATGATGTAGTTTTGTGTGCTAGAGAGCACCCTGATAAACAGAAAGATGCATTTGATCAACAAAGGAGTGTTTTGTATACTAAAGAGTCACAGCCTGTGTTTTCACAGCATTAAGTTTGGTGTGTTTTTCAGAGATGAGTATTGAAGACTTACAGGTGGTTTTCATGGTGATGCTGTAAGGAAATGACAGCCAGCCCTGACCCAATGGCACTGTGTTTTTGCCTGCTCAGAAATGAACTACTGCATCCCAGTCATTAGAATGCTCAACCTGGAAAGTGTTTTCCATGCTGCCTGCCTTAGTAGACTAGATACAAATGAATGGTTTCATGCTTATCATATTTAACCCTTTCCACTACTTTTGCATGCTTGTTTATTTCTCAGTTTAGTCCATCCTAAACATAATGTATGCTACAGGGCAAAAGAACTCATTAGTATGTTCTTTGTATCTTAATACTTGTTGTGACAGAATGATCAAAGAAAAGGAGATATATTTTAAAGGAGTGTAAAAGTGCAGTCTCTAACATTCACAAACTTGAGGGGTTTTGTTTGACCGTGTGTAGGTTAATGGGATGGCTTCAAAGTAGATAAGTTGGGCTGGACTAGGGAGGTCCTGAAGGAGGAGGGATAAATATTTCCTTATACACTTTAAATATTAAAAATTTGTTACAAGCACATTTTGGTCAGTGGCTTTTAGCTCTTACACTTTAAGTTTTGACTTCTGTTTCTGTCTGTCTCTGTTTGTCTGTCTCTGTCTGTCTCTGTCATTCTCTCATTGCTTGCATCACTGTCTTTTTGGATGCAATCATAATTCTTCCACTATGTTCAGTTCAGCCCTACAGCCACATGATATCTTAAACTCTGGAGAAAAGACAAGTTTTGGGACTGGTGACAATTGTCTAGAGAGCATGGAGGGCCATATCAAGCGCCCCATGAATGCATTTATGGTGTGGTCCCGTGGTGAGAGGCACAAGTTGGCCCAGCAGAATCCCAGCATGCAAAATACAGAGATCAGCAAGCAGCTGGGATGCAGGTGGAAAAGCCTTACAGAAGCTGAAAAAAGGCCCTTTTTCCAGGAGGCACAGAGATTGAAGACCCTACACAGAGAGAAATACCCAAACTATAAATATCAGCCTCATCGGAGGGCTAAAGTGCCACAGAGGAGCGGCACTTTACAGCCTGCAGTTGCCTCAACAAAACTGTACAACCTGTTGCAGTGGGACAGGAACCCACACGCCATCACATACAGACAAGACTGGAGTAGAGCTGCACACCTGTCCTCCAAAAACCAGCAAAGCTTTTATTTGCAACCTGTCGATATCCCCACTGGGCAACCACAGCAGCAGCAGCAGCAGCAGCAGCAGCAGTTCCACAACCACCACCAGCAGCAGCACTTCCATGACCAGGAGCAGCAGCAGCAGCAGTTCCATGACCACCAGCAGCAGCAGCAGTTCCATGACCACCAGCAGCAGCAGCAGTTCCACGACCACCAGCAGCAGCAGCAGCAGTTCCATGTCCAGCAGCAGCAGCAGCAGTTCCATGACCAGGAGCAGCAGCAGCAGTTTCACGACCACCACCAGCAGCAGCAGCAGTTCCATGTCCAGCAGCAGCAGCAGCAGTTCCATGACCACCAGCAGCAGCAGCAGCAGCAGCAGCAGCAGCAGCAGCAGTTCCACAACCAGCTACTAACCTATTTACTAAGAGTGGACATCACTGGTGAGCATACACCATACCAGGAGCATCTCAGCAAAGCCCTGTGGTAGGCAGCCTCATGACACTGGCCTTTTCTCCTACCTATGCCAACACTCCCCCTTGCTATGATTTTAAGTCTGAGATTCCTAGTTGGTTTAGACTTCCCTCCTGTCGTGAAAAAGGCCCTGCTCCTTCCTTTTGGGTTCCAAAATGTGTGTAAAGGTGTGTAGTGTGTAAGGAAGGAGAAAGCTTAGAAATGCTTCTATATAGTTTTTGTTTAACAGTGTACTAGTTTCACTGTTGTGGCATTTAATCCACAGAAGAAACCAGAGACTTAGACTCAGATCCAATTTAGATGAAATGCATTTATTCTTAGGCTAGCATAAAGACAGCAAACAGCTTTAGAGCCAATACAGTATGCCATGCTAGAGTGGGGGCTAGGGGTGGGTAAAGTGGAGTTTTAAAGGAAACATCAGAATGACACATTGTAATGACAAATATCCAGCTGGGAAAGAAAATTCTTTTCATTCCTGCTATGTAGTAATAAAATACCATTTCATCCTCTTTTCCACAGATAATCAGGTTTTACAAGAACAAAGGCAGCTGTGAATTCTTCACAGCCTATTAGCCTATTCTTATCTTACTCTTTGGCCAAGAGGATCTCCCAGGCATCCCAAGGCAAAGGTCAAGGGCCCTTACTGGATGCCTGGCTGCATGTTAAATTTCTTTAGCCACCACTGGAGACATATATGTATGTATATATGTATGTATGTATGTATGTATGTATGTATGTGTGTGTGTGTGTGTATGTATGTATGTGTGTGTATATACACATACACACATATATACATATATATACACATATACACATATATACATATATAAACACACACATATATACACACATATATACATGCACATACATACATACATACATACACACACATATATATGTATATGTGTGTGAACATGTATATATATGTGTGTTTATATACATATATACATATATATATATATGTGATTATATGTGTGTATATGAATATATATATTATTATATATGTTATATATAATATATATATTTATTCAAATATGTATATATATATATATTCACTCAGATTGAACATTCTAATGACTGGGATGCAGTAGTTCATTTCTGAGCAGGCAAAAACACAGTGCCATTGGGTCAGGGCTGGCTGTCATTTCCTTACAGCATCACCATGAAAACCATCTGTAAGTCTTCAATACTCATCTCTGAAAAACACACCAAACTTAATGCTGTGAAAACACAGGCTGTGACTCTTTAGTATACAAAACACTCCTTTGTTGATCAAATGCATCTTTCTGTTTATCAGGGTGCTCTCTAGCACACAAAACTACATCATGAGTATGTAAAGTCTGGTGTGTGTGTGTGAGTGTGTGTGAGTGTGTGTGAGTGTGTGTGAGTGTGTGTGAGTGTGTGTGAGTGTGAGTGTGTGTGTGTGTGTGTGTGTGTGTGTGTGTGTGTGTGTGTGACATTTTTAGTTCTCCTCCACACTGTGCAAAGCCCAGTTGTTCTATGAACTATGCGATGAGCTCTCTATATCTTTTGGTAAAATAAGCCTTTATGCATATAAGGAGTCACATTTTGCTTCTCTTTTATTATCTATCTCTAAAGAATAGACTGTTTTATCGACATACAAATTTTTGTATAAAAGCACTACAGGCAAAGCTATGTTTTCAAGGGCTAGCTAAGAATCAGAAACAAAATGGATAAATAGGCAAGCTAAGTGGATGTACCAACACTTAAGACACCACATATACAAAATGATTGGAATAAAACAAAAGGTGAAGGGGAGGGCAAGTATAAGTGGGATGAATGAATGGCCATCTGCCCATTAACTCAACTGCCAGATTGTTAAGCTAAGGAATGGTTCAAAGTTACCCACTCTTGTTCTTACAAACAAGTTTAAAGAGAAAAAAAGAGTGTACACAGCAACCCCTGCAACAGTTTCTTTAAGAAAGATCAAGGAACTACACATAGGCTTGTTAACACCAAGTTACATACCCAAACCTTCAGTTAGCCCGTTCCAGTTTCATCACATTAATCTCCCACGATGTTTCCCTCATAATAACTCTGTTACCCATAAACTTTTGAATTGATTATGTAGCCCTGTCAACTCTAAAACATAGGTTGGAAGAAAATAGCAGCCATGGAGCCTCAACTGTGACATCTTATACACTAAGTACTATACAACAACATGGTGTATTATCTGCTGTATTGAACTCTTGGAAACAATTAAACTACTGTTCTACATGGTCTTAAGACCTTTGAGTTTTAGTTGATTTTCAAAATCATCTATTGTGAACAGTAACTTACATGTATTGTTTTCTGTAAATCAGTTAAAAGACTGTTCTCTAGAATTCAATGGAACTCCGGTTAGTTGACACTACTGGACTTCTAAGTGGTTAGTGTTTCTTTTAAGGGTGTGTTTCAGCACCATTTCAATGCCAATAATCAATAAGACTTTATAAGCCTTTGGATAGATTCCTAACACAAGTGAATACAAATATATCCATCCCAATGGGTGCTTATGTCTCTTTCTCTGGAGAGTTTCTGCTATTGTTTTTCCATGTCATTTGTGGATTTTATTCTCCTTTGTGCGAATTATATGCAGAGAGCCATAGATACAGGACAAGGACCTCATTGTTCATTTGGCATTCCACAGGCTTCCTCTTTCTCACCTGTACCTACTTCCTACATATCTTCTTCCTCCTCCTCCTCCTCCTCCTCCTCCTCCTCTTTTTCCTCTTTTTCCTCCTCTCCTTCATCTTTGTGCACAGAGTATTCTTGTGCAAGAGAGCTTTTTTGCAAGCAGTGTTCTGCCTAAGATTTATATACCTTTAGCATTCTCCAGAATGCTCACCCAACTATTTGCTTATAGGTGAGTGCTGGAATTGGTGGCTATTCTTGGAGAGCCTATGAGATGCTGTTCTTTTGTTAGATGCCATCCCCCTACACACATAAGTCTGCTGATACTTCCTGCTATGCACTTTTCCTGGGCCACACCAAGAAGTCCAAACCAAGGCACTGACCACAGCACCAATCTCTGGGAGAAACTTCTAGAACAATGGTGAAGACGGGGCTTACAGAACAGGACAGCTCAAGGAGTCCTGAAATACTTTGTCCTACCACCCAACTTTTAATGTTTTAGAGCAAACAAGCATATTAAGGAGGAGAGTTGCAAGCAAATTGCATGAGATTTCACTGAAAAATCTAAACTAGACAGGATAAACGACAATGTAAATACAAAGTATCCTTGTTCTTTTTTTGTTTTGTATTCCCACAAAGAGTATATTCAAACTCTGGAATTGTGACAAGGAGCATTATTTTTGCCTTTTGAACAAAAATATGTCCAGGGTTTCAAAACATTTAATGACACAAACTATAAAATTAAACTGGTATTAGCTGATTTCTGTTTAACTAAAGAACTTTCTTTTATCTCTGAAATACCCAGTTGTTGTTCCCTGGATGCTAACTCCCTACTGACCAGGGACTATGAGATCGTTTACTCTCTGAGACTTGCAATTGAAAGCAAATCAAAGACAATTGCCATCTCTCTCTCTCTCTCTCTCTCTCTCTCTCTCTCTCTCTCTCTCACACACACACACACACACACACACACACACACACACCATTAGAAAAAAGAATTCCCTGGGATACTCTTTTTCTGGATAGCTTACATAGCACCTGGCTTCAATGACTGCTTACGTAGCACCTGGCTTCAGTGACTGCTCGTTACAAAGATAATAGAAAACTCTAAATGAAGTCCAAGTGCTCTTACCTACTGAGCCAGAATCATAGCTTGTGATTATGTCATTCTCAGTTGTTCATCTTTAGAAATAATTCAAATGCCATTAATAAAGAATTTCTAAAACATTAGTGATGGCAAACTTTGATTTCCAAATACAGTGAGGTTGGGAAAGAAAATCATGAGGCTCATTATGTGGAAAGGGAAAGAGGAACTCTGTTCAGGTGATGGCCAGTGAGCGTTTAAAATTGGAACATAAAGTATTTATGGAGGTCAACAAAACAGGAGGAGTGTGTATTCCTGGGAGAAGGATCTGCATACAACCTCTGCTCAACCAAGTCAAGAACATTTAAGACCCTGACAGCTTCATTCCATTGTGACACAGGATACATTTCTAGGAAAGCCTGTGTGCTTGCTCTATGCACAGCTTTGATATTAAGAGCATGAGGGGGTCATGCCATGTTGAGAGTTGGCAAGATAGAGAGCAGCCAGATGTCCTCAGGACAAAACCCATGAACCTCTTGTCTGAGAGCTGCTGTGGGGAAACAGGGCAAGGAGGAGGGGCCACCAGTCACCCAAGTGAGGCTGGCACTTGCTCTGTGCTGAGAAGGCAATCAAGAGCATGATTGGCATTTGTCTGTAGCCATCTTGGGAAGAGGGAGGCTGATGGGCATAGAGGAAACACCCAGGGTCCCTAGGTCTATGTAGCCCAGGACCTGGACATTTCTATTAGCCTATGTGACCTTCAATTTTGCAGGGAGACTTTTGCACTGCCCATCCGTGGGAGATTCCAGACGTCTGCTTTCCCTGACATTCTGAGAAAAGATCAGTGTTAGCTTTAGAAGTTAGTGTTAGAGAAGTATGTTGACCTAGAGCCTGCCTCTGTCTAGAACAAATCACTGGCCAGCCCTTTGCCCCATGTAGGAGGCCTTTCTGGCTAACTCCTCCAAATCCATGTAGGGTTAGTGTTGAGGGATTCTGGAATTGAGAACTGTACCATTCCTGAGAGATCCCAGGCCTGAGGTGCCTGCTGAGACTTTGGATGTAGGAGGTGGTGTGGTGAAGCAACCTAAAGGAAGAGTGGGCACACATCTGAATCAGGAGGCAAAGCTGAACAAGCAAAATGCACTGCTAGCAGCTATCATATTCCAAACGACATCTGAATCTCAGTAAGCTGAATCCTGTGATTTACATATCAATAAACACTGTGAGTGTATGTGTGTGTGTGTGCGCAAAGCAAAGAAAAACGCCAATCACACACCACACACATAAACACACACAGAGACACACACAGACACACACACACGGAATCAGAGAGAGGGTGACAATCTGAAAAGCATAACAAGTAACTGAAAGGAGAAATGAAAGCAAGAGTATGAAGTCTTGGTGCAGTAATAAGGTAAAGAAGTGCCAAGGGGGAAAAAAAGGACTATCGTATTTCAGGTAGGAAGAGCAGGCTTTGAGACACAGAAGAAACAACAGGCACATTTAAGTGTACTTAATGTGATGAGATAGGCTGACTCCATGACAGGCTTCAAATAGGCAGTTCAGGGGATTACACCTAAAATCCCAGGCCTTAAGCAACTAATCAGAAAATGCCCCTCCACTTGGCCCGAAGTAACGACAGTGGGTCAGCAACAGTTTCCAGCCCTCACACCCAGATAATGTTCTGGAATGTCCCTAAGAGATAGAGTAGGATAAAGTCACCTAGCCAGGAATCCCCCGAATGCACATTAAATCAGGCCTGCTAACTCACTCTGGTGTCTCTCTAACTTAATGGGAGATCCCAGCATGCAGGACTTTGGCAGAATGAAGCAACCTTTGTGTCTACATACTGTTTGAGTCTGGGGTGTCATTCTTCAGTGAATCATGGACCCTTACTTTTGGGTGCTCATTCTGTGATTCACTCTAGTACCCCCCTCCCTCCCCACCTCCCTCCCGCCCCCTCCCACCCCCCCCAATAGTGGAGGGTTTGTCTGATTGGTAGGTCCAGGTGCCTGGTTGTGTTTCATCTTTTCCATATTTATGTTTCTATTCCTCCATTAATTCTGTTTCCATTTTACTCTGAAGGCCAAGAGGAGCAAGGTTGACTCATAGTTACCTGGCCAGGGGTAATGGAAGACTCTCCCAGATTCCCTACCAGAAAGCAGGAGAACTTGCTAGTTCTCATCTGGATCCTGAGCTGGCTGTGGGTCTATGGGCCTCCCATGAGCAGGGAGGAAGACCATGTGAGATAGCCTTTTGGTTTTGGTTTTGGTTTTCTGGGAATGTCCTTCTGTGTTTTTGTGTATTCTGTTTGTGCTTTTTGTCCTCTTGTACAATTTTTTTTTTAATTCCTAGAATGGAACAGGCATAAAGCACCACACTGGACCTGAACCATTTTAAGGACTTTCACAGAGTCATAGAAGACTTGGATCTGATTGGTTGTCCCTACAAACTAGCCATCTTTTGCAGGAATGAATGGCTCACCTATGGTCTGAGGAGGGGACTTCCCATCTCCCCATCATTTTCTGGGTGAAGACTTGGGGCCACCTGCACCAAGTGCCATACATCACCATGTGGCAATACCTGGTAGAGAGGCCCTCTGTTTGGATGAGACCTTTTTTCTTACAGGCCTCACCATTGCACACCCTTCTTCCTCTAAAGGAGGGTCACATTCTGGCCCATACCCCCAGAGGGCCGATTCTACTAAGGCTTTAACCCTCTGGGCTATGGGATCCCCAGGAGCTCAAGGGGAGACAGTTCATGACATATGTGCCATTTGTCAGGAAGTTGCAGAACCCTCACCCCATGTTTAGATAGACCATCAGCTCTCACAGGTCTTCTAGATTCAATCATGGTGACATGATATGCCATTTTTTTAAAGTTCAGACTCCATTTTAGAGAACCTGACTGAAGTTTGAACTCAGGTAAACTAACAGGCTGATACCTAGCATTAGTTTCCAAGTTGCCTCCCAACAAAACCTGAGCCTAGCTCCAGTCTCTAGGCTAATCCCCACCAAGACCAGAGTTTCCAGGTTACACCCTCAAGACAACCAGCATCTCTGGGTTATTTCCCCAAAAAACCTGCAGTCCAGGTTACAAGCCCAGCCCTTGACCAAAGACCACCAATGCAGAGGAGAGCAGAAGTTAAGCTTATGATATAACTCCCAGCACCAGGCAATTTAGATTTCCAGTTAGATGCTTGCACACGTTTTCCCACCTTGCTTCTCCCCTACCACCAAAACTATCCTGTGTGATGGTGATGGATTGAGGGGGCCTGAGCTAGCTCAAATACAAGAAACACCATGCTGTGAGTTACATCAGAGCGAAACCGTGTGTGTTTGGGGAGGTTGGGGGGGAGGAGGGTGGATCACTAACATTTCCATGGCACAACAGTTTCCTGTATTGCATTGGGAATTACAGTTAAGTGATTGGATGACTCTCAGAAATGACTTTGAACTTAGACGTTTAACATTTTCGAGACTGCGATAGACTATGGGGACTTTGGAAGTTGAACTAAATGTACTTTTTAAATTATGCTATGACTAGATATGGCTGGCCTACCCCACTCCCCCATAGACTCAATTGTTTGAATAAGCCTATGGGGTTCAGGGAGTGGAATGTGTTGGTTTGTATATGCTTAGCCCAGGGAATGGCACTATTAGGAGGTGTGGCCTTGTTGGAGTAGGTGTGTCACTGTGGGTGTGGCCTTAAGACCCTCACCCTAGCTGCCTGGAAGTCAGTATTCTGCTACCAGCCTTTAGATGAAGATGTAGAACTCTCAGCTCTTCCTGTAGCATGCCTGCCTGCATGCTGCCATGTTCCTGCCTTGATGATAATGGACTGAACCGGTGTGCCAGCCCCTATTTAATGTTGTCCTTTATAAGACCTGCCTGTGTCATAGTGTCTGTTCACAGCAGTAAAACCCTAAGACAGGTGTGAACCATAAAATTAGCTTTTGTTAAAATGAAGAACTGAAAGGCAGAGAAGAGGGCATGGTCAGTTGTACTAGCATGCAGGTCCCATACCAGTCCAGTGGTAGGCTTAGGTACCAGGTTCCACTGTTTATAGCATCCTCATATGTCAGTGTAGGAGACACTGAGGCCAGAGTAGTTGATATTCGACGACTCTCTGTTTTGGGGGACATGTAAGATGCGTGTGCAGACTCATAGATCCTCTACGGGGCAGGAGCTGCACAGATCTACAACAGCCAGAGCTGGTTAGGCCTAGACAGACAAAGACAGCATCAACAGGTCTTTGACAGCCTATTTTCCCATGCATCCTTATCCTGCAATGATGCTAGCCTGGGACTGACTCTTGTGCTCCATACAATGGAACTTCTTGGGCCTGAGGAAATCCTCCTATGCTAGTGTATTGTAAATGAAGCCCATTTTACCCAAGCATTTATTTTTTTGTATAACCAGTTTGATTTGATTTTAGCATCACAATTTGGAATATTATTTTACATTAAAGACAGTAAGCTTATTTTTAACTTGTTTTGAAATACTTGCTTTAGGCTTAACC
>NW_028227289.1:2445797-2490797 GCF_978045245.1 Mus caroli | reverse complement strand
AATGATTGTTTTTCATTTTGTGCCTAGAGGGTAGGAGTCCTTTATTCCTCCACTGCATAATGGCAGGTGTATATTCTCACAGGTTCTCTTCTAAAGGTACAAGTCTCACTTAGGAAGCCATTCTGAACCCCATCGCTGATGTTTTCAGCTTTAGAAGAGAGGGTACACAGTCCAGTGCAGCATTCGTATATTATTTGCTGGGTTGTAGAAGAAAGTTCCCACAGCACAAGCAAGTGACGAAGAGCTTTTGGAAGGTTTCTTCAAAGCATGCTCTCTGTTGTGTTCAGCTGTCAGGTTCTCTCACCTGCCTGTATTGCAGGCGTTTTGCAGCAGATTTTCCTGAGATTTCATACTTCCAGGAGGAGCAATGTCCATTTCCGTGAGGAGCTAGATTGTCCCAGAGAGCTGAGGCTCCCAACAGGACATTAAAGCTCTGCCCTCCTCTTGCATATTCATTCCTGCTGGCTGAGTGCGTCATAAATGATTCATGATTGGCGTGAATCGCGCTCCTCCCTTCCGCTTCCGGCTGGGCCAGCGCCATCTTGTTCCTCCTGTGAGGAGAAGGACGCTCGTTTTGTGGAAGGAGTTTCCCGAGAGAAAGAACCTGGCTGTTGGCCAGGGACTTGAAGGTGGAGGCTGCTCCTCTCTGGGACCAGATCTTCGAGGAAGAGGAGGTACGAAGAGAGGGGCAGGGAGCGCACACAGGCACCAGCATTGTTAACAATCTGGACCTCTGTGGTGGGGGCCTCGGGAGCCCTTGGGCCGAGTGGGCAGGGCTTGTTGGTACCGCGGCCTGGAGGAATAGTACCCAGAAAGGCCTGGTGGAATAGTACCGAGATAGGATTCGGATCAGATTAAGGGGCTCAGTTTGATGTCCTTGCCCTGGGTTCAGGGGCTACAGGCAGGTACGCAGTGGTTTCTCATCGTTGCGTAGGCAGCATTGGAGAGCGAGGGGGTGGGGGAGAGGCGCGACCGAGGGCAGTGTTAGGCTGGGCCTCCAGTCTTGGGTCTCCAGTCTTTCTACCCAGGGACACCCCGCTCCATGACCGAGTGTTTTATAAAGTGTTTTCCTCGATTTGTTGTAGGTCAGCAACATAGGCTCCTCTGAAAACATTTTGGTGTGCAGAAGGGGATAGAGCATTGGTCAGCAGGGGCATATAGGAAGTGAGATATGGGATGTTATTAATTTGTGCAGTTAATATAGTTAGAATAAAAAATAGAACAAAGGACAAATTCTACAATGGCTGTTTCGTTTCTTTGTGGTTTTTCTTTGGGTTGTGTGTGTTTTGGGGTTTCTTGTTTGTTCTGTTTGGTGTGTTCTGTTTTCATTTTCCTAGAAAAAGGCACTAGAGTTTTAGACATAAACTTAGGCGTGATTCACCTGGGTTTGCCATCTTTATCATGGATTGCCTGTGCCTCTTGTCCAGTGTAGATATCTGAGATCTCTCTTGTGAGATGGATTTCAAGCCAGAGAACTAGTGCCCACGTGACACCCTGAAAAGATACCTTAGGGCCAGAGTGTAGACATTTCCTGTGAGTGCACTTAGACTCATCTGCCACTGCCATCTAACTGCCACCTTTCCATGGTCCCTGGACTCTCTCAACAGATTAACTTTAGTTATCTGAAGAACTTCCCAAAGAACCAGACCAGAATTGTTGGAATGTATAATCCATCTGCTGTAACTCTCCTGTCTGCTTTGTCAGGGCCCACATAGTTCTCATCCTTTCACTGGCCCTTCCCCTACCTCTAGCTTCAAAAAGCAGTGTATATAATGTGGGATTCTGTTTTATTGTTTAGAGATCCGCAGTTTCAGTTTGGCGGGTCTAAGCAGTGTCTGCTCACTGATTCTTTTGGGTATAAATGTTTAAACTTCTGATCTACCTACCCTGCTTTACAGCAGGCAGGTAAACTTTACCATCAGGATGAGCTAAGAGTGAAACTGGGATCAGTCTGATACTGGAACTGCTGATTGGACCCGGACTTCCGGAGTCTGACCCAGATCATCAGGCAAACATTAGCCATATTTAAGCAGGGCACAATTTTAGAGGTATGCATTCTAATAATAATTCAGTCCCAAGTGCACAGCAAATTTAAGACATTGCTATTCTTTACAAAGAACACCCTGGCTTCTTTCACAAGGATGGGTATTATTGATTCAGAATAGGGCCAAAGATTTAGAGCTTAGAGAGGTTGTCAGAGGCAGACATGAGGACGAGTGAGCATGCGTGCATGCCCACGTTCATTACCATTGACCTGACCCTGAGATAGCATAGGAACCACTGAGGCTGTCGATAAGTACAGTCACATCCCTCATAAGAATGGGTTTTATGGCATACAAGCAGTGTCCAGGATTTAGAGGGAACAGTTCTGGGATAAGCGAAACATAGTTTCTGGGGCTTACGAGTGGAACCTGACTCATCAGACAGCAAAATGTCACCGGGGTGTAAACTACATCGATTCCCAGCATTCCAGGAGAAAGGAAGGTAAACATCTCTTTTCTTTGCAAGATGCCTGTGTGCTTGCTTAACTTTTCAGGCTTCTCTAGTGCTTATCTGTGTGCACAAGCACTTTTTTTATCCTCTACACTGATCATTAAGAGCTGCATTAGTTTGACTATCTTCAGTGTCTTCTCTGTCAGAGAAGGATAGCATTGCACATACACATACACAGGCACACACAGAGAGAGAGAGAGAGAGAGAGAGACAGAGACAGAGACAGACAGAGAGACAGAAAGAGAGTGACAGAGAGACAGAGAGACACAGAGAGAGACAGAAAGAGACAGAGAGAGAGACAGACAGAGAGAGACAGAGAGAGAGAGAGAGAGAACCTTTCTGAAGAGGATGTTCCTGCCACAGAGCCTCAGCTGTGATGCTCCCTATTTCTTCAGATGTCTAGCTCAGTCCTGTCCAAGAAACGCAAAGTGTCTGGACCTGACTCTAGTCTGGATTCTAGTTGGTCTCCTACCTATTCTGTGATGTTTGGCGTGCCCCCAGGGCCAACCAACGTGAGTATGACATTTGTAAGGATGGAAACAATCAGTGGGGGCTGGTGAAGTACCTCTGTCTTTCCACATGGCCCAGTCTCATTGCTATTTTATTTCCCCTGGAACTCTCTGCTCATCTTTAGGAAATGGACATAGATGAAAGCCTTTACTCCCGCCAGCTGTGAGTAGTACACAGGACGGGAGATGGAGATTGGGAGAAGGCACAGAGTGGGGAAGACACTAACCTAGAGTTCTTTGCTGACAGGTATGTACTTGGCCATGAGGCAATGAAGCATCTCCAGGCTTCCAGTGTACTGATATCAGGCCTGCAGGGTCTGGGTGTGGAAATTGCCAAGAATATCATCCTTGGTGGGGTCAAGGCTGTCACTCTCCATGACCAGGGCACTGCCCAGTGGGCTGATCTGTCTTCCCAGGTATCATCTCTTTTTGGCTTCTCCTTGTTTAGGCTCCAGCATGTGCACTGCATGTGTCTCAGTGCTATCTTCCTACCCCCTTTTCATAGTTCTGCCTACGTGAGGAAGATATTGGTAAAAACCGAGCTGAGATATCCCAACCACGCCTTGCTGAACTCAACAGTTACGTTCCTGTGTACAGCTACACTGGACCTCTAATTGAGGAGTTCCTTAGTGGTTTTCAGGTACCCTGGAGTATCCCATGCCTCCCGTCTTATCCTTCGAGGTTTGATGCCATTTAGGCTGGCACCTTGTGTCAGATCTGGTTCTGGAAAACTAGGAGATGTAGGTAGCAGGTAGAGCTCCCCAGAGGGGCAGGTTCTCTTGTAGAAAGGTGTGGTGTTATAGTGAGATCTGGATGGAGCACAGCACCTACATGGATAATTCTCCAGCCCTTGTACGAGTGAGTATAATGAGAGGAAACCCAGACTGGCTGGGTAGTCACTCTTGATGGATAGAACCTGGCTGTAGGTAGCCAGCTGTCTATTTTTACCAGATAAATGAACTTACCTGGTCTCCAGACCTTGCTTGTCTAGCACTGCTGTTATTCCTGTAGTTGGTAGTGTTTTTAAAAGCTGTTCTCTGTCCCTTGTTATATCTGACACCCATTGAGACTTGTGTGTCCATGTGACAAAAGGCTGTGCCAGCTGAGCCTGGGTGTTGGATTCTTCTCCCTCACTTCTGTCAGCTGTTTTATTCTCTCACTCCACCCCAAACCTGGGCCTATTGTTCTTTACAGGTAGTGGTTCTTACCAACACTCCTTTGGAATATCAGCTGCAGGTGGGTGAATTCTGCCATAGCCACGGAATCAAGCTGGTAGTAGCAGACACTCGGGGCCTAGTTGGGTGAGTGCTTGCCTTTATCTGACTTCCACCAAACATAGGCCAAGAGACTCCCAAGCCTTCATGTCCTCCTCCACCAACCAGTTTTGAAATGATTTTTCTTTTCCTTTTTCCTGGGTGGTATGAACATCACCTGATCTGTCTCCGTACCTTGAGTGCTGGAAGGCCCTGTGCTTGGTCTAAAGCATCACTCCCTTTGCCTCCTTCCCTAGACAACTCTTCTGTGACTTTGGAGAGGAAATGATTCTCACTGATTCAAATGGGGAACAGCCACTCAGTGCCATGGTTTCAATGATCACTAAGGTAAGGAGGCCAGTCCTATAGGTTCACATGCAGAGGATGTAGGCAGTAATTGTTTTGTTTTGATTTTTCCTTTCCTTTTCCTTTTATCTGACCCTCCTTTTTTTTCCCCCCTCTGCTCTCCTTCCTTTCCCACCTTTCCTTTGTCTGGGGATTTCTTTTCTATCTTTATGCATTCCCTCACATTTCTTAAAATTCTTTTCCTGCTCCCCCTTTCCTTTTCTTACCCTGTCCCCACCCAACAATTGGACTTGGGATATGTCACTAAATAACCTAGTCAGTAACCTATCAGTGAGGGAAATTAAACACTACTTGCCTGCCCTTGAAATCTTGAGTTTTTCTTTTCTTTTTCTTTCTCTTTTTTTCTTTATCCTTTTCATTTTCTCTTTCACTTTTCTTTTTCTTTATTTTGGTGATGGTGTTTCTTTTGGTGTGTGTGTGTGTGTGTGTGTGTGTGTGTGTGTGTGTATGTATGTTTGTTTTTCAGACATATTTTTGGTGATGGTGTTTTCTTTTGGGGTGTGTGTGTGTGTGTGTCTCTGTGTCTGTGTGTGTCTCTGTTTGTGTCTGTGTGTGTTGTGTTTCAGACATTCTCCATAATGCTGCGAAGGCTAGGTTGGTTACATGGTAAACCTTCTGCCTCAGCTTCCAGGATGGTGCGAATATAAACATCCCACACTGAGGGAGGCTTAACTCTTAATCTTCTGTTTTCTTTTTCCCCAACCAGGAGAATCCAGGGATTGTCACCTGCTTGGAGGACTCCCGGCATGGATTTGAAAGTGGTGACTTCATCTCTTTCACAGAAGTTCAGGGCATGAATGAACTCAATGGCATTGCTCCCATAGAGATCAAAGTTCTGGGTACGGGAATCCTGGGGAAGGAGGGGGAGAAGTGGTAGCACAGAACAAAGGGGAGCTTGGCTCTGTGATATGGGCTGCCTCAGAATCCAAGAGGTCACTCTGGAACTTTGCACAGCAGACTGGGCTGGTCTCCAACCAACTCATCTTAGTCCTCTTGCCTGAGTGCTGGGATTAAAGCCACCATGCCTTGATAGAGCAGGGCCTAACTTGTGTCTCCCACCTCAAGTGCACCATCCCTTTCTGTGACACTGGACTGATTCTTGAGTATGGTCAGGCACACCACTTATTCCTTGGTTCATTCCATTTTGACTCGCCCCCACCCTTCCCCGCATTTTTGGTTTTATTTTAGACAATTAGATTTTCTCTTTTAAGCTCTAAAAGGACGGAGTGACTAGGTCCTTTGTAGTGTGTGTGATTGGTAAGCTGGTTTCTGGTAGACTATGGCTGGAAAGACGGCTCAGTTTGTAAGAGCCCTTTCTCTGTGAGTGTTATGGCCGATTTGAATTTAGAATAACCATTCAAAATGCTGTCATGCAGTCAGGAAGGCAGCCCATGGAGGTAACTGCTACACTGGGGGTTGGAGGAAGCACATAAAGATGGATCCTGATGGGGGCTCACCTCAGTCGTCCAAACTGCCTCATTGAGAAAATGTATGAAGACAGTGTGGTAGTGATGGAAGAGTTAAGGAGGGGAGTCTACAGTAATTTAAAACACAGCAGTTTGTGTGTGCAGTAGGCCAGTGAGTCCCAGCAAAGGTGTGAGATTAACCAAGCTTCTGTAGAGATGATATCCCTTAAATTAAGACACCTGCAGAAAACTAAATTGAGATGTGTGAGCTCAACCACAGTCAAAGTAGCATGATATTTCATAATCTGTTTGAGAGAAGTGAGGTGCTTGTGAGTCTTACATATTTGATGCTGGCTTCATTCGTCTTAGCATGTTGAACTTTACTCCTGAAAGTTAACCCTGGTATCAACTCCTTTGTATTGTCCAGACTTGATCGAGTGTGAAGCTCAGTACTCAAGGTGATGCCTGTTTGCTAGGAAGTCTTTCTGCATCATGAGCTGACACTGATCAGTGATGTGAGGGGACCAAAGACCCCCCCTTTTTTTTGTATGTTTTGTATCCCTCCACCCTTGGGCTCTGTCAATATAACCTGTGTGTAAGAAAGGTGCCATTGTGGATGATGGCATGCACCTGTAATCCTAGCACTCAGGAGGGGGATGCAGGAGGATTAGAAGTGCAAGCCCAGCCTTAGTTATGGAGCAAGAGTCCAGACTGGGCTATGTGAATCCCTGTCTCCAAGTCACCAAACACATGAAAAAGAACCGCTTTTGTTTTCAACATGTACAGACTTTTTCTTCTCTATAGTCACTAAATATTAGTAACCTACTGAATATTAATATAGCAAGTCAGTTGGTAAACTTCTTGCTGTGCTTTCACAAGCTTCAGTGTTTGACCCCCAGAACTGTAAGAAAAGTAAGAAAAGTTAGGTCCTATGGCTTGTATCTTTACAGAGCTTGTGTAATGCTTCGGAGATAGAGACAAGTAGATTTCTTTTCTGTCTTGTGTATGTATTTTGTTTTTGGTTTTGTCTCTGTGTGTCTCTGTTTTGGGATATGTCTGAGAGCTGCAGACATTTGTGAGCTGCCCAGCATAGGTGCTGGGCACTTAACCAAGGAGAGCAAGAAGCACTCACTCTCAGGCACTGAATCAGATCTTGGACAGAGGAGACATCTGTTCCCTACCCCAGTTTGTTTTTCTGCATTGAAACAGAAGCCAGATGTGGTGTCAGCTTCCTACCACCCAGAGTCTGAAGCTGTATGAGTGAGACTGTGGGCATTTTGTTTGGTGTGGGTAGCCCTTGGCTAGCTTTGAACTCTGAATCCTCGTGAGTTGATTTCTGAAGGACTGGGATGAGAGTTGTGTACTGTACGCCTCTGCTTTTGATGGATATGCTTTGGTTTGTTTTCTTTTCCTTTGTGTGTGATTTTTGTTTGTTTTTTGTTTGGTTGCTTGCTTGGTTGTCCCTCTCTGAGTAGAGCTTGCAATGGAAAGAAAGCTGATGTGTCTTAGGCTTGGACTGTGAGGTTTTTGTACTTGATCTTGGGAGGGTGGCAAAGGCACAGATTAGACTGGCAGTCTTCTCCATCCTTTTCATCTTCCAGGTCCCTATACCTTTAGTATCTGTGATACCTCCAGCTTCTCTGAGTACATCCGTGGAGGCATTGTCAGTCAAGTGAAAGTACCTCAGAAGATCAGTTTTGTGAGTAGGTGGTGAGGGGCTGTGAGTAGAAGGACTCCTGCTTTTGAGATTTATAGGTTGTTCATATCTGGTCTCACGACACTCCATTATCCACAGAAACCCCTACTCGCCTCACTGGCAGAGCCAGAGTTTGTGGTCACAGATTTTGCTAAGTGCTGTCATCCTGCTCAGCTTCACATTGGCTTCCAGGCCCTGCATCAGTTCTGTACTCAGCACAGCAGGCCTCCTCGGCCCCATAATGAGGTAAATGAGTGGGAAGCCAGCCAGGAACCTCTGATTTGTCTGTTTCCAATACCTGTTCTTCCTCCAGTAGGGCCTGATAGGCTCTATCCAGGTTCCTTTTGTCCAACCAGGAGGATGCTGAGGAATTGGTGACCTTAGCCCAAGCTGTGAATGCTCAAGCTTTGGCAGCAGTCCAACAGGATTGCCTGGACATAGACCTTATCCGGAAGTTGGCCTATGTAGCAGCTGGGGATCTGGCACCCATGAATGCCTTCTTTGGTGGTTTGGCTGCCCAGGAGGTCATGAAGGTCAGCCCTAGCGGGGAAGGGTGTGGCTGCTGTGTGTTTCTGATGCCATCACTGCCTTTTAGTCCAGTTAGGCTACTGCTACTGACAGCCTTCTTTCCCCAGGCTTGTTCTGGAAAGTTTATGCCCATTAGGCAGTGGCTGTACTTTGATGCCCTTGAATGTCTCCCGGAGCACAGAGTGGCCTTCATGGAAGATAAGTGCCTGCCAGTAAGTCTGTGGGGGCAGTGGGAAACTTTGGGATCGTCTTGAGGAATGTGTCGCTCTAACCTGTCTGTACTCATTCACATAAATCCAGCGCCAGAACCGTTACGATGGGCAAGTGGCTGTATTTGGATCAGACCTACAAGAGGAGCTTGGCAAGCAGAAATACTTCCTGGTGATTGACACTAATGGCCTCTGTCCACCCTTTCTGAAAGGATCTCTCTTTCCCTGATCCTTTTGGGGAGGGGTCTTTTGGTTTTTCATGACCTGATTACATCACCTATTCTGTCTTGTGGTGGGTTGAGGAAAGGCTTCAGGTACCTCTTTTTCTTTCCCTCCTCTCAGTCACCCATAGGAATGTGCATCCCTGTGAATGGAATGTTTGTCACTACACGGTCTTGTGTTCGGTTGGTGTTTTCTTTTGGGAGTAAGGAGTGGTGGGTTAGCTTATGCCATCCCTGTTCACTCTGACCAACTTCTAGGTAGGTGCAGGCGCCATTGGGTGTGAGCTGCTCAAGAACTTTGCCATGATTGGCCTTGGCTGTGGGGAGGATGGAGAAATCACAGTTACAGACATGGACACCATTGAGAAGTCAAACCTGAACAGACAGTTTCTCTTCCGTCCCTGGGACATCACAGTGAGTAGGATGGCATGGCTTTCTTTCTCCTATTTGATTCTAACCTAAATGGCTCAGATATTTCTTCCCTCCCCTCCCACCCCCCTCTCCTCCCTTCCTTTTTTTTTTTCTCCCCCTTTAGTTCCCTCCTTTTTTTCAGGCATTCAGGTGTGAGGTCAATAGATATTTTTCCCTGTCACAGTTTTTTCATTTGCCTGGTTTTCCCTCCCTACCTAAGCTTGGATGCTCGGGCATGGCAGATGTGACATTGTGAGATTGGTAATAGGGCATTCCCTACAGGTCAGTGTTTCCTTGATCGTCTTGTTGATAATTCATCTTTCCTTTACTTCGTTTTTCATCAAGCATCCTAGACTCTAGATTTAGAAAACATAAGGTAACAAAAGAAATGTTCCTGGCTTCCTCTAGTGGGAAGATTGGAGCAAGTGAGAAGCTTCCTGATTGCATTTTGGTGTCCTCCTCATGTAACACTGAGTCTTTAAGACTCAATAAGAAATTAAATGGCATCAAATACTGTTCCTCTCCCAGATTGCTCTGTTAGTGGAAAGGACAAATTCCTTCCATACGTTTAGGAAGCCAGTTCAGGGAAGCTGGGAAGCTGTTTTCCAGATAACTAGAATCTGATGACCAAAAAAAAAGGAAGAGAGCTGAGAGCCACACATAGAGTATATGGACTACGACTATGACTACGACTACGACTACGACTACGACTACGACTACGACTACGACTACGACTACGACTATGACTACTACTACTACTACTAGTACAGTAGGATCCCACTCGTTCATACATGTACTTGGCATTGTACATATGCTTGTGTGTGCCTATATACACCTGTACTTGTGTGTACACAGACAGACAGACAGACACATACTCTCAGCTGTTTTATGAGAGTATGTAACCTAAAACATATTTATAAAGATGTGAGTATGGTCTGAGTCCTCAGGGGTATTCTGTACTGGAAGTATTTTTGCTGGTAAATGCTTATGCTTATCTCATCTGTTCTTGACATAGTGTGTTAAGTGGACTAACACTTTTAAATAATCTGCTTACGATTCTAACATAGGAAGTTGTGGTGCTTATGACCTACACTCCCAAAAGCTTTGGGAGACTCTTGTTTGACCATGACAGGCTACTGTTGCAGTAAGTGGCATATGGCTAATGTTAGAATCTCAAACGTGTAAGAGAAGTAAAGAGGAACAGAGAAGTAGCAATTGGAAAATGTCAGGAGGGTGCTTGTTTTCAGTGCTTATGAAGAAGGCTTTCTCCTAGGGAAATGGACCTTACCATGGTGAAACAGTAAAGGTGTGTGGGAAGACATTTGACCATGAAAAAGTAGTAGAAGCCTGAGGGAAGATAAGACATTCGGGTGTGTGGTATTTAAAGAACAGAGAGTTCAGGTGGAGGAAGCCACAACCCATGTATTCCAGAAGTGAAAGTAGAACCAGAGGAGTCTCAGTCTGTCTGTGGTTTTATTTGGGTTACTCTGGATGTCATTAATTGAAATTAGAGTAGCTGTTGGGCTATTCTGACCTTATTTCTTATTTTAACTCAAAATATTGTGTGGTGGCAAATTCCATTTATAATCCTGTTTTTTTTTTTAAAGATTTATTTATTTTATATATTTGAGTACACTGTCAATGTCTCCAGACACAGCGGAAGAGGGCATTGGATCCCACTATGGATGATTGTGAGCCACCATGTATTTTTTGGAACTTGAACCCCAAGACCTCTGGCAGAACAGTCAGTGCTGTTAACTGCTGAGCCATCCCTCCAGCCCTTCCTTTATAATCCTTAAAGTAAAAGAAGACAGAATTTTATGAATTAGTAGAAATGTAGCTGTCATAAAAGAACATTCTAATGTCCTTTATAATATCTGTTGTGCCCAGCCAGATGGTATTGGCACTGTTTGAGCCTGGTTGGCTTTGAGCCTAACCCTTTATGAGATAAATCTTGGGATATCTCTGTGGACTTTGGTCACCTCGGTGTGTGGGAAACAGCTCTGTTTTTCATATTCCCACCCAGAAATTAAAGTCTGAGACTGCTGCTGCAGCAGTGCGTGACATAAATCCACACATCAGGATATTCAGCCACCAGAATCGAGTAGGCCCGGAGACAGAACACGTTTATGATGATGACTTCTTCCAAAAGCTGGATGGTGTGGCCAATGCCCTAGACAATGTGGATGCTCGTAAGTTTGGAGTTGAGTGAGGAGGGCAAGAGCAGGGTAGAGTGTATGTATGAGGATCTTGTATTCCTGTCTTGCCTTGGTTTTTCGAGACAGGGTTTCTCTCTGTAGCCTCTGCTCTCCTGGAACTCATTCTGTAGAGCAACCTGACCTGTGTTCCTGCCTTATGTAAGCTTGCCTGCTACTCATCTGCCATTTCTTCCCATCTCCCTAAAAGGATTATACGTGGACCGCCGTTGTGTTTACTATCGTAAGCCTCTGCTGGAATCAGGCACGCTGGGCACCAAGGGCAATGTGCAGGTGGTTGTTCCCTTCTTGACAGAATCTTACAGCTCAAGCCAGGACCCACCTGAGAAATCCATCCCCATCTGCACACTGAAGAACTTCCCTAATGCCATAGAGCACACCCTGCAGGTGATCAACCTTGGGAGGAATGGGAGGTGGTAGGTTTAGGTCCTCGAGCCTTTGCCAGTCTCCTCCTACAGATTTCTAGATTCTGAAGTGTTCTGGGTCCGGAACACGTCCCATGTCTTTATACCAATCATATGTATACCAGCCCACGTGTGTTATCTATGTATCATACATGGTTTCTTTGGAGTCATCCACTTCTGATTGACAGCACTCAAAATTGTACAAGTTCAAGCCAGGCAAAATCCCAACACAAAGAAGGGGAATTCCACACAAATTGACAGCTCTAACCAAGCTCAGAAAAGGAATAAACCTCTACAATGGAATGTTAATGGCATATATCAACCACATTCCAGGGTAGGCTCCATGCCTAGAAGAAGGTGGCCAGGTGGACTTCAGGTTTTTTCTTGTGCACTTCTGTTTTGGTATTACTTGTCTTGCTCGTGGGTTTTTATTTCTTTTTTTCTTTGGGGTTTTACTTGTTATAGAGTTTTCTTGAGAGATGGCATGTGAGTAAAGTGGCTGGGGAGTTTAGGAGGTTCTGGGAGGGGTTGGCAGAAGGAAAAAAATACAATCCAACTATATTGTATGGAAAATATTTTAAGTACAACAATTAACCTTAACCTTCTAGTTTTGAAAGAGTTAAAGAGAACCTATCAGTTGGACATGTGTCTGAAGAGTGAGAATGACCCATAAACGATGCTTTTTGCTACACAAATCAGCTATTGTTGTCTCTGCTGATTTCCTAATTTACCTGTAATAATGAGTGCATTTTTGGTGTGTTAAAATCTTACCCAAAGTGTTAAGTTAAACAGCTGGTTTTTCAGTGTGACTTCTGTCTGTGTTGTCAAGTACAAAATCTTGTGTGTCCTCTGGCTGGACAAAATGAATGCTCTACTGGACACTAAACCCAGAGCCTAGTTCTGCTTGTGTTCCTCCAGTTCAACGGGGCCCAGGGAGGTTGGGTGGGGGTTGTTTAGTTTCTGTTTGCTCCTCGGCTCATAGTGTCAGTATTTTGAGGCCATGCCAAGCAGGTGGAGATCAGGTAGGAATAGACTAGAGAGTTCCAACCAAATTCCTTTATCCTGTTTCTTGTTCCAGGTTATAAAATGTCTCTGAGTCTGTACAGCAGGCAGAGTAGCACAAAAGGTTTTAGAATGTGTTCGGTAACTTTGTAGGAGGAGACCTGTCTGGTCCTCAGATTCCTCATGTGCAAAATGTGCATTGAAGTAATACCTACCAGGGAGATTTTGTAAAGCACTTAGGCTGGATATGGGCTGTTCATATACTTTGGTAAAATTCTTAGCAGTGGGTTTGTAGTTGGCACCACACTCAGTCTTGCAGTCTGCATGTGCTCACACACTAACTTTGATGAGTGTAAATGCTAGCTAGTTACATCAGAGACTTGAAAACCAGCTGGCTACAGGGGAGTTTTATTCCACTGCAATAGGTCATAAAAGCAGGTAAGTATGTGTGAGAGTTAGAATTTAGAACCTGTATGGTCCAGTGTCTGTGTACATGCCCCAGACCATTTCTGCAGTGACCTCCTAGTTCTCAGAAACCTGGGGGGGGGGCAAACAAAACAACAGCAACAAAAACCAGAGAAATTCCTGTTGAGACCTGGGTGCTGTTCTGCTCAGTCTAAGAGTAACTGCCAATAGGTCATTGTTCTTTTAAGTGTGACTTCTTCCCTTCTGTCTCTCTTTCTTATAATCCAAACACATCGCACCTGTATTGCCATGAACATTCCAGGTTCTCACACATACATACTTGGCTGCAAATTATGACCTCTGGTCTGGAACACGTGGGTATCCTCATTGTACAGGTTAATGCAGTCTTCACCCAGAACAGTCTTTACTAACTGGTTGTCTCACTAATGTGTACAAGAACATTTTTTGTTTTGGTTTTGGTTTGTTTGTTTGGCCGTTGCTGACATGCATTTGTTTGCTCTGTCTGTAGTGGGCTCGGGATGAGTTTGAAGGGCTCTTCAAGCAGTCAGCTGAAAACGTTAACCAATACCTCATGTAAGTAACAGACAAACCAACAGCCAACAGAAGCCAATCAACAAAGGCGTCCTTGTCTGCTCTCCTCAAGGCACATCCTTGGTAGATGCTTTGGATAACTAATGGTTGATTGAGCCTTTTGCTGGTGGAGGGTGATGGGAAATGGTCAGGAATGACATTTTCCCTGGAGAAAGAAGGCTTGCCCAGAAACCTTACTTCTAGGCCTCTGAAGTAATCCAGGTCTTTGTATTGGATAGGGACCCCAAGTTCATGGAGCGGACACTGCAACTAGCCGGCACCCAGCCTTTGGAAGTACTGGAGGCCATACACTGCAGCCTGGTCCTGCAGAGGCCACAGACTTGGGCTGATTGTGTGACTTGGGCCTACCAGCACTGGCACACCCAGTATTCTCACAACATCCAGCAGTTGCTGCACAACTTCCCTCCAACTCAGGTATTACATACTCGGTGGATGTATTTGGCTGAGCACATTTCCAGGAAATTGGATGCTTACTCTCCTCTCTCTGGACATGGCTTCTTCCAGGCAGTCTAGCTGCCACAGGCACCTCAAGGCAAGGTGTAGGCCAGGACTTGGTGCAAGGATTTGTGTTTTCCTCCTTCTGTCAGCCAGGCAAGGGGCTTAGTTTCCTTCCCAGCTGCACCTGTGGGCTGAGCCACTGCTGAGTTCTCTTTGAGGGCTGTAGTTGTGAGAAGTTTTATAGTTAAGCATGAAGTAGGTTCAAGTCCCAGGTGTGTTGGACACTGGTTCGTGACATGCCTAAGGTCTTGGTAAGCCGTATCTGTGAAGTAGGGGTGGCTTGTGGGCATTTAGAAAGGACTAACTTTCATTTCTTAATATTGCCTCATATAAATTGGTAAGTTGAACTTGCCATGTGTTTGACTCATTGTGAATTTCCCAAGAATGGTGAACCTAGGCTTCTTGGCCTGAGGACTGCCTGAGAGTGCTTCTCCCTCTGTCCTCTTCATACCTTTGCATTCTCCTAGCTTACGAGCTCTGGAGCACTTTTTTGGTCAGGACCAAAGCGCTGTCCGCATCCTCTCATCTTTGACATAAACAATGTAAGTGTCCTTGGGATCTCCCAGGTGGGTATGTGGGGAGTGGGTCTCTCCACTCTTAACCTGTGGCTGTTAAGCTGACTTTCCTTTGCCATGGCTTTCTTTCAGCCCCTGCATCTGGATTATGTGATGGCTGCTGCCAACCTGTTTGCTCAGACATACGGACTAGAAGGGTCCCAGGACTGGGCTGTTGTGGCCAACCTCCTGCAGTCTCTGCCGGTCCCCAAGTTTGCTCCCAAGTCTGGCATCAGGATCCATGTTTCTGAGCAGGAGCTGCAGAGTACCAGTGCCACCACTATCGGTGAGAATGCTTCACCATTTGTTCAGGGATCATCTGTTTGTATTCTGTCCCACTCAGCCTTCCCTCTGGTGTTTGCCACTGGCCAGGATTTTCACTGTATTCCTGAGATTTACCTAGTCTGTGCTTAAGGGTTGATGGGTGGAAAAACAAAACCTCTGTATCTCATTTCTCTGCAATATGGACTTACGGAAATGGTTCATTGCCTTCCTTGTCTGATGACTTTGTCGAATTCTCCTTCTTGTTTCTTCTCAATTTATGTACTTTTCATGCAAAAAGAACCGGACTGCTCCCTGCCCTCTGGGTGTCTTGATACCTTTGCTGTTTTGTCTCCTTGGTAACAGGTCGCCTCTATTCTCCCTCTGTGTTCCTGTCCTCTCTGTATCTGCTTAAAGCACACCTCGATTTTTGCACTCTGTGTCACACACTCTGTTTTCTCTTCTGATCTCCCTGAGGAATCTGTTCTCTTATAAAACTCTCCCAAGTTGATACAGTTCCTCAGTTTGCCTTTCAGAGAGTAGTTGTCTCCTCATGAGTGAGATTTGACCAACAATCTTCCTTTGAGACTTTCCCCTCCTTCATTCACTGTTTGTTCATAACAGTGTGTCTCTCCCCTCTCCCGACTTGCTTGCCATTTCTTTCCATTAACTAGATTCTATCTTCCTGTGAACTTAATCTAAATCACTTTGCTCAGCTCCATCGTCTTCATCTTACAAAACTAAACTCCTGTGGCCCTTGAACAACTTCTCCCATTCTCTACCACCTCACCATCCTTGAAAACCTTTGTCTACCTTTTTTGTTTGAATCTTTTGACCACTAGCTGTATCATATTAGTGGATCCACAGGGAAGCAAACTCAAAGCAGAGATTTCTTCCTGTGTCCCATTTACTTTATCTACTTTATTTAGTGTAATGGTTGTATATTAATATAGTCCTACAATTTTCTCCCTTTTTTACAGCTTCTGCATTTGTCTCTTAACTTATTGGTGGGTAATTGAGTTGCTTCCATCTTTCATGGTGTGTGAATATGCTGCTTCCTTGTTGTGAGGTTTTCATCTTTGTTACTCAGGACCTCCAGGTCTTCATGTGTTTGTATTCCTCACCCCTACTTCCCTGTGCCCTTTGGGCAGGGAAGTGTTTTCTCTCCTCGACTCCCCTTCCCTTACACCTTCCAGGATGCCTCTCCCTTTCAAATACTTTTACATAAAAACCACTTCCCAGTCCAGATTTACCTTGGGCAGTGCAGTGGGTTCACCAGAGACCATGGTGTCCTTTCTGCAGATGACAGCCACCTGGAGGAACTCAAGACTGCACTTCCTACTCCAGACAAGATGCTTGGATTCAAGATGTACCCCATTGAGTTTGAGAAGGTATTTGGTGTGGGGTAGCTGGGATGGTTAGGAAGGTGGGCGCAGGTGCCTAGCATAGGCTTTTGTCAAGATTGTAGGCCTGCAGTGGTCTCCTTCTGTTTAAAAGAGAACTTTCTTTGATGAAGGGTGAGAGCTACACCTGTGCACCTAAGAGTTGAAACTTAGAATGCAGTTAGGAATTTGGCTGGCTTAATAAAGTGGGATTAAGCAGTTCTTCTCTAAGATTCATTAATTCACTAGTCCTGAGACTTGGCTAGGACCCTAGTACCTACCTTGATTTCCACAAACCACAGGTGGTCAGGACAGTATTGTTCACTATGTTCAGTGGATACATCTACAACACAATTAACTGCTCCTCAGACTTGGGAAGAAAAGGTGGAAAAACGTAAGAGCAAGGGGATTAAAAAAAACTTGGTGATTGTAGATTGTATCTCCTATAAATGACAAGAAACAAGACCTGAACAAAGGCAGCACCAGCAGGAGTTTGTTTGTTTTTCCTATTTAAAACTGTTTTTAAATTTAAGTATACGTTGAGCATATTCTTCTCCTTCCCCAAGTCCTTCTAGATCATCATCCCCTCCCTACCCACCAAACTTTAAGTTCTTTCTCAAAATCAATCAAAAACCTAGTACAACAGGACTTTCTGAAACCAAGAAAAGAAAACAACACCAGACTCTTAATTTTTTGATATTATTTTATTTATTGACATTTCAAATGTTGTCCCCTTCCCAGTTTCCCTCCACAAACCCTCACATCCCATCCCCTCTCTCCTCTGCCTCTATGAGGGTGCTCACCCACTCAACCACTCCTGCCTCACCACCCTAGCATCCCCCATGCTGGGGTATGGAGCCTCCACAGTACCAAGGGCCTTCTGTCCCATTGATGTCAGATAAGGCAGGCTTCTGCTACATACATAGCTGGAGCTGTGAGTCCCTCCATGTGTAATCTTTGGGCAGTGGTTTAGTCCCTGTGTGCTCTAGGGTGGGGGCTTGGGGGGGCAGTTATTAGATATTGTTGTTCTTCCTATGGGGTTACAATACCCTTCAGCTCCTTCAGTCCTTCCCCTAACTCTTCCATTTGGGGTCCCCGTGCTCAGTCTGATGGCTGTCTGCTAGTATTTTCATATCTACTGGTCCAGCTCTGGCAGAGCATCTCAGGGGACAGCTAGACCACGTTTACTGTCAGCAAGCACTTCTTGGCATCAGCAATAGTGTCTGGGTTTGGTGTCTGCAGATGGCATGGATCCCTATGTGGGGCAGTCTCTGGATGGCCTTTCCTTCAGTCTCTGCTCCGCTCTTTATGCATTTCCTTTAGACAGGAACCATTCTTGGATAAATTTTTTTAGATAGTTAGGTGGTACCGTCCCTCAACCGATGCACTGAATATAATCTGTACTGGTTCTGTCACCCCTTTGTTGGGTATTTCCACTAATGTCATCCTTGTTTGGTCCTGGGCACCTAACACTTCCCTGGGAACTGCAAGTCCATCCCCTACTAAGTGCTACACATCTCCCTTGCCTCTCTCCTTTCTGTCTCCTGCCACTCCAGCAGAGCTCCTTTGCTCACACCACACTGGCCACAATAGACATGTGCTCTGCCCATGCTCAAAAGCAGCCCTCCTACTTTATCTAGGGAGCTGGTAATTTGTTGTTTCACCATACTGTGTCAACAGTGTCCTCTCTCTCAACCTCTCTTTCCTGACAGTTTGATTTTTTTTCCTTCTCCGATACTACTGCTGCTGCCCCTGCTGCTGCTGCTGCCTCTACTTCTACTACTACTACTACTACTACTACTTCTACTACTACTACTACTACTACTACTACTTTACTACTTTTCTTTTAAAAAAGATTAATTTATTATTATACGTACACTGTAGCTGTCTTCAGACATGCCAGAAGAGGGCATCAGATCTCAGTTTGGGTGTTTGTGAGCCACCATAGGGTTGCTGGGATTTGAACTCAGGACCTTTGTAAGAGCAGTCAGTGCTCCTACCCTCTGAGCCATCTCACCAGCCCCCTAGATCTTTTCTACAGGCTTTCACTTTTCCTCTGTGGACCAGACTCAGAGTACTCTAATTAATCTGGATGTTAAGAGCTTTAGGGAGGAAGCTACCTCACACAAGGAATGTCACCTTGCCTGAGCTATGTTTTGACTTTTTTTGTACAAAAGCCCTAATTGAAGCTTGAGTCCTCTGCCCAGTGACTCTTTGCTGTTGATTAAAAATGTTTTTAAGACAGCATTTATGTTGCCTAGGGTGACTTGAACTTAGGGTCATTCTGTCTCTGTGCCTGTATGCTGGGATTACAAGAATGCAGTACTGTGACTGCTGTGGGCTCATAAGAAGACTGATAGATTTCTTTTAGAGGGAGATTGGGTGAGCAGCACCATCTCTTTTCCCGGTAGGTCTTGATGATCGCATTAGATTGTCCTTGCTGACATTGACATTGCCCAAGCTGGTAGTGCAGCCTGTGGTGCCATGTTACCTGTCAGTGCTGGTCATCATCAGGAGCTTCTTGGAAAAACTCTTATCAAAATAAAACATCACCCCCACAAAAAACTGTCTACTTCATTATGTATTGGCTAAGTCCCTTAAATGTAGATTAGTCCTAGTTCTTCCTCCTAGCCCCATGCTCCCTTAAATGAGACTCAGACAGATGCAAAATATATTTACAGATATTTTGGCTGTATAGCTAGGCTCGTCTCTGACAGGACTTAACTCAATATAACCATTTATTTTAGTCTACATTCTGCCACAGGGCTGGCTTTACCATGTGTTGGCCAGCCCAGGACGAATCTCCTGTGCCTGGCTCTATCCCAGTATTCTTTCTGCCTCCTGCATGTCCCCCTTCTATTCTATCCTTTCCTGTAGAGTCCATAGGATTTTTAATTGACAGGTATATACTGCTTTACTCTCTGAGTTCCTATGAGCTTTGCTCAGGCGACTTACAAGGCCTTGTCCTCCTGGTGTCCTCCATCCCCTCACTCTCTCTGCCTCCTTTTCCAGAAGATGTCCTGAAATGAGAAGGGATGGATTTCAGGGTGGCATCCCATTTAGGGATGGATTTCCAAGGTCTCTCCAGCCTTTGCATGATGTCTGGCTGTGGGTCTGTCTCTATATTCCCATCTGCTTCAGGAGGACACTTCTCTGATGGTGGTTGAATAAGACACTGATCCCGAAACATAGAAGAGTATTAATCACCAGGAGTCACTCTGTCATTGTGGTATCATTTTTCTTTCTTCTGTCTTTGCTCAGACTGGTATCATTTGATTTTACATTAGATCCCTGGAATATCGCAGGTTCTTGTTCACCCAAGCAGTATTGGTTATGGATCCACCCCGTGTTGAGAGTCTTAAGTCAGATCAAGTATTGCTTGATTACTCCCTCAAGCTTTATACCAGGGTTTTCCTAGTATGTATTGCAGGCAGAACTCTGTTGCAGATAAAAGTTTTGTGGCTGGCTTGGTGTTTATGCTTTTCTGTTGACAGCATGCAGAGCAACTTCCTGTACCAAAGACTCAGGAATCCTGTAGGGGTGAAGGTTTTGAGTAGGCATCTCCATGTGCAGTGGGTTGGGTAGGTGTTGTCTTCAGCTCTGGGGTCTTGCTCTCAGTTTGTGGAGAGCAGCCTATAGTCTTTGCAACAGCCTTGGTTATTTGAGGATTCCCATGGGACTCCTTCGGGCTGTAACTCAATTAGATGGAACCCACTCCCAGTAAAGGAGGCTTCCTTTGTGACAAGAGCTGGCTAGTGGGGGGACTATGTCTCCCTCATTAATTGGTGATATCATTAAAACCCGTGTGCATGTGTTTGGTAAATGTGTGCACACACATGGGTGTGTGTGTGTGTGTGTGTGTGTGTGTGTGTGTGTGTGTATAAAAATGTGTCTCATGTGTATGTCTGTGTACATGTGGGTGTACTTGTGTGTATGTGTGTGTGCGTATGGGTGTATTTGTGTGTGTGCATGAGCACACAAGAGAGCTTACATTTTAGGAAGTTTCTACTTTATTAGTTTTCTGAATTCCCCTCACATCGCCATAATTTTAATGGCCTCACCCCTTATTCTTTCTTCAGTTTGTTTATCACACTTATTCCCTGCACTAGCCTAGCCTAGTGGACCTACATCCCTAGCCCAAGTACGGATGAAGCCTACTTGATCATGGTGGACAAACTGGGGCCCTGATAGGTGTGGGGGACTGGGGTTTCCAGGTAAAATGTGTATCTTAGTATCTGGACCTGAGACACAGGAACTGGAATGGGCTTGGGGTTATGAGAGGGAGGGAAAACAGGATGTTTGACTAGGAGCTGATAAGTCATTGCCATGGTTATGGGGACAGAGACTTAGCAGAGACCACAGCATGCAGGTCTACTAAAGAGCTTCCATGCTTCTGGTTTCCCAGGGAAGGCTTGCTGAAATTAGGGGAAAGAACAAAGCAATTAGGAGAGTTAGGAGTGGAACATCTGTGGGATCTTTAGAGATGAAGTGTGGTGGGAATCTGCCAGAGGTAGTCTGGTCTAGAGCTAGGGATGAGGCTTGTGGATTTGATTTGAAGGAGCTGAGGGGAGAGTGTGGGGACTATGGGGGATGGGGAGAGATCTGGTTAAAGTTAGCCTGCCTGTTTTCTGGATCAGCATGGCCTGTAGTTTCCCAGAGAGGGCCTCCTGTAGTTCAGATCTGTGACAAATCAAGGAATGTGTGGAGGGAGACTAGGAGGGAAAGATCTGTGGGGTCCACTAGAGATGACTGGGGAGGCTGCTATAGGTATTCTGCTCCAGAGCTGGAGATTAGACTTGGAGGATCAGAAGGAGAGTGAAGGTCTGCAGTTAGCCTACCTGCTTTGCTGAGTGGTTTGTGAGTTCCCAGGGTCCCAGTAGACACATAATAAGGGGAGGAGTGGGACAGGTATTATTGGAACCCACCCATAGACAGAGAACTACAGGCAACTAAGGAAGTTATTTAGGTAGGAGAAATACTCTTCCCCAGTGTTGAGTCTCCTAATTGTTGTCTCCTAATTGTTGTCATCCCTGAAATCATGGAGTACAAGTAGTGCTCACAGGCTGAGTAGGTTCTATTAAGGTTTTATGTTTAGGTATTAAGCCAGACAAGGCCATGGCTTTTAAAAGGAAAGCAGGGGGATTTGAAGGAGGGAAGGTTAGAATTGTAATAATTATATTTGACTTAAAACAACAACAAAATTGAAAATACCTGCATGCATTTACTTCAAATGGTCATCAGAGTTAACACAGTACATAGTTGGGGGAGACACTGGGATCCTAAGTAGACATTCACTCTCTTAATTCTCCACTCCAAAACAAACAAACAAACAAAAAAAAGGATGAAGACAGCAACTTTCACATGGATTTCATTGTGGCAGCATCCAACCTCCGAGCCGAAAACTATGGCATTTCCCCAGCAGACCGGCACAAGGTAATAGGAGTCTGTGATGTACCACTGACCCTTGCCCAAGCTGATTTTCCTTCATTTGGGCCTTTGTAGACCCCTACTTCCTCCTAAACAGTAATCCCTGGTGGTCACTGTCTGTCTTACAGAGCAAACTGATTGCAGGCAAGATCATCCCAGCCATTGCAACCACCACATCTGCTATAGTTGGTCTTGTGTGTCTGGAGCTGTACAAGGTGGTTCAGGGCCACCAACAACTGGAGTCTTACAAAAACAGTTTTATCAACTTGGCTCTGCCTTTGTTTAGCTTCTCTGCACCTCTGGCTCCAGCGTGTCATCAGGTATGGGACCTCCAAGAATAGGAAATTTTGATGTTACCATTCAGGGATGCTGAGTACATCAATACAGTGTGTTTGTGTGTGCTCTGTGAGTGTCTGTGTGCCCGTGTGTGCCTTTGTGCATGGGTGTGGGGGGTGGGGAGCAGTTTGCTTCTCAGCAGATAAGGTGTTACATCACTAAGATATATTTTGAATACCTGTGTTCATTCATCAAACGCATGGACAACATAATTGTAGTACTGGCTCAGGTATTGCTAGAATGTGAGATTCTGTGTCAACGAAGCAGGAAAGAAAAAAAAAAGCAGGAAGGGTGCTGACACAAACAGTTCATGGAGAGCTAAGAGGGATGTTAAATGAGGGAAAGGGAAACCAGGGACTTAGCAGTGTGTACGTATCCTTTTCTTTACAAAGACTCAAGCTGCCTAATCATGGTTAGGTAATGCCACAAGTGTGTTTTTGATTATTGAGCTGTGGTTAATGCACTGGTAATATGTTAAGAACATTTGGGGTAGTCCCCTCTTAGCACTTACCTTTGTCCCCTAGTACTATGATCAAGAGTGGACATTGTGGGATCGCTTTGATGTGCAGGGACTGCAACCTAGCGGTGAGGAGATGACCCTGCAGCAGTTTCTAGACTACTTTAAGGTAGGGCTCCTTCCTGTGTGAACTCCCCCTTTTTGGGGTCTGCCCACTTGGTTTAGCAGCACTATCCATCTCACAGTCACCACTTCTATCTCTTCTAACCTCTGCAGACAGAGCACAAGCTGGAAGTCATCATGGTGTCCCAGGGTGTGTCCATGCTCTATTCTGTCTTTATGCCAGCCAGCAAGCTCAAGGAACGGTTGGATCAGCCGTGAGTTAGCCTCTGGGCTGATGGGAGTGTAAGCCTTGGATGGGATTCTCAACAACCCAGTGTGGTTCCCCATTCTTTTTCTACAATCTGCTGCCACATTTCCTTCAATGTTTGGTTGCTTCCTTCTTAAGTCTCCTGCTCTTTGATTTCAGGATGACAGAGATCGTGAGCTGTGTGTCAAAGCAAAAACTGGGACATCATGTGAAGTCCCTTGTGTTTGAGCTGTGCTGCAACAGTGACAGTGGAGACGACATAGAGGTTCCTTATGTACGATACATCATCCGCTGATCTCTTACTGACTCAGTTCTTTCAGATCTCTCAGTCTATATCAGAACCTTTCTAGTTATGATGAAATGTCAATTTAAACCTCCTTGTTCCTAAGAACTTTTCTTAGTGCTGTTTTTACATTGTTAAGAACTGAAATTCATAATAATAAATTTTCAGCCTGTAAGTAGTAGAGTGTCTTCCTCTCCTCTGAAGGGTGGGTGTGCTGCTGTCCCTAGGAAGAAGTGGACTCCTTATCCTAAACTGCAATTCTTAAAAGGTGACAAGAGTCCAGCTGCACAGAAGCAGCATGGACATTATCCTGTATTCAGATACAATAGTGAAGATTAAACTTCAGCTGTTCTCATTGCTCTTGCCATTTCTGCTTAGGGAGAAATGGTGTGATCCCTGTGGCAGTAAGGCCATCATGAGGAGGTCAGCCCTTACCTAATGTTAATACCCTTTCTTTTCTCTTGCCACATGTCAGTCCTAGTGATGTTCAGCTGAAGCAGAGGCTCCAGTCCTGGCTGGTCTGGGTTAGGATCCTGTGTCTTACTTTATCTTGTCTCCTGATTTGTCTTTTTTTTCTGCCACTTGCTCATCTGAGATAAGGGGATAAAAGGTTGTTACTAGAAAAAGGGGCCCTAAAATTGGTTGCTACTTAACACCACTTTAGTGTATTATCATTATTATTATTATTATTATTACTAAATATGTTGATTTAGCCTAGGCTTTCATGTAATCGGCCTCCTTTACTTTGGACAGCTCTTTAAATGTAAGGTCATTAGGCCAACTGTGCTGTCTCTTGTCAACTGGCTTCCCACCTTTACATGTGCCTTGTTTTTCTGCTTGACTCAGAACTGTATGTTTCTTATTCTCCTAATGACTTTGGGGTTATTGAGTTGAAATGTCTAAAGTTTCCTAGTTGGACACTTTTGCAAAAGGAGTTCACTCCTGAGACGTTGTGATTTCAGGTACCTTGCTTCCTCATTCCTTTATTTTGTGCAGTTCTGCCCTCCTGTTCATGAATGGTTGATGTTCCTACTTGCCTTGGAAGGTGTTACATAGAGTTACATTGATTTAAAAAGACAGCTCTGCTCAGTGCAGTTATGTGGCTGGCTGTTACTTTGTCTTGTGGTGGATGTAAAACTGGTGGAATGTGTGGCAGGCTATTAAGAGCATGGTCTTAGAGATCTAAAGTAATTCTGAAGAAAATGGTTGTGCAAAATTGTTACTTTCTCTGGCAGCTTTCAATACTCTTTTCATCCAGTAGTCTCTGTTGTTTTAAGGTTTTCTTTTATCTTAAAATCTTTGGCTCTTAAAATCTTCCCATATGACACATTTTGATCATGTTTTCCCTTCCCTAAAACTCCCCCTCCTCTCATAGCTTTTAAAACAGTTACTGCTTCTGTGAGATAATAATATCATAGTATTTCTGTAACCCTTTGCCTTTTTCCCTCTAACCCCTCTGATACACTCCTCCTTGCTCTTTGAAATTCATGGCCGTTCTTTCAATAGTCCCTTTTATGTACACACTCGCATATATACATAGCTATTTATGAATACATGAATACTAACAGCTCCCTTTATCCAGTGTAACTTGTGTGTATGTCCTCAGGACTGCATATTAAGGATTGGATAAACAATTGGTGTGCTTCTCCCTGGGGAGGCCTATTCTCCCATTCTCAGCATTCCTCAGTTGCCTGTAGTTCTTTTCTCCTTGTTCAGCTCATGTTTAGGTGCTCAACATGGTGAGTTTGTAACATTGCATGAGACACAGTCTCACAGCATGTGAGACTCCCTGATCCTCTCTGGCTCTTAAACTATTCCTTTCCCCTCGTTCTGTGTTGATTTTTTGAGCTTAGATACAGAAATTGTATTTCAAAATGTACCTGATGGCACAGGGGCCCACAGCTCTCTGCATTTTGATTGGATAAAGGTTTTTTGCAAAGGTCTCTATCCATTTGCAGAGAAGTTGCTTTGATGGAGGGTGAGCACTAAACACATCTATGGGTGTAGGTACAAAATACTGGGAGTGTAGTCAGGGATTATGCTGTTCTAGTAAACTGATGTTTGTAGCTTAATCTCCAAGATCCATGACTTCATTAGCCTTGAGTAGGTCTTTGGGTTTCCAGTATCAACCGCTGTTTTAGATATAGTGTGACCAGAAAAGACCTTTTTGGGTCATATGTATTTTGACTTATAAATGTCTCCTGTATTTGCATGTGCACACATTGCCCTGAATTCAGGGAACTGGCGGCTGTGATTCCATTGAAGTATTCAACTGAACAACAATATGAACTAATCAGTACCCCCAGAACTTGTGTCTCTAGCTGCATAGTTGGCCATCATTGGGAAGAGAGGACCCTTGGTGTGCCAGACTTTGTATGCCCCAGTACAGGGGAAAGCCAGGGCCAAGAAGTGGGAGTTGAGTGGGTAGGGGAGCATTACGGGGTGGGGGGAACAACAGGGGACTTTTGGGATAGCATTTGAAATGTAAATGCCGAAAATATCCAATAAAAAAAGAAAATTCAATTGAAATGAATATGTTTATTCATTTATTTTTGGTCTCCTTTGCTTTTAGCTCCTTGTTCTATATGTGGATTTTTTTTTTAAAGTTCATGTTTACTTCTTATATGTATGCTGTATGTACATGAATGACCCAATACCACTCACTCTTTGTTTCTACAACTTCCAGACTTCCCCCTCATTCTCCCATACATGGTTTCATCTTCTTTATGAAATTGTTTGATTCATTTACATTCCAAATGTTGTCTCCCTTCTGGTCCCACCTCCAGAGTTCTTAACCTCATGCCCCTCCCCTTTGCTACTGAGAAGGTGCTCTGGAACCTACCCACCAGAGCCTCACCACCAGCAGCCTCCCCCTTCCCTGGGGCATCAAGTTTCTATAGGATTATATATACCTGTTCTCACTGATTCCAGGAAAGGCAGTCCTCTACTACAACATCTGTTAGGAGCCATGGACCAGCCTGTGTATGCTCTTTGGTTGGTGGCTAAGTCTCTGGGAGCTCTGAGGGCTCCAGGTTAGTTGATACCATTGGTCTTCCCATGGGATTGCAATCTGCTTCAATTCCATTTACTCCTTCCCTGAACTCTTCCACACTGTAAGTATCTGCATCTGGTTCAGTTAGCAGCTGAGAGCCTCTGAAGAAGACACCACCTCTACTAGGCTCCTGTCTGCAAACAGAGCACAGCATCAGTAATAGTGTCAGGGTGTCGTACCTGCTCATGGGATGGATCCCAAATTGGGCCCAGTCACTGAATGTCCTATCCTTCAGTCTTTCCTCCACCTTTGTCCCTGCATTTCCTTTAGACAGGTTCAATTCTGGGTCAAAAATTTTGAACATCTATAGGTGGCCCTGTGCCTCAACTGGGGGACATTCTATTAGCTGGATGTGGTCTCTTCAGTTCAGTCTTCCTACTGTGAGGCATTTTGAGTATTGCCATAACCATTGAGTCCTGGAGCCTCTCACTCACCTCTCTGGGACATTCTAGAGGTTCCTCCTGCCCCCACCGCACACTGCTCCATATTTCCATTTACTCTCCTGGCCCACTGGGCTTCTCTTTTGTCTCCTGTCATGCCTCAGTCTGCTTTCACCTCCCCCCACCCCCACACCCCGAGCCCCCACTTTTCCTGCCTCTACCCTCTCCCACCCAGTTCCCTCCCTTCCTCTGCCTCTGGTGATTATTTTGATCCCTTGTCCAAGTGTGTTTGAAATATCCACAAATGGGCCTCATTCTTGTTAATTAAGCTTCCTCCAGTCTGTGAGGTGTATCATGGGAATTCTGAATTTGTGGCCAATACCCACTTACCAGTAAGTAGATACCATGCATGTCTTTTGGTTCTGGGTTACCTCAATCAGGATGAGATTTTCTAATTCCACGCATTTTCCTGCAACATTCATAATACCCTCGTTTTTAATAGCCGAGTAGTATTCCATGTGGTGCAAATGAACCACATTTTCTGCATCAGTTCTTTGGCTGAGGTACAACTGGGTTGTTTCCAGCTTCTCGTTATTACAAATAAGGCTGCTATGAACATAGTGGAGCATCTTTTGGGTATATGCCAGGGGTGGTATAGCTGGGTCTTGAGGTATATCTATTTCCAATTTTCTGAGGATCTGTCAGATTGATTTTACAGAGTGGTTGTACCAGCATGCAATCCCACCAGCAATGGAGGAGTGTTCCTCTTTCTCCACATCCTAGCCAGCTTCTTCTGTCACCTGAGTTTTTGATCTTCGCCATTCTGAGTGGTGTGAGGTAGACTCTCAGGGTGGGTTTGATTTGCATTTCCCTGATGGCTAAGGATGTTGAGCTTCTTGGCCATTCAGATTCCTCTGTTGGGAATTTTCTTACATGGATTCTCAGATGCCGTTCAGATCGTGATCATGTCCCAAAGTTGTAGGAATGCTTGTTTATTTTTTCTGTCTGAGTGTCCTCAGCCCATCTTCAGGCTTTGACAGTTCTTTTCTTTCTGGATGATTTAGTTTAGTGATGATGCTTTTCCCTATGTGTTTGATTTCTTGACTTTTCCTGTTGGGAGGTTTCCATTTTTCTCCCCAGGGGCTTAATGTTTCTTGGAAGATTTTCTTAACTGTTTCATCTTCCATCTAGATTTCTTTTCTTTCTTTTTTTTTCTGACTTGTTTACTACATTGTTCTATTTTGTTGAATCCTCTTGTGGTTCTTGATAATTTTAGAAACTGACTTGATTTCTTTGTCTCTTCAACCATTTCATTGTGACTAATTTGACTGATGAACTCTTACAGTCATCTTGTACAGTAGACTCAAAATGAAACTAATTTTCCCATTTTCAGCATGTTGTGAAGAGGAAAGCACAATAATTGGGACAATGCTAGGGAGATGTTGAGTTTGCAGAATGCTTGCTACACCAAGTGAAGACAGGTTCAGATCCCCAGCACCCACATAAATGCCAGCCTTCTAATTCCAGCATCTGAATGTTGCATATTAATTAGGGTAGCTTTTTCATATGCTTCATCTCTCATGAAATATTTAGGGCATACTGTGACAGGATACCTGGCTGTGGTCCCTGCTATTATTGTGTTCTGACCCTGGGATTGAAGAATGTGGGTTTAGGGTGATTACAGGTCTTGCTGCTGATTTCTAGGTTGTCTTTGTTGGGCAGCTGTTTTGTTTCGAGGTCTGTTTCCTCTCTGGATTGTAGACAGTGTGAAGGTTGTTTCTTTCCTGGCAGGAAATGTATGCGGATCTGAGGATTGTGGCCTTGGAAGTACCAAGTAAATTGGGTTTCTGGTTACTAGGACAGTACATTTATGAATGCTGATAGGCTAGGGACACTTCCCTCACCCGAGTAACAACTCCTGCCTACCAAGGGCTATCACTGAATGTATTGTCGGTCCTAGGTTCTGTGTTTTCCTCTGGCCACACCTTGCCAGTCCTCCAGGGCCAAAAACCTGTGTTTTCCCTTCTCCCACTAGAGGGTACCTCAGGACTCCCCTACTGCTTGCAGATACCTAAGGTGATACGAATCTCCCAGAGCTTGGCCATGGCTGCTTCTTGCTTGCTGCCTGTTCCATGGACAGCCTCTGCTTTCTATAATTCTGCTCACAGGACCACCCCAAAAGAATATGCCATGGCTTAAGAGAATCAGATCCTTGGGAGTTTTAGTCCTCCCCAGTTCTCTAATACTTTCCAATACTGTGTGTCTTTCTCAGGGATAGGAGGGAATAGGCTCTTTCCACCTCTCACCAGGCTAAGACAAAGACACCATTTCCACAATTGGTATCCTGCCAATTGTGTGCCTTAAGCTGCAGGCCTGCTCCACCCTTACTTCCCTCATCTGGGTAACAGCTCATGTCTACCAAATGCTAAGGGATTAGAGTCAGTGAATGGCATTCCAGTCCCAGGTCTGTATCTTTTCTCCAGCCACACCTTGCTAGTACCCAGATCCAAGCATCTGGCTTATTAGACCCAGGTTCTTGGGAACTTTTGGTCCTCTAGCATTCTCAACTACTTTACAATAGTATGTTTCTATGTCACGGATGGGAGAACGGGTCCTTTACATTTACCAAGACCAACTTATTTACTGTATTGCCAGTGTCAAAACATTATGACGGACAGGGGAATTGACAGAACCCATCAGCACCCACACTAAAACCTTGAACCTTCAGGTAAAGGGCCCTATTCTGAGGGTCTTGTTTCCCTGAGCAGTTCAGCTGGCCACTGGCAGGTCTGCCTCAAGGACATTCAGAGCAGAGTGCACAGACACAGGCAACACAACACAACACACAAAGAATCCTGTACCAGGTGTACTCCTGTCTCAAACATTCTCTCCTGCACATGGAACAGAGAAGACCAGGCCAAGGGAACTGATTCAGCCTTCCCAGGGAAATCCACAAACACATTATGAAAAATAAAACCAGTAGCCACCATCCCTGTCTCCTCCTCACTCTTAGGGCTGATTTCATAGGCTGTCCAAAAGACAGTGAAAAACACACTTTTCTGGGGGATATAGGGACACTGTGTCTTTGTAAGCTGAAATTTGACTATTTTTTAAGTTGTTTCTTTAATTATTGGGTATTTATTTCATTTACATTTCCAATGCTATCCCAAAAGTCCGACACACACTCCCACACCCATTCCCCCACACCACACCCGACTCCCACCTCTTAGCCCTGGCGTTCCCCTGTACTGAGGCATACAAAGTTTGTGTGACCAATGGGCCTCTCTCTCCACTGATGGCCGACCAGGCCATCTTCTGATATATTTGCAGCTAGAGACAGAGCTCTGGGGGCGTAGGGGGGGTGGGGTTTACTGGTTAGTTCATATTGTTGTTCCACCTATAGGGTTGCAGATCCCCCTAGCTCCCTGGGTACTTCCTCCAGCTCCTCCATCGGGGGGCCCTGTGATCCATCCAATAGCTGACTGTGAGCATCCACTTCTGTGTTTGCTAGGCCCCAGCATAGTCTTACATGAGATAGCTATATCAGGGTCCTTTCAGCAAAATCTTGCTAGTGTATGCAATGGTGTCAGCCTTTGGAGGCTAATTATGGGATGGATCTCTGGGTATGGCAGTCTCTAGATAGTCCATCCTTTCTTCTCAGCTCCAAACTCTTGTCTCTGTAGCTCCTTCCATGGGTGTTTTGTTCCCAATTCTAAGAAGGGGCAAATTGTGCATACTTTGGTCTTCCTTCTTCTTGAGTTTCATGCGTTTAGCAAATTCTATCTTATATCTTGGGTATCCTAAGTTTCTGGGCTAAGTTTCTGGGCTAATATCCACTTATCAGTGAGTATTATTGTGTGAGTATATATTGTGTGAGTTCCTTTGTGATGATGTCCTCCAGGTCCATTCATTTGCTTAGGAATTTCATAAATTCATTCCTTTTAATAGCTGAGTAGTACTCCATTGTGTAAATGTACCACATTTTCTGTATCCATTCCTCTGTTGAGGGGCATCTGGGTTCTTTCCAGCTTCTGGCTATTATAAATAAAGCTGCTATGAACATAGTGGAGCATGTGTCCTTCTTACAGGTTGGGACATCTTCTGGATTATATGTCCAGGAGAGGTATGGCGGGATCCTCAGGTAGTACTATGTCCAGTTTTCTGAGGAACCGCCAAACTGATTTCCAGAGTGGTTGTACAAGCTTACAATCCCACCAACAATGGAGGAGTGTTCCTCTTTCTCCACATCCTCGCCAGCATCTGCTGTCACCTGAATTTTTCATCTTAGCCATTCTGACTGGTGTGAGGTGGAATCTCAGGGATGTTTTGATTTGCATTTCCCTGATGATTAAGGATGTTGAATATTTTTTCTGGTGCTTCTCTGCCATCAGGTGAGAATTCTTTGTTCAGCTCTGAGCCCCATTTTTTTTTTTTTTACTTCATTGGAGCTGTTTATCAGGCTTAGGAGTTCTCTGGTGGAATATTTAGGGTCACTTATATATACTATCATATCATCTGCAAAAAGTGATATTTTGACTTCTTCCTTTCCAATTTGTATCCCCTTGATCTCCTTTTTTTGTCGAATTGCTCTGGCTAGGACTTCAAGTACAATGTTGAATAGGTATGGAGAGAGTGGACAGCCTTGTCTAGTCCCTGATTTTACTGGGATTGCTTCCAGCTTCTCACCATTTACTTTGATGTTGGCTCCTGGTTTGCTGTAGATTGCTTTTATTATGTTTAGGTATGGGCCTTTGGTGTTGGATTTTGTCAAATACTTTCTCAGCATCTAAGGAGATGATCATGTGGTTTTTGTCTTTGAGTTTGTTTATATACTGGATTACGTTGATGGATTTCCGTATATTGAACCATCCCTGCATCCCTGGGATGAAACCTACTCGGTCAGAATGGATGATTGTTTTGATGTGTTCTTGGATTCTTGGATTCGGTTAGCAAGAACTTTATTGAGGATTTTTGCATCGATATTCATAAGGGAAATTGGTCTGAAGTTCTCTATCTTTCTTGGGTCTTTTTGTGGTTTAGATATCAGAGTAATTGTTAGCCACTCTTTCTTACTCAAAAGCAGCAATGTATGTTTACATAGGATCAGTTGATTTATCTTAAAAAGTAACCATATAAGAATCTGAAAAGAATCACAAATTCATATAAAAGCAGCCCTATTTACAGTAAATTCTCAGAATACACATCTACTCACCAGCAACTTTTATTAAATCATATCAGGAAGCTGAGGGCAGAAATAGGTTTAAGAAATCACCCCTCACCAGTCCAGCCTCAGTGAGAGTCACATCAGGCAGTGCTGCCATTTTTCTTGTTCCCTGACCTCAAAAAGTCATTGGTTTAACTGTTAAGAGTGTGCCTTTCTACATCAGAATCAGTTGTAAAACATCTCAACCTAGCTTCACTAACAATTTTATTTTTCCTAATTTTTGTAAGGGTGATGATGATCATTGGTGACAATCTACATCTGTAAATTCTCTCCTAGGAAGTGATTGAATGATTAATCTGTTTCAGCAGCAATGCTTGAAAGATATCAAACAGGATTGTTATGAGTGCCAGTGACACTCCACTCCAGTGAGGGGCTGGAAACCCCCTTAGGGTTTTCATACAATTCTTAGATTAAGAGGGGTGTGAAGGCAACAGGCAGAGCAAAACTCCACCATAGAATGAATGAAGTCCTCAGAACATTTAGTCCTTGAGGTCATGCATCCCAGTGACATGCCCAACATGACTGAGCTAACCAGTAGGCTGTATTCCCCAAGCTCTAAAGGTGTTCACTGTTCCTCCTGCATGGGCCTCAGCAAAACTCCAAGAAAAGCACTTTACAGACTGTGTGCTATCTCTTGTGATCCTCGTAGAAACTGTGAGATGTCTTTTAGGACCACACAAGTAGACTAGTTAAAGCTACTACAGACATAAAGATACAGCAAGTTGGATCCAAGATCTAAAGATAGAACTATTACAAGATCAAATGTGTTTCTAAAACTCATTTGCTTTGGAAAGGATCAGATTTAATTTAAGAAATATACATCACTTGTTTCCAGACTTACTATATCTTTAGTACCTAACAAGCTTGCCTCAGATGATCTGGCAGTACAAACAGCATCCTTCAAGAAAGTATAGGAAGCTCCCAGATTGCTGAATCTGTGACATATTCCACAAGTTGCCTTTCTATATCTATCCACACCATCCATGTGGGTTGCCAACAGATTCTTGAGTTTACTGAATTCTAAGATGTCCTGCTATGAGGCGCAACAGTCATATGGGAGGGGGGGTCCTGTTACCTGGGTAACTGTAGAGAACTATGGAGTTGGTCTGGCCTAGCTGCCTTGAGAGGTATATGTTAAAGGTTTTTTCAGGTTAAAACAGGCAGTGTTGAAGAAGTGACATTTGTTTGTAGAATGTGATGATGTCCCAGGGAATGGTGCTAATAGGAGGTGCTATTATAGCCTAGTTGGAGTAGGTGTAGCCTTGCTGAAGGAAATGTGTCACTGTATGGGTGGGCTTTGAGACCCTCCTCCTAGTTGTCTGGAAGACAATAGTCCTCTAGCTTCCTTTGGATCAAGATGTAGAACTCTGTGTTCCTTCTCAAGCATCTAAAACACTGACATGCTTCCTACCTTGATGATGCTCTGAACCTCTGAACCTGTAAGCCAGTGGCAACTAAATGCTTTACTTTATAAGTGTTACCTTGGTCCTGGTGTCTGTTTACAGCAATGGAAAACCTAAGGCAGAGAAGTTCTATAAACTTTGTTGCTGGAGGAAGGAGGTAAGAGGAATGTCATCAGTTGATAAAATTCCTGGAATTTATTAGAGAACTTCAGTCTCCTTTCCCTGAAAAGAAGTTGCTCCTTGTTGGAAAAACAAACAACAAACAACAACAACAACAACAAAAATTCAGAGAATATTTGATGCAAAGTGGCTAGAGGAAATGCCTAGTGATGCTTTTCAGTTTTGCAAAGAAATAAAACAATAATAGAAATGACAGAGTTAAAAATAAAAATGAGCCAAGCAGTAGTGGCACATGCCTTTAATCCCAGCACTCAGGAGGCAGAGGCAGGAGGATTTCTGAGTTTGAGGCCAACCTGGTGTTCAGAGTGAGTTCCAAGACATCCAGGGCTATACGGAGAGACCCTGTCTCAAACCACCACCACCCCAAAATAAAAAAGTAAAAACAAATAAAAATATAAATAAGATCAGGAAAAAGCAAGACTAACACTGGCAATAAATTCCAAATTAAGACCTAAAGATACAGTATTTAGTGCCTCTCTGTGACAAGGTGGAGGGTTTTTCGTTTTTTGGTTTTTTCCTTCCCTTCATGATATCACTCCCTTACCTCCAGCTCCAATTTCTCTGCTCCTAAAACTTGTGAATCATGTCCAGTTCCTCATAGCATGGACACTTTTTTCATTGCTTTGCTTCTTTCTGACGTTGAGGAGGAGGTTTTACAATCTCCAAGAGAGAATTAACTCCTTTAATTTCAGGGTACAATTCTTCCAGCCCAGAGATTTTGCATCAAGCCTGAGACATGGTAAAACATATGAAAGGATTTTCTCTTTTACCAGTGAGTAAAACAACTACCTGATCCTAAGAATCTAGATCAAAAAGTTAAAAAGTATATACCCATTTCATATAAGCCTTTTAAGAATTTTAAGCAAGCTTGTGGCCTCAACAGATTCAGGTAGAGGTTATCTACCTGGAATTCCTCTCATGTGCTTTAAATCGGGCCCCTGAACTCACTTTGGGTTCTCCATCTTGAAATGAGGGAACCCCAAGCATGGTGGACTTCTGCAGAATAAAAGGGTATTTGTATTTCCATTCTATTTGAGTCCTGGATACCATTCTTCAACAAATCACGAATCTCTGTATTTACAAGGTCTCACCCAGGATGTTCTAGAGAGCCCCCACTCCCTGTCAACTCCCCCCCCCATACAAACCCAAAGAGTGAAGTGTTTTTCTGATCAGTAATTCTGGGCACCCAGTTGTCTTTTGTCTTGTCCATCTCTGTGTTTGTGCTTCGGGTTTAATCTTTCTGTTTGAGGCCTAGAGGGACAAAGTGGATGCATATTTGGTCAACTGGCCTGAGGCAATTGAGGACATTCCCAAACCCCTATTCTCGAACCCCTACTAGAAGCAGGAGAACTTTCTAGTTCTCATCTGAATTCTGAACTAGCTGTGTGTCTATAGGCCTCTCATGCACAGGGAGAAAGATCATCTTAGACAGCCTTTTGGTTTTGGTTTCCCAGGAATATCCTCCTGTTTCTGTCTATGTTGTGTTATGTTTGTGCTTTTTGTCCTCTTGTACAATTTTTTTCTTTGATTCCTAGAATGGGACAGGTACAGTGCATCCCACTGGGCTTGTCCCTAACCATTCTAAGGACTTTCAGTGAGTTGCAAAAGACTTGGGTCTGGTTGTTTGTCCTGCAAACTAACCACCATTGTAGGAATAAATGGCCCACCTTTGATCTGAGGAGACTTCCTCCCTCTACTGCTATCATTTACAGGGTGAAGGTTTACTTTCTGAGACTTGGGGACCAAGTGCCATGCATCACCTTGTGGCAATACCTGGTTGAGAAGCCCCCTGTTTGGATGAGACACTTCTGTTATGGGCCTTGCTCCCCCTTTCTACTTTCTAGGAGAATCTCTGTCCTGCTCTTTATGTTCCTACCCCTGTCCAGCCAGCACAGGCAGAAGAAGGGGCAGCCCCTGACTCCCCTCGGAGTTTACCCAGAGGGCCAAGTATACTAGAGCCTTACCTCTCTGGGCTACAGGACACCAAATGCTCAGGGGGGACACTTCATGGCATATGTGCCATTTACCAGTGATGATATTAATAACTGGAAGCTGCATAATCTCCCTCCTCCATACCCCCTCCCCAATTTCAGAAAGACCATTAGCTCTCACAGGTCGTCTAGATGTAATCATGCTGACTCACCTGGCATGTCTGACAGCAATTGCTCCAGGTCCTCTTTGTGACAGAGGAGAGAGATAGTTGTGAGACCCATCAGGGAACTGGTTCCAGTAGCAAATGGCCCGCCCACTCAAGTTCAGGTTGATATAGAGGCAGCCTTTCCTTGGACAGGGATTTTAACACAACTGTTAAAGGTAAGGAGAGGTGCTGGGTCTACCACCAGATAATGATGGGGGCGGGGTGGGGCTCTGAGAGGCCACCAGATGGCTCACAATCTTACCTAAGGTGAGCCAGGTGATGCAGGGGAAGAGTGAGAGTCCCAGGGAAGACATAGAAAGACTTTTTGAAACCTACAGAGCCTATACTGCTTTTGACCCTGAAGCCAGAGAGCATCATTCTGCTGTGAACATGGCTTTTGTTAACCAAACTACCTGCAGCATCCTTTGGAAGCTTCAGCCAGTGAAAGGCTTTGTGGCCTGTCTCTGGCACCCAAAAGCCAGCTTCTGTTTGCCTTTGAATGGCAAGACTTGGAGAGAGGCTTCAAGGGACAACTGACTGGGCCACTCCTGCCTCAAGGTTTCAAGAACTCATCCTATAATGCCAGGAAAATGTTAAACCAGACAGGAGCTGATCTGATGCAATCTCACAGCAAGGTCTTTATTTTAGTTAAGATAGCTCAGTCTCTCAGCTCACCTCAGACAGGCCAGGACAGTTTTTGGTGGGGAGAGGAGCCCTGAACATCTATCCAAGGCTTTATAGCAAGCAGCATGTGGCTGGGAGTGGGGAGGGGGAGGTACTTTGGGGTATTCGGGGGCAGGTGGCAGGAATAACTGCAAACATCTAATTGGAAAGCTACTATGGCCTTTAGCATAATTGGCTGGTGCTGGGAATCAAACTGTAAAATTAATTTCGATTTCCCTCTATATTGGTGGTCATTAGGCAGGGTGTGGGCTTGTAATCTGGGGGTACAGATCTGTTGGGGTAATAACCTGGAGCAGCTGGTCTTGTTCAGGGTGTAACCTGGAAATGCTGGTCTTGTTGGGGTGAGCCTAGAGACCGGAGCTAGGCTTGGGTTTTGTTGGGGGAAACTAACTTGGAAACTAATGCTAGGTATGAGCATGTTAGTTTACCTGACTTCAAACTTAGGTCAGGTTCTCTAAAATGGAGTCTGAATTTAAAATATTTTGGTCTCTCCACCTACTGCCTTTGAAGAGGCACTGTATGAGGACTCGGCTGAGTACCTGTGGGCACACCCCCAAATAGATGTGCTCCAGTATGTATTGAGAGCCCCCGACTTGGAGACATGTCAGGAGGCCACATGAGACCTCCTACAGGAACAGAGTCAACTTGGCTAAGAAGTCCCAGCTTTGTCAACATGAGGTCACCTACATATTCAAAGGGGACTGACCAACACATGCTGTCATACACCAGGAACACACCAAACTTAACATCCCAGTTACATATCCCATAGGCAAGTACAGAAATTTCTGGGATATGATGGGTTTGAAGACTTCGGGTGCCAGGGTTCACTGAGTTAGCCAAACTGTTATATGAGGACTCCCAGGGCCAAGAAGACAAAATAGAATGGACCCTTGAGATGGACATGGCATTTAAGACTCTAAGAAGAGCCTTATTGGAGATGCCTGCTTTGGCCCTCCTGAAGATTCACAAACCTTCCCACCTGTATATGGATGAGAGAAAGGGGATAGAAAACGGGGTGGCTCACCCAAACTTTGGGACCATAGAAAAGATCTCTGGCTTACTTATCTAAGAAGCTGGACCCGGTGGCCCAAGGATGGCCTGCAAGACAAGGATGCTGACAAAATAACCACATGGCAGGAACTTATCACCACCCCCAATGCTATTGAGGGGGCCCTCTGGAATCCACCCAGCCAGTGTGCCAGACTGGTGCACTTTCAAGCTCTACTTTTGAATTCCCCTCGCATAAGCTATAACACACTCTGCCCTAAAGCCAGCCACCCTGCTATCTGATCCACCCTCAGATGTGCAGCATGATTGCTCTATACTTCTGGGATACATCCAGAATGTCAGGGAAGACTTGATTGACATACTCTGGTCAGATGAGGGATGAATATACTTAATGGATAGGAGCAGCGTCATCCAGAATGGAATCAGGTCTGCAGGGGCAGCGGTAATGGGCTTGGACTCTGTTATTTGGACAACTGCTTTGCTGCCAGGAACTTCAGCCCACAAAGCTCAACTAAAGGGCCTAACCCAGGATTGAAAACTGGAAAAGGGAGACATAGATGGGGTTATTCACTGCTGAAGGAAAAGCCATCAAAAATAAGGAGGGAATACTTTGGTACTCAACAACGAAATGAGACAATGGGTTTGCTTTAATTTTTATTGACAGATTTTTTTTTTGACTATGCAAATAATCTCTACTGGTAAATTCTACTTTAACAATAACAAGGCTATCTTAACAAAGAATCATTTTGGAACAGTTAAAGTTTTCTTGTTTTACATTGTAGAAGAAATCATGGATGGGAAGTTAGTCAGTATTTCACTTTCCCCCCAACCAATGTATTTCAGTATTCGGGTAATGCAGTAAAACTTAATATTTGCCTTATCTCCTAAATCAACATATTTCTTTTAACATTTAGAGAACATAGGAATAACATCTTATTTTTCTTCTTAGAAATAATGTGTGGTACACAACTTAAGACTTTAGTACCTGCCTCCACTTTATATCTGCTTTCTCCACGAACTCCATGGGATCCCCCAAATCTTGGTATTACTACTGTATGATTCACGAGATGCACTATACAGCCTATCCCTAAGTGAATGCCCTCTTACTTGTCTGCCCTCACGCTCAAAGTATTCCCTATCTCTAGGTGGAAGCACTTCTTGTCTACCACTACATTCATAGTCACTTGAATATATGTTACTTCTCTTGCGTGTGTATGTTTCTCCTCTTCCACCAAATCCATCTTGTGAGTTGCTATAGTCATCATAGCGGTTGTTTCCACCTCTTGCAGATGGTGCCTCATGGAAGCTTCCTGAAGTAGATAAATGACCAAGTAAGAAAACAGCTTTAAGGCTGTACATTTAATCAGTTAAGAACACTGCAATAGCAAATACTCCAACCACCTAATTAATGTATAACCCATGTTACTTTTCTCTGTATGTGTAAAATTCATTAAGATGGCATTTATTTACCAAGTAAAATAGGACTCTTACCATAACTTCCATATGTATCTCTGTATGAATTTCCACTTAAATATTCAGAGAAATCTCTATCACGTCCTCCACGATAGCCAGCATGCTCACTAAGTTTTAAAAGGAAGTTTTAGTTAACATAAGAACTAACCCAAGGAGCTAAAGGGATCTGCAACCCTATAGTTGGAACAACATGATGAACTAACCAGTACCCCGGAGCTCTTGTCTCTAGCTGCATATGTATCAAAAGATGGCCTAGTCAGCCATCAATGGAAAGAGAGGCCCATTGGACTTGCAAACTTTATATGCCCCAATATAGGGGAATGCCAGGGCCAAAAGAATGGGAATGGGTGGGTAGGGAAGTGGGGGGTGCTATGGGGGACTTTTGGGATAGCATTGGAAATGTAATTGAGGAAAATATATAATAAAAAATATTAAAAAATAAATAAATAAATAAATATAGCACATATAAAAACTGCAAAATTTGGTCCTATAATCAAGGTGTACCCACAATACTGGAGATGTGAGATTGCTGCATAGGTCTGACATTAACAAATGGCATTTTCCCAGCTCTGTAAATGCATACGTGCTGACTCATAAAAAAAAAAAAAAAAAAAAAAAAAAAGAACTAACAGTTTTGCGGGGTGGTGGCTGCACACACCTTTAATCCCAGCACTTGGGAGGCAGAGGCAGGCAGATTTTTGAATTTGAGGCTAGCCTGTTCTGCAAAGTGACTTTCCAGGACAGTCAGGGCTACCCAGAGAAATCCTGTTGAAAGAAGAGAGAGAGAGGGGGGAGAGGACAAGAAAGGAGAGGGGAGGGGAGGGGAGGTGAAAAAGAGAAAGGACAAAAGGGAAAGGGAAAGAAGGAAAACAGAAAAAGGGAAATGGAGAAGGAAAGAGAGAAAGGGAAAGGGAGAAAGGGTTAGAGGGACGGACGGAGAGAGGGAGAAAGAGAGAAAGAGAGAAAGAAAGAAAGAAAGAAAGAAAGAAAGAAAGAAAGAAATAAAAGAAATAAAAGAAAGAAAAGAAAGAAAAGAAAGAAAAGAAAAAGAAAGAATGAGAAAGAAAGGAGAGGGAGAGGGAAACTGAAAGGAAAAGGAAAAGGAAAGGAAAAAATAAATGGAAAGGAAGGGAAAGGAAAAGAAAAGGAAAGGAAGGCAGGCAGGCAAGCAGGCAGAGAGGAGGGTAGGGGAAGGAAGGGGAGGGAATAGAGAATAAAGAAATTGTAATACCTGAAGACTTTAGATGCATGATCTTCCCGAGAGCGGTAATTGCCATAGTCAAAGTATCCCCTAGATGTTGATGTGTATTTCCTTGAATAAATTAGAAATTAAAAATAACCATCCAAACTTTTATGTGAGAGTTTGTCACTGTCCTAGAACTGGCCAATTAGCGAACTGGCCAGTGAATCCAGAATACCTGGCAAAATATCAATGGGCACTTCTCCAAGTAAGCTCAGACAATGATCCGGAACATAACTTGGATACATGAATGCTACTCCATCAAATATGCTAATGAAATACTGCTATTAGGCTTGCTAAAATTTAACAAACGCAGACGATGCAGTATTTGGAGAGGAAGAAACTTCATAAAAATTAAAACTTTGACCATCACTGACAGGAATGTAAAAGGGTTCTATATACTACATTACCATATTGCCCAGCACCTCAACTGCAATACACTTAAACTAACTGAAAATAAGAGCTCTATTAACGGTATATGAATGTCCTTAGCACCGCTACAACACAAAATCGTGGCTTTAAAATGACATACATGAGAACACAATATGTAATTAATATACATAATTAATAAATATTAAATAAAATTAATTCATAAGATGGGATCTGATGCTCTCTTCTGGTGTGTCTGAGAGAGCAATGGTGTACTCACATAAAATACAGTAAATAAATCTGAAAAAAGATTAAATCTTACAAAAGGATTAAATCTGAAAATTATGTAGCTCAAATAAGAATACAGTTAACTGTGCTTCCATTGATATCCTCTCTGTATTTACAGAATTGAAACTGACTGTATAATTGGAAGGTATTTACTTTGTGTACTACAGTAGGTAGTATACTTTTGAGATTAGTCAGACATAGGAAATGAGCGTGAATTTCAAAGGATATCCTCAAATGTTGGTTCTCAGGTACATTCCACATTCTATTTGAACAGTGTCTCTAACTGTCCTAAAATTTTTCCATGTACTGCTGTCAGACCCATGAGAGTCTTCCAACCAACATAAGAGTTGATTAATCAACACAGGTGAGATTATAGGTTTTATGCCTAACTTTTTCATTGGTTCTGAGTATATGAATACAGGTCTTTGTCTTAAGAAGTAAATACTTGGACAACTGAACCACCTTTCTCATCCTAGAAGATAATTTGCAGAAAATGTTGTATGCATTTATCTATTTATTCACTGTGTATATAGAACCCTGAAAACCTGTTTTGTTTTTTTGTTTTTTTCCCAAGATGTTGTGGCATTTGGACATCCTCTTAGGTCTCATGAAAGTTACTCAACTTGTTAAGCCATCTCACTAGCCTTGGAAAACAGTCTTAATGAGAACGGATATAAAAGGTTTTGACACTACATAGAATGTTCCTGTATGATACTAAGTACAGTAATTAAAGCATTTTTTCCTTCAACAATGGGAAATTTAACCATTCTGCTATTTTGTCTTTACCTATCATTAGAAGACTGGCCATAATCCCTTGGTAATGGATACTCATCTCTTCTGGAAGACGCTTGCTCTCCTCTTGGCATATTTCTAGAAATCTCTCTTCGATGTGGTTCTGGACATTAAGTTTAAAAATTACTATACAAGTATTTCAAGTTGCAGATGGTTCAAAGTAGTAATAAAAACACTGGACTTTTCTCTGCAAAATACCTTTTACAAGGCATACTTCATTCTTTAATGAAGCTGTATTGGTAAACTACTTCACAAATGCAATATAAACATACTGTTGTCAGTGTAATCAAGCATCAATCTGCCTCTTATTTTATGCACGAATCTCTCTCGTAATTCATATTTCACGTCTTTGTATTTTAATGGTCTTTACTCAAATTTTTCTTACAACATGCTTAATTATGTTGATTCTATAAAACCTCAATACACTAATATTCAGATTTCTTTTTCTTTCTTTCCTTCTTCCTTCCTTCCTTCTTTTCTCTCTCTCTCTCTTCTCTCTCTCTCTTTCCTGTCTCTTTCTCTTTCCCGTCTCTCTCTCTCTCTCTCTCTCTCTCTTTCTTTCTCCCTCCCTCCTGCTCTCCTCTCCTTCCTTCCTTCATTCCTTTCTTTTTTTTTCCCAAGAAAGTGTTTTTCTGTATAGCCTTGGCTGTCCAGGAACTCACTCTGTAGACCAAGCTGGCCTCAAGCTCAGAAATTTGTCAGCCTCTGCCTCCCAAGTGCTGGGATGAAAGGCGTGCACCACTACTGTTCGGCTCAAATTTCAATATCATTCTGGCTAAAATCTTTGGATAGATCTACAAATGCAAAATTTTCCTACATACGTATGCCTGTGCATGTGCGTGTGTCTTCTAAGAATGTGATGGTCAAAAACTCATAGGCAATTAGACTTTTCTCATTCATTATAAACTGCATTTCCACAAAAATGTCTGCTTGGCATGTTTTTACCTTGTCCTCTCAGTCCAGTATTGCTTCTTGTCAGAGCAGAAGTTGCATATCTTTTAGAAGGAGGACCATCCCTTTTTGAAGATGGACTTCTTTTAACTGCAAAGTATCTCCCAGAAGAACTCACATTGAAATTAGGAGTATATCTATCACCACCTGTATTTAAAGAAACATCTTAGCTAAAGGGAATCAATACTTCAATGAGTAAGTTCTAATCATCACTTGTAAATCTTCCTTAAACAATACTGTATTCTCAGCAATTAGTACTTTTTCTAAATTGGTAAAATTTACTATTTCCTTTTGTAACTAGAATTCAAACAGTATGTAAAGATGGCTTTAACATTTATAGCATAGTTTGAACACTACACTGTGTTTAAAGAAATGACAGAGAACTGGCGTGAAAGGGAACAAAAATCTGCCAATTAAATATATCTAAATTTCAGAGAAAATAATCACTTCATTATTAGAAAGCAGATTTTTATATATTTCTTGTCTCAATACTTTGCAAGATACCTCTATGAAATAAACTGTCATGCAAATATAAGCCCAAATATCAACCAAAAACATAAGAAATTTTATATAATAGTATTAATACATAGACATGCTGAACAATTATTATAATTTACAAATTAGGACTCTCTATGAATATTAAGTATTCATAATTAAGTATGTTATAATCATTTTAGCTTAAAAAATCAATATACAGCTAGTGTCCAATTATGAATATAGTGTGTATTTTCATACAGGTGAGAATAAAAACTTAGATTTAACCATTTAGATCATTTGGAGAGCATTATAAAATGTAAGTCTACTTCAGAAATATCACCTATCTCATCTAACAGCCCTTACTTGGATATTTAATGTTGGTGAATACAAAAAATTATAGATTTTATAAAAATAAAATATGAATTTATTTTCAAAAGTAATAAAATACTCTTGACCATTGCCTATAAAGCATCCTAATGTGTCGTCATCTTCTCATCATACATCAAAAGTTAACATGTAAAAAAGTTAACATTAAAAATTTCTGTTTCTTTTAAACTCTTCCAGAGTCTGAAACAGTCTTGAACGCTGCAAGGTTTAGATAATTCTAGGAGGATATATTTGTGTTCAATAGGCTTATATACAAACTGCCATCAAAAGAAGAAATGAACAGTTTCCAGATAAATATACAACAATAAGTATTGTCTGATGAATTCTTTTTATTTGAAATGTACTTCTGAGTTCTGGACACTTTAAGGCAATTTTCTTTTCTAACTGGTATAGTTTTAACTTCCCAAATAGTTAGAATTACAACTCACATTCAATACTGGCCTCTAAAGTACAAAACTAAAAAACAAGATTAGAAATAAATCTGGCTGCTCAGTGTAGGGGTACTGAAGTTCTCCCGAGGACCTGTGTTCAATTCACTGACAGCTAAAACATGTAACTCTAGGATATGAAACCTTCATACAGACACAGACACAGAGGCAAAATAGCAATGCACATAAAACAAGTTTTGCAGAAATTCTGTTGACTATATAAGGACAAATACTTAATGTCTTAAAAGAACACTTTTGCAATTTACACTCTGGTGTAAATTCAATTTTAAATTAAGACATCTGTTATTTACACTAACCATACAGTGCCTTTAATTTTTCTAATTAAAGGTAACTGCTCTAGTCATGAGAATGTTAAATAAAAGTTGTAGTGTTTCTACTTCAGTCACACTGCTTCCACTATGAAAGTTACCCAAATTCCCTTCACATGAAGGACGACTTCTTGCTCTGCTTCTTCCTCCTCTTCCACAAATCAGAATTCTTGAAGCACCTCTGGTTCTTGAAAAGGATGGTGGTCTCCTCTTACTACCACTTTCAAGTGATAATGGTCTCCTGGCTTGTTTTACTTTAATTCTTTTTCCATCCAAACTCTGAAAAAGACAACAGAAACAAATTTAACTTACATACTTTACCTTTTACTGCATCAAACATGAGGTTTAGAATGTCTTTCTTAATGTAAATATACACAAGTTTTTTTTTATCAGAATGGAAAAAAATTGAGACAGAAACAGAGAATTGTAGTATTTTACAATCTGAAAAATGAAGCTTAAAATACAGAATGGCATGTTGAGAGTCCAAAGAAAAAAATCATTTAAGTGCTGGAAGAATAGCACTTGTAAGTAGATTATCCAACTCAAAATAATCAATCTTAAAAACATACGTACAAGTAACATTATACACACTGAGCAAGCTGTATTTGTATGTATTTAGGAGTATATATGTACATCTATGTATGTGATAAACTAACGAAAAAAAAAAAACCCAAGAATAGGAAAGAGAAAAAAAAAAGATGACAAATTATACTATTACCCTCTCCAAATAAAGGAAACAATTTTAAAAAGTTACTTGAAAAAAATGGAGAAAAATTACCTTGAAAGTAATGTTAAAAAATACATTGTTTCATATAGAATATGCAATTTCTAAAAATTTTGATGCAGGTAAACAAAGAGCATGTGTTGAATAAAAGTCACAAAAACAATACTATAAAGTA
>NW_028227289.1:2408297-2440797 GCF_978045245.1 Mus caroli | reverse complement strand
AAAAACCATAGACGATTCATAAAAAATGCTAAAAATTAAAAATGGAGAAAAAAATTAAAAAATTACAAATTGAAAGCTGATAGTTTCTGAGGACTAGGGAAGGCCATGGATAAAAAGAGCTCCAGGGGATAAAAGGCTTGCTCTATAATATAAGAACTTGATTTCAGATCCCCACTACACCTATAGAAAGTCAGGAGTTAGGTAGTGGTAAGAGAAGGAATCTCAGAGCTTGTTAACCAGTCCATTTTTACCAAATCAGTAATCTGAAGGTTTAGTGAAAGACTATCTGAAAATTAAGGTGAGGAGTGTTTGCATGGACATACACTGCCATACATGAAAATGAACACACACATACCCACATAGGCACACACGCACACTTGTTTTGTTTTCCTACTTTGGATTTTAAAATTATTAATTTTCTTCATTTAGTTAATCTTTGTAATACTTGGACACACATTTTCAAAATTAACACAATATTGAGACCTACTTAAAACAGCCTATATTTGTTTTTTTTGTTTTTTTTTTTCTGATTTCTTTAATCCCTGTAGTATAAGACAGTAAGAAACTGGTTTTTTTCAATTAAAAATATTACTGTATGCCTACATAGGTTCAATTCAGCCAGACAGGCTCTCAGCACTGAAGGAGAAGTAGACACAGACTCCCACTCCTGTCTTTAATTAATACATGATTTCAATGAAAAAAAATATTTTTCTCCAACTGAGTCTACCTGGGGATATAAATCACGCACCAGGTTAGGCCCTGAAGTAGTAGTTTGCCAACACAAAATGAGCTACAGAATTCTTGCAGACTTTTTGTTTGGTATTGTTTTCTTTGAAGATTTTGTCTTAATGTCCTTTGCTTGTATATTTTATTTACCTTTTTTGTGGTTGGTGGAGCTTTTTTTTTTGAGTGTCTTGTATGTCAAGAAACTTAATTGTATTTTAGTACCTAACTGCCATTTTCAGTAGTTATTTTCAGTATCATGTTATTTATGGATATCATGTTATGGATAATATTCATATATGTTCACTTTATAAAGGTGCATGTGTGTACACTGGTGTGTACATAAGTATGGGGACCAGAAGCAAAACTCTGGTATCATTCCTTAGGAGATGTCTACTGTGTGTTTTGAGACAGAGTCTCTCACTGGGACCTGTGGCATGGCAACTAACCCTGGCAAACTGGCCATCAAGTTTCAAGGGTTAACCTGCATCCTCTTCTGAATTGTACTCATAAGCACATCAGCCAACGATTGGAATAGGTCATCATACAGATTTTTGTACTTGTATTGTAAGGATTTTACTGACAGGTTAGCAGTTTTCACAGATCTTTAACGTAATTTTTTTTTTTTTTTTTTTTTTTACCAATTAGTCTTCTCTACTATTTTTATTCTTACCATTTATTGCTTGCAGTTTCTCCACACACTATACTAATGTTTTATTGTCAATTGCATCATCTTCTTTAGACTTTCAAAAATTTTCTGTCAGGTAAAATAACACAGCAGCCAGTCTATGACTGAAAGGTAAACATATTTCATACAAGATATAACATACAGTTATTATTCTTATACTGTAAAATTGTGGGGCTAAAGACATCCATCAGCAGGTAAGAGTACCTGTAGCTCTTGCAGTGGACCTGGATTTAATTCCTGCTATTCACATAATTGCTTACCACTGTCTCCCTGTGCACTGCACTCAAGTGGTGCACTGACACACACACATACAGTCAAAACACCAGAACACACAACACACACCCAAAAAAAACAAACAAACAAATCTTAATAATACAGGTGTAATACAGAAAGCTATTGAGGAGGCTGAAGCAGGAAGACCCCAAATTCAAGTCCTCCCTAGCAAGGCCAGTCCTTTCCTAGGCTATTTAGCAAGACAATTAGCAAGAAAAAAAAATTCAAAGAGACTGGTCATCTAAATTAGGGGTAGAATATTCGCTATGTGCAATGCCTTGAATTCAACCTCCATTACCATCCCAAATAGGCAGAAAATTTAAACTTTGTAGAATATCACATGTAGAATAAGCCTCCTATTATAGTCAGATTATGTATCTGAAATGTGACCACCAAAATAGCCAACACATTTTCAGAAAGTTGGTATGTTTCATAATAGGAAACGATATTACTAAAAGAGGAATTTACTATAATATCAATTAAAATGTTTTCCTCTTACATACTTCATTAATATGAAAAAATACTTGTAGGTGTATATATAGGCAAAAAAATATATTGCGTCAAAAAATAATTCTACTGACTCTAAGTGAAGTTTACGGAATATAAAGCTGTTCCATATGCATCAGTATCAAGGAAGATTATAAACCTATTGTTTAAATACTTTGAGTATAAATTTCACTGTTAAATATCACAGATCATTAAAATAGAAATTGGAAATAAGTTGGGGACTTAGTGTACAGCACATCCTTTTTGGGCACCAGATTGTCACTGTAATTTTTGGTCTGTTATTTATTTTATCTTCACAAGATTACATATAATGAAAAGAAAATTTGTCAAGAAATTTTTGTAGGTAAATTTACTGAATGATTATAAGTATTAACATCTTGCTTCTGCTGCCAAGAAATATTAGCACACTTACTATATACAACAGTAAGGGAATACTTTCCAGTGGGTTTCTTTATGGGCAGTTAGATTTTTCTTAGTTCACTAAATCTCATGGTTATGATTCTTAGTAATTAGTACTAAATACTGTAGCTCTTAATAAAATGTGTATTTTCTTATTATGGTTTGAGTGGACTGGGTTTCTTTGTTTTGTTTTTTGTTTTTATTAATGGTCACCTATTGCAACTATATGTAACAATATATTTAAATGAAAAGTTTCCAAATAATGAGGAGAGGCTTGGTACTCCTCATTTTTTGAGCCAGTTCTTTTCTATTATGTACCTTGGGCTATTCTAACACTCCCTATCAGTCTGGGCAGGCCTTAGACTTACAGAGTCCACCTCTCTCTGGCCTCTACCTCCTGAGTGCTGGGATTACAGGGATGTGCTACTCTGTGCAGCTCTAGTTTGGTACGTTTTTATAGTGACCAATCAACTATTTTCATTAACAGTTACATTACCTCAAAAATTTTACAAATCTCATTAACCAAATTTTATTGTTTTCATCTTTTGTTATTTGGAATCACGGAAAGAGCTTGTTATGTTCTAAACTTAAATATTGAGAAGTTACTGGAAGAGGCCATGTCTTGGGAATTTATTTTTAAATTATCTTTTCTTGTTTTGAAAATAGGTTGAAAATTTATATATGCATATAATGTGTTTGTTTAAATCCACCTACAATTTGCATTTCTCAATTCTTCCCCTGTGACCCCAACCACTATTACTTCTAAATTTCATGTTATTTCTCGTTTTAAATAAACTCAGTGAGTCCATTTAGTGTTGCCAACAAGTATATTAATATAGGGTTATCTACTGGAGGCATTGGTAACCTTTTAAAGATAGCATGTATCCTTCCCTTCCCTCCCCTCCCCTCCCCTCCCCTCCCCTCCCCTCCCCTCCCCTCCCCTCCCCTCCCCTCCCCTCCCCTCCCCTCCCCTCCCCTCCCCTCCCCTCCCCTCCCCTCCCCTCCCCTCCCCTCCCCTCCCCTCCCCTCCCCTCCCCTCCCCTCCCCTCCCCTCCCTTCCCTTCCTTTCATAAATTTCATGTTATTTCTCTTTTTTAAATAAACTCAGTGAATCCATTTAGTGTTGCCAACAAGTATATTAATATAGGGTTTTCTACTGGAGGCATGGGTAACCTTTTATAGATAGCATGTATTCTTTTCTCTTCTTTTCTTTTCTTTTCTTTTCTTTTCTTTTCTTTTCTTTTCTTTTCTTTTCTTTTCTTTTCTTTTTTTTTCTTTCCCTTTCCCTTTCCCTTTCCCTTTCCCTTTCCCTGGCAGCAAAGCAGTTGTCCAAATAACAGAGTCCAAGCCCATTACCGCTGCCCCCTGCAGACCTGATTCCATTCTGGATGACACTGCTCCTATCCATTAAGTATATTCATCCCTCATCTGACCAGAGTATGTCAATCAAGTCTTCCCTGACATTCTGGATGTATCCCAGAACTATAGAGCAATCATGCTGCACATCTGAGGGTGGATCAGATAGCAGGGTGGCTGGCTTTAGGGCAGAGAGTGTGTCAAAAGTAGAGCTTGAAAGTGCACCAGTCTGGCACACTGGCTGGGTGGATTCCAGAGGGCCCCCTCAAAAGCATTGGGGGTGGTGATAAGTTCCTGCCATGTGGTTATTTTGTCAGCATCCTTGTCTTGCAGGCCATCCTTGGGCCACCGGGTCCAGCTTCTTAGATAAGTAAGCCAGAGATCTTTTCTATGGTCCCAAAGTTTGGGTGAGCCACCCCGTTTTCTATCCCCTTTCTCTCATCCATATACAGGTGGGAAGGTTTGAGAATCTTCAGGAGGGCCAAAGCAGGCATCTCCAATAAGGCTCTTCTTAGAGTCTTAAATGCCATGTCCATCTCAAGGGTCCATTCTATTTTGTCTTCTTGGCCCTGGGAGTCCTCATATAACAGTTTGGCTAACTCAGTGAACCCTGGCACCCGAAGTCTTCAAACCCATCATATCCCAGAAATTTCTGTACTTGCCTATGGGATATGTAACTGGGATGTTAAGTTTGGTGTGTTCCTGGTGTATGACAGCATGTGTTGGTCAGTCCCCTTTGGATATGTAGGTGACCTCATGTTGACAAAGCTGGGCCTTCTTAGCCAAGTTGACTCTGTTCCTGTAGGAGGTCTCATGTGGCCTCCTGACATGTCTCCAAGTCGGGGGCTCTCAATACATACTGGAGCACATCTATTTGGGGGTGTGCCCACAGGTACTCAGCCGGGTCCTCATACAGTGCCTCTTCAAAGGCAGTAGGTGGAGAGACCAAAATATTTTAAATTCAGACTCCATTTTAGAGAACCTGACCTAAGTTTGAAGTCAGGTAAACTAACATGCTCATACCTAGCATTAGTTTCCAAGTTAGTTTCCCCCAACAAAACCCAAGCCTAGCTCCAGTCTCTAGGCTCACCCCAACAAGACCAGCATTTCCAGGTTACACCCTGAACAAGACCAGCTGCTCCAGGTTATTACCCCAACAGATCAGTACCCCCAGATTACAAGCCCACACCCTGCCTAATGACCACCAATATAGAGGGAAATCGAAATTAATTTTACAGTTTGATTCCCAGCACCAGCCAATTATGCTAAAGGCCATAGTAGCTTTCCAATTAGATGTTTGCAGTTATTCCTGCCACCTGCCCCCGAATACCCCAAAGTACCTCCCCCTCCCCACTCCCAGCCACATGCTGCTTGCTATAAAGCCTTGGATAGATGTTCAGGGCTCCTCTCCCCACCAAAAACTGTCCTGGCCTGTCTGAGGTGAGCTGAGAGACTGAGCTATCTTAACTAAAATAAAGACCTTGCTGTGAGATTGCATCAGATCAGCTCCTGTCTGGTTTAACATTTTCCTGGCATTATAAGATGAGTTCTTGAAACCTTGAGGCAGGAGTGGCCCAGTCAGTTGTCCCTTGAAGCCTCTCTCCAAGTCTTGCCATTCAAAGGCAAACAGAAGCTGGCTTTTGGGTGCCAGAGACAGGCCACAAAGCCTTTCACTGGCTGAAGCTTCCAAAGGATGCTGCAGGTAGTTTGGTTAACAAAAGCCATGTTCACAGCAGAATGATGCTCTCTGGCTTCAGGGTCAAAAGCAGTATAGGCTCTGTAGGTTTCAAAAAGTCTTTCTATGTCTTCCCTGGGACTCTCACTCTTCCCCTGCATCACCTGGCTCACCTTAGGTAAGATTGTGAGCCATCTGGTGGCCTCTCAGAGCCCCACCCCGCCCCCATCATTATCTGGTGGTAGACCCAGCACCTCTCCTTACCTTTAACAGTTGTGTTAAAATCCCTGACAAGGAAAGGCTGCATCTATATCAACCTGAACTTAAGTGGGCGGGCCATTTGCTACTGGAACCAGTTCCCTGATGGGTCTCACAACTATCTCTCTCCTCTGTCACAAAGAGGACCTGGAGCAATTGCTGTCAGACATGCCAGGTGAGTCAGCATGATTGCATCTAGAATGCCTGTGAGAGCTAATGGTCTTTCTGAAATTGAAACTCAGGTCTATAGCTTATAGTTTCTTACTTTTTTAAAGAACTGCTATACTTCTTTCCCCACAGTTTTTCACAGACACATATCTTACCCCTTTTCCTCAGGTAGTGTGGGCAAAAATTTGAGAAGAAACCCAGGAAGCTACACATGATCTTTTCATTATAATGTCCACTGAAAAACCTTCCTCTCTATACCTTTCTTCTTCAGTACACCATGACACTCTCAATAACTGGGTCTCTAACCTAGAGTAGAAACCAAAGTCCTAATTTAAATGTGGGTGGGCTCCTTTATAAGTAGCTGTGGGGATATGAGATTCTCCTTTAACAGAGCTATTCTCTTCAGATCTCTGACTGAACACTGTTCTGACTTCCTGTTCCATGCCCTCAGTTACAGGTTAATTCCCAGGTAGGGAGCATCTCCAGTACTGATTTCCTTTCAAGTCTAGTTATGGTTGCCATACCAGGGCATATCTCTCCTTAGCATTCTTTCAACTGTAACATCTGATTCCAATAAATGATTCACATAATAGATTTCAGATAGGAAATTTGTAAAAGAGCACAATGGGTTTAATAGTGAATTTCTACTTAGCCAACTAATGGCAAGTGTGTACGACCAACACACATGTCTGTATAGGCAAATGGCAATGCCTCTTTCCTACTACCTGGTCTCATGGGAGACATACCGGGTTACTCTGGGCCCTGGGGCAGGGTAGTGGTGGAGTCACCGAGTAGGACTCTGGTAATGGCTTTAAAGTCTGGGGGTCTTCTGGCTTTCTAGCTCTCTAATTGTACTGAAATGCTGAGGATAACATCTAAAAAGTCCTCAAAACTTCCTTGCTCTTTCTTATGGTAAAAGACTGCTGTCTTAGGCGATTAACACCTGTAGCCTAACAGTAGAAGATTAAGCAATGCTGCCTTTGTCCTATCTCAGCAGGAACTGCTGTGCTCTAACTTTCAGCCTGCTAGTCAGAAGTCACAGAGAGAGAAGACACTTAGTTATAAGTTATTACTTAGTTGTAATTTATTACTAAGTTGTAAAAGTACCCTATAAAGGCTATCTAAGGGGAAAAGTGAAAAGATCCTAAGTAGGGAAAAGGAAAAATTCTCTTAGTGGGGAAAGGGAAAGGATTCTAGCCTAAGTGGGGAAAGGCCAAAAAACGTCTCATCTATTATCTCTCTCATCTCTTTGTCCTCAGTACTTATACATCTTTCAGAACATATGATCACAGGTTACATAGTTCATCACAAGTTCACACAGGAAATCGAATCATAAATTGAAATAGAAGTTTACAACAGGGAAGGCTTACATGCATATCCATTAGGAGTAATTATCTAGCTAAACATCCACTACATGTCTCAGCTGCACAGGTTCACTGAAGGTCTAAAACCATAAGTTATTCGTGAAGTTTTGTATAGATAAACCCAGTCAATACTTTATCTTCTGTCCTAACACCTCTAATAAATCATTATTTCCCTTTTAATGACCTGTGGTTAATTGTTTTACAAACGCTTGGAATGTGCTCTGAGCAGGAGAAAGTCTGGTTGCCATCAAAGAGCAAAATTAACTGGTGACCCTTGGGAGACTGACAGAGTTCTCATTGCAGCTTTGATTATCAAAAAAGGACTACTAGCAGTACCATTAATAAAAACAAGTTTAATAATCACAGATATAATTTTAGGAATTCTTATAGGATCATCATTAAGACTTAAGTCATCTATTTGTCTATATAGCATTACTACAATACAGTACATATTTGTGGACCTGCAGAGATCTGCTCCAAAGAGGTGTGCTGGTACTTAGTGATTGTTGTATATGTACAATAATAACAGGAAAAGCATATTAATAGCAGGAATCTTTCCTAAAATGAGTCCCTCACAGCCTTGCTTAATGAGGGCTCACCTGTCACAGATAATATAATATTCCGAGGCAGGCCACTTCAGGATGATCACCTGCTAGTTATCAGCTTGTCCCATTATAGCTCCTGACAACTCTTCTCTTTGAGAAATATAAAAGAAGCTTATATATCTCCCTTTGAGCAGTACTGATAGCATATCCTAAGCACTTGAAGATGACTGGAAGAAGAAACAGAAGCAGAATAACCAATCCTGTAATAATTCCCAAAGTTATAAGAAAATTCCATAAAGAATTATTTTTAACAAAGTTTATGATTGAATGTGAAAGACAATTAGCCAATTCTGCTACTGGAGAACTCTTAAGTCTGGAGGGACTGATGGCACTGATCTGGGAATGTAAAGTATCCATATCAATAGCAAGCTGTGAATTGTTCCACACACCATGTAGATGTGCTTGTATCTGTTCCCAGAACATTTCTGACCCATAGTAGGGCAGAGGGGTGATACAAATCCATTTAAAATTGGCATGACATGAGATAGTTAAATGGGTTTTTAAATTATGGACCTGAGTTCCTATGTAAAGAATGGCAAGCATTTTCTATCTGTCAAACCTCTATCAATTCTATCCTGAGAAAACAGTGCTGAAGACATATTTTTTGTCAAGGAATAAACATGATTAGCAGTGTGTACTGTTGGACTAGAGAGGCAGCAGAAGCTGCAACTCAAGAAGAAGGAAGACCAAAGTGTGGACACTTTGCCCCTTCATAGAATTGGGAACAAAACACCCATGGAAGGAGTTACACAGACAAGTTTGGAGCTCAGACAAAGGATGGACCATCTAGAGACTGCCATATCCAGGGATCCATCCCATAATATGCCTCCAAACGCTGACACCATTGCATACCGCTGCAACATTGGGCTGAAAGGACCCAGATATAGCTGTCTCTATTAAGACTATGCCGGGGCCTAGCAAACACATAAGTGGAAGCTCACAGTCAGCGATTGGATGGATCACAGATCCCCCAATGGAGGAGCTGGAGGAAGTATCCAGGGAGTTGGGGGGATCTGCAACCATATAGGTGGAACAACAATATGAAATAACCAGTACCCCGGAGCTCTTGACTCTAGCTGCCTATGTATCAAAAGATGGCCTAGTTGGCCATCACTGGAAAGAGAGGCCCATTGGACACACAAACTTTATATGCCCCAGTACAGGGGAATGCCAGGGCCAAAAAGTGGGAATGGGTGGGTAGGGGAGTGGGGGGGAGGGAGGGTATGGGGGACTTTTGGGATAGCATTGGAAATGTAATTGAGGAAAATACGTAATAAAAAAAATAAATAAATAAGAAAAAAAAAGAAATAAAAAGAAATTTAGGTTGTAATGTCTAAGATAACTTCAGCTTAGGTAAATCCCTTAGGTCATGAAAGAGAATTAACAGTCTGTACAAAACAAAACAAAACAAAAGCATTGCATCAAGACTGAGAAAGTAATTGGTGACAAAGCATAAGGTAGCTAGGATACAATGAGAAAAAGCATTAAGACCCATGGTGAAGTTATACAATTGTCAAAAAGCATTCTGGTAGGAAATGATACATACAGATTTATATTAAACGATTTTATATCCCCTGTATCCTGTAGGTATAGCGTTAAAAGTCCAATCAGATGCAATCAGGAAACACATCTTTGGTGTCTTCTTTTTATTTTTTTGTTTTTTTGGGGGGAGTGGCGGGGGGGGGGGTCGAGACAGGGTTTTTCTGTATAGCCCCGGCTGTCTGGAACTCACTTTGTAGACCAGGCTACTCTTGAACTCAGAAATTGGCCTGCCTCTGCCTCCCATGTGCTGGGATTAAAAGTGTGCGCCACCACTGCCCAGCCTTCAGTGTCTTTTTTGTGGGGTTTCTTTTGCTGGGGTCTCTGGCATGGTTGAGAGTCTGCAAATGATGATAGATTTCAGATAGGAAAATTTTAGTTCAGCCTCTGAAGTAGGCTTGAAGGAAGTGGCAGGTGTAGAAGTCTCTGTCCATGGAGAAGGACTGGCACAGTCAGCTGGTCAGGCAATCTACAGGGTCCTGTAAATATATAAACAGAGCTTCTCCCGGAAAAACATCCATTCTTTTTTATTATTCAGTTAGTATTTCTTTATTTTATAGGGGCTAGGAAAGTTGAAAAAATATACTTATTTATTGTTCTATAAAGTATCATAAGGAGATGATTAATTATGATTTTATTTTGTAATTTAGATTCCATATCTTTTTTTTTTCAGTAGAACACACTGTATCTTTACTTTCTCTTTTATCTAGTATATACAATAAATGCTAAATGTTTGGAGTTGTATATTCAATAAATTCAATAAACAGATAAGCAGTGATATAGCAAATACAAGCATTATAAGGATTTTTTAAAAAGTAAATGTCTGTTTAAAATAAAATGTTGTTACAAAAGCCAGAATTGGATTCTAATAAAACAAGGCACAATGTTTAAGGCAAAATTTATGAAGAGAAAATATAAAGTTAATATAAGATCATATTTTTAAATATCCTTTGGGGGAAGAGGCACAAGAATTTAAAATAGCTTAAACATTCTTTTTAGATATTAGCCATAATAAAGTAAAATAAATTTGATACAATAGGACTATATTTTTTCCAGAAGAAAAAAGTCCACTGTTGAATCATATTTCTGAGCTACATTTTAATTATGTATATACTTATACAGATATTTCTAATACCCAGACTTTTAAGTATAGAAAATTAAGATGTCAGAGCATACCTAATGATTTGACCAATGTAAAAGGTAACATCTTTTCAGCATCTCTTGTTTTTGAAACCTCCAATTTTAAAAAGCTAAGACCTGTTATTTAAAAAGCTTTTCCCACTATGTTTTTGCTTATCACACAAAGTGGGCTGAGAATGTGACACACCTCAACACAAGTCTAGACATGACAGAAAGTGACTAGTGAGTTAACACTGTTTCTCACAACAGCAGTGCTGACCATGTAAACTGTGCACAGTGACTCTCTTAACCATCCTCATACACAAAACCAACCAACTTAGTTACGGCTCCAATGCCAGCAAACAGCAATGCCAACTCATCTAAGACTCCTCCAGCTAGAGTTTTAAATAATACAGTTGTATTCAATTTATTTCTGGCTGAAAGAATCAAGTATATTATGATGAATGCAGATAGATAGCTTTCTGTATGTAAATAGCCTTCATTAAGCCACTAAATTCAATACATACATGAGACTGCATATTATGTCACTCATTGAGACTGACTAAAGTAAAAGCCTGACAGCACGCATAAAACTGCCTTCTAAATGTTCAACTCTGTGAGTTAGTGGAATGCTTACTTCAATCCTTTGTAAATACAGATCACAAAAAATATAAAAAGAATGGAGGTTTTTATTCCTATTAAACTATCCCCTTTTCAACCTAGATGAAAACTGTTGCTGAAACAAGCTAGATCTCAGTAACAATATTTTCATAAGATGATGCAACTTCTTATCCTTTGTGGTAGCATATACATTTTAAATAAAATTCTATGTAAAAGATATACTGTTTCACTGGGGGATGGGGTGGTAGTGGTAGGGCTCTATCCTTGATTCTGGAGGGCTCTGATCTTCTGGCACAGCGTGATGAAGATTTCCTACATCTGTTGTGGCCCTGTTGTGGGCAGAGGAACCTCTCAGGAGCAGTCTTTCTCCCTCAAGTCAAATACACATCATATAGCTATTGCCAACAATTTATCATATACTTCCTTTCCCACACTAAGGGCTAAATGGAAGATGTAGGCACTTTCAGACCACAAAGGACACGATGCCTACTGTACTATTAAAAAGATCACACTATGTCAGAAATATAAAACCACACACTACTGAGTTAATCTCACATAACAATATATGCCTAATGAATAACTAGTGAAGGATAAATAAACACTTCTTTTTAAGCACTGGTATAGAACTATGTGCTAAAGGTCATACTGCCTAAAAGCCTACACAGCACCTTCACTGTGTTATATGCCTAGTCTAACTTAAAAACTCAGTATTTTGCACTAAACAAAGAGCAATGTCTAAATGTCTACTTTTAGATGAAAGGCAAATCATTTAGGTAAAGGCACTTACAAACTCAATGCAGCTAAATAATGTTACACACATGTTTACAGGTAAAGCTGTATCTACAAGCACGTTTGTAAAAAGCTACTACTAAGTACTTGATTTGTAGTTTTTAAAACCACAATGAAAAGGTAAGCATTAACGGAGGCCACCTGCTGTATTATACCCACCAGGTCAGGGAGGGACTACTCTCCAACTCTAGGAAGAGCAAGGCTGAAGAAAGCCTACAGCTTGCTGGCTCCTGTATAAGGAGTCATGTGAACAGCTTCCCAGCAGTAGGAACCAACGTAGTAATTAATAATAATAATAAAGTTAGTGATAAGATTTTAAGGTAACAATTCTATTACTCTACAGGGCCTTACTGGCTCAGGGATTTGCCTGGGTACCTATGATTTCTCTCTCCCTACCCCATGTGGATTTTAAAAGATTTGTTTCATCTAACATTCCAGCCAACAGCCTCTTCTCGATTCTTCATTTAAACCCAGTATTTCAGCGTCTGTTAGAACTGGTCTCAGGGACGTGCTGCACTACTAAGGGTTGAGTTCTACTTTTATTTACATCACCCCAAAATGTCATATATTTCAAGTACAATTTATAATGAATGTTTATTTTTAATATTGGCAATAACATTTTAATATCAAGATTTTTAGACCAAGAGGCACCTTTGGCACATTTTAAAGTAAAATACTGAGCGGGGTATGTGGTATTCCCAGCAGCTGGGAAGCTGAGGCAAGAGTTACCATAAGCAAGTTCAAGGCTTGCCTGGGCTACACAGCCAGGCCCTGTCTCAGAAAATAAAATAACGGCTAGGCAGTGGTGGCACACACCTTGGATCCCAGCACTTTGGAGGCAGAGGCAGGTGGATTTCTGAGTACTAGGCCAGCCTGGTCTACAGAGTGAGTTCCAAAACAGCCAGGGCAACACAGAGAAACCCTGTTGCAAAAATCCACCCCCCCCCAAAAAAAAGGAAAAGAAAGATGTCTATATCTTTTAAGGTCTATGACCTCACTGTTCAATAGTATGTCCCTGTGAATTATAGGGGATGTCAGTGAGAAGCTAAGAATCAGTCAAACACCAATTCTTAAGGGCTTTTTAAGTTTAGGCAAGGGCATTGTCTGATTTTTAAGCCCTTGGTATTATAAACTAATGGAACAAATACTGTATCATATCTTTGAAACAGTAAAAGTTTTCCCAAGTTAGGAAAAGACATAAATAGCAATGAGAATTAAGTGTACATACCTACAGGAGTAAAAGCTAACTTTCAAAAGACAGGACATATGTAACATTTGTCTGCTTTAAATCACAAGGACATAGGGTCATCCGGAGTTAATTCTCAAGCTTAGCTGACAGCTCTGCAGGAATGCAGGAGCAGTTTCTCTGAGTTCAATGGTGATTTGTAATGTAAGATCATGCTAAGTTACCTTCTTAGGAAAAGCAACAAGCTTTTGTTAAGAAATTAAATTAATCCTTACCTCCACTTATTGGACCGGGAAACATAGAATGAACTTGAACATGTCCAATAGAGAAAAGGCAATTTCTAAATTGAAGCAAGACTTGTAATTCTGAAAGCTGGGGCTAAAATTGCAAAATAGCTGTAAAACAGTTACACAGTTTTTAAAAGGGGGATTGTCCTTCATATTTAAAAGAAAATGGCTATTGTCATTAGCTCCATTGGTTGTGCAAAAAATTCTGGTGTAAGGAAAATTTCTTTTAGGTTCTTAAAAGTTGTCCAGGCAGTGGTGGCACATGCCTGTAATCCCAGCATTTGGGAAGCAGAGGCAGGCAGATTTCTGAGTTCCAGGCTAGCCTGGTCTACAAAGTGAGTTCCAGGACAGCCAGGGTTATACAGAGAGACACTATCTGGAAACCGCCCCCCTCCAAATTGTTTTTAAAATTTTTATTAGATATGTTATCCCAAAATTCCCCTATACCCTACCCCTACCCCACTTCCCTATCCACCCACTCCTACCTCTTGGCCCTGGCCTTCCCCTGTACTGGGGCATATAAAGTATGCAAGACCAAGGGGCCTCTCTTCCCAATGATGGCCGACTAGGCCATCTTCTGCTACATATACAGCTAAAGACATGAGCTCTGGAGGGACTGGCTAATTCATATTGTTGTTCCACCTATAGGCTTGCAGACCCCTTCAGCTCCTTGTATACTTTCTCCGGCTCCTCCATTGGGGGTCCTGTGTTCCATCCAGTAGAGAAAGAGAGAGAGAGAGAGAGAGAGAGAGAGAGAGAGAGAGAGAGAGAGATCTTACAAGTTAAGGTAACCTGCTGTTTGAGGAGAAGTTGTGAGTAAATATTTTGTGGAAGAGGTACAGTCCTGTGCTACCTGCAGCTGTTGGATAGTCCTTCTTTGATAAATAGGTTGGTCACCTGAGGCTGTTGAATTACCTCTATTGTTTGAGGGGCCAGAGGTAGGCTCGTCACAGTTTCCCTGGTTTGATAAAATTTCTGTACTATTAAGGATTATAGTATCACCAGATAAGGCAGTACCATTTTTTATGAAAGTTAGTTTGGCATTCCTTATGCCAGTGGTACTCTTTCAGACAGCTATGACACCCCGTTGGATTTTCGATTTGAGTGGGGCCAGGAGCATTAAAATTCATGGCACCTCCTGCTTTACCAGGACATTGTTTGCTGATAAGTCCAGGCTTCTTACTTGAATAACTGTTGCGAACCAAGTCTGATTTATTAAATGTTTTCTGTCCTTGATTAGTACAATTTTGGATAGTGCCCCAACCTTGTGAGGTTGTTGCAATGGGTACACTTTGAAAATATGAAGTAACAACCTCAATGCTTTAAATACATTTCCAGATTTTTTAAATTGTCTTTAGAAGAGATAGAAAAGTGGGTGCAGCACTCTCAAAGGCCAGATGTTTTAAAACAATATTTACTGCTTCCATTGAGAGAGTAACAACCTTTGTCAGAGAATCAACCAACAGTTACCCTCATGAATAGGACCAGGAAGCATTGTATAAACTCAAACATGTCCTACAAAAAAAAAAAAGACACTCTCTAGATTGAATTAACACCTGGATTAACAGGCTGGAGTTATCACAGAGAAAGGAGCTTCAGTTGGGGAAATGCCTCCATGAGATCCATCTTTAAGGCATTTTCTCAATTAGTGATCAATGGGAGAAGTCCCCTTGTGGGTGGTACCATCTCTGGGCTGGTAGTCTTGGTTCTATAAGAGAGCAGGCTGATCAAGCCAGGTGAAGCAAGCCAGTAAAGAACATCCCTCCATCGCCTCTGCACCAGCTCCTGCTTTTTGACCTGCTTGAGTTCCAGTCCCAACTTCCTTAGAGGATGCCCTGTTTTTCCTCTGTGGTAAAAATAACCTGAAGCAGTTGCTGTCAATCATCCCATGTGGTTCAATTAAGTTAGTCAGACCCTGAGGATTGTCAGAAAATGAGGGGTTATGAGTTTTCCAGTTATATAAATGTTGTAAGGGTTGATGACCCTGCTCATCAGGGGACTGTAGGCTCAGAGGGGCAGAATATGGGTTTCCTCAGGACTTGACCCCTTCTCTCCCTCCCACCCCCCAGCTCTGAGTCCCTTGGGCAGGTCCCTCTCACCCGGGAAGGGACAAGGACAGTAAGTCCCACGGTTCCCTAGGCTGGACGGGTAGGGCCAAAGGCCCTGCAGCTTAAGTAGCCTGAGGACAAAGAGAGGGAGGATAAGGGGGATGGGGATAAAGAAGGAGACAATCAGTATCCATAGTGGGGAGAACCTGTTTCTTGGGCCTGTCCTGAAGGAGGAGCAAGGATTGGCATGGCCATAGGTCCTGACAAGGAAACAAAAGGGTGAACCCACAAAGGAGCATTGGCGACCAAATCTTCCCACAGGATGATACATGGGATCTAGTCAGTGTGGCTCTTTGAACCAGAGTCAAAATTGCGCCTCTTGAGAACCCTCAGGAGGCCATCCAATCAGGAAGGAGGGCCACTCTGAGGAGCAAAAAGTAGTCCATTTCTTTTTCTTTACATCTACTGAAAGATTGTGAGCTCTAGTCTTAACCTCCTTCCAATGTTCTAGAGTAAAGTTCAGAGGGGTGGACGGTCCATGTCCCAATCTGTCCAAAAATAATGTCAGTCCTAATCTATCCCGTCCCTCGGGATTCAGTTATTCGTGGGTGCAAGGAGGACTGCAAACCTGGAAGGAAATTGGAGGAAGGAAAGGAGAGGCAGGAGATGAAGCAAATTTGTCAAGGTCTCATTTATTAGGCTGAGGTGCCTTGATTTTAAAGCATACATCGTGGGGAATAGGGGAGGGGTCGAGGGGGAATTTTACAAAGAACAAAGAAGCGGGCATCTGCTGACATGGGGGCCAAAGTCAGGCGCCAGGGGAACATAGATCCTCCTTGACAGCCTTGGGTGTCAGGCTGGGCTCAGGTGTAACTCAAGGTGTAACTCCTTGGATGGCATGGGAGTTCAGGAAGAAATAGCAAAGAGGGGACTGTAATTCAGCTTTTACAGCCTCAGGTGCCAGGAAGGGAATAGGGAGGAGGAAGTGATAACCAGCTCCTAGCACAAGGCCATTTGGCCTGTCAGGGAGATTGTGAAGGACTTGCTTTCTCATGGGATGGTCTCTGACACTAGTCCACACGCAAAAAGAGAAATGAAAAATAAAATACCAATGTGTTCCTGCCATGAGCACCACAAAGATACACTGAATAACTTGGTAGAGGTCTCTTTGCCACTAACCCCAGATGAAGTCAAGACCTCTTGGATCTGACTTCCCGGTGAGAGTCTGGAGCATCCTCCAGGACTCTCCTTGCCGCGGCGTTATGGCAAGTCTATCTGCCGCTTCTGGCAACACCTGAGAGACAACTCCTTCATGGAGTCTTCAGAACCAAAACCAAGCTAATCAGCTGATTAGAGTCAGAGAAAATAGAGAGGCACACACAAGACAAACAAGGTAACTGCTCGAGTGGCCCTCAGGTTTCCAGTCACTGTTCCTGGAGAAGGGCAGCCCTTTTCTCTTCCTGTCTCCCAGCCATCTGAAGAGTCTTCATCAGCACTGTTCTCATTCTGTTTTATAAAATCTTTTAAATCCTTTCCCAAGGCTCCTGGGTTTTTCCCCAGGGCACTGTTTTGGTTTTGTTTGTTTGTTTTCCTTTTTTTGCTTTTTGTTTTGTTGTTGTTGTTGTCTTGTGAAGACATAGCAAATGAAGATACAAATGAAACTTAACATAGTAGTAATGATAGCTGGCAAAATGTCAATTTCTTTTAAATGTTTCAAATGTTCAAAATAGCATCACATACAATCGAAGAGCAGTTTGCCATCTTTTCTGTCTTTTATTTTCATCTTTGGAAAACTGTCTTTATTCTATTAGTTGGAAAAATTAACTGGTTCAGAAAGAAGTATAGTCAGCTGTAGAGAAGAGGTCCCTCTAGCCCCACCCACAGCCACCATAAGAACTGGTGGCTCCTCTGGGAGGCAACTTGGATATAATGTGGAGAAAGGAGCCCTGTGACTTAGAGCTAGACCCTGCAGTCCATCTTAGAAGAGCTATGCCACCTCCAAAGTATAACTACTTCAGGCGTGAAACCAAATTCCTATTTATTTAGTCCAGTCTGGAAAGGAGTATTGGAATGATATATAGGGCTGAATAGGGGAGGTATGGCCATATTTTATCAGGGAAAGTGACAAAATGGGAATTTTAAAACTGAACATTCAATCTGACTTTTTTTCCAAATGCTCTTTGAAAGAAAGAGAGAGAGAGAGAGAGAGAGAGAGAGAGAGAGAGAGAGAGAGAGAGAGAGAGAGAGAGAGAGAGAGAGAGATCAGTATTAGGAAATCCAATTATACAAAAAATACTACATCTAGTCTGGGGTAGATATACTTATTCTTTGGTATCATACATTAAGTGGCACAATTACACAGTAACTATAAGGTAACTAACATGAGACTACAGAACTGTGTAACTCTGCTACAGCTGCAGTGGTTTTGGGCATTTCTGGCTGAGCATGTTTGCAAAAAACTGGATGCCCATCCCAGAGCTCTGCTGGTGGAATCTGTTCAGAAGTAAAGCTCTGAAGTAGTGACTCACCAGAATTCTTGCAGCTGACAGAAAACAGGCAGGATATGTTTATTATAAAGTAGTTACAGCCCAGTTCACAACTTACCAACTGTTTCTCTCTCTAGAAAGAAGCAAGAAGTTAAGAAATTCTTTGAACACATGAACCTCAAGAAGAAGGAAGACCAAAGTGTGGACACTTTGATCCTTCTTAGAAGGGGGAACAAAATAACCATGGAAGGAGTTACAGAGACAAAATTCGGAGCAGAGACTGAAGGAATGACCATCCAGAGACTGTCCCACCTGGGGATCCATCCCACAAACAACCACCAAACCCAGACACTAGGCAGATGCCAACAAGTACTTTCTGTCAGGAGCCAGATATAGCTGTCTCCTGAGAGGTTCTGCCAACACCTGACAAATACAGAGGCAGATGCTCACAGGCATCCATTGGACGGAACACAGGGTCCACAATGAAGGAGCTAGAGAAAGTATCCAAGGAGCTGAAATGGTTTCAGTCCCATAGGAGGAAAAACAATATGAACTAACAAGTACCACAAGAGTTCCCAGAGACTAAACCAAGAACCAAAGAGTACATATGGTGGGACTCATGGCTCCAGTTGCATATGTAGCAGAGGATGGCCTAGTCAGTCATCAATGGGAGGAGAAGCCCTTGATCCTGTGAAGGTTCTATGCCCCAGTATAGGGGAATGCCAGGGCCAGGAAGTGGGAGTGGGTGGATGTGTGAGCATGGGGAGGGGGAATGGGATAGGGTGGATTTCAGAAGGGAAATGAGGAAAAAGGATAAAATTTGAAATGTAAATAAAGAAAATATCTAATAAAAATAAAACTTAAAAAAAAAAAACAGAACTTTGAATTAGCGGCTAGTGTCAAGTAGAGTACAGAGAGGGCAGTTAGAGCAGTGTCAGAAGGACCCTGTCTGATCAGACAGGTTGGACATCATTAATAAACATGCTTGGCCTGTAAATACTGGTAGCAAGATGACTACTGATTTCAATCTTAGGTAAATTATAGATTAATGAAAAGACCAGTAAATTAACCACAAGAGGCTGTGCTTCACAAGGCTTCAGAAGATGAGGCACCCAGACTTGTTCTTCTCACGTCTAGCTTGCACATCTAGCTTGCAGAGGAGCTCTCGTGGTTATCTGCAAAAACCTCTCTCCCCTCCATCACTGATCTTGCTGAACACACCTGTTTGCCATATCTCTGCCTTCATCAGGTTTTACCAGCTCCTGCTTCATTTTGGCTAACTCCCATCTTGTGTGCTCTTCATTCCGAAGATTCTTCCTGATCACAACTAGGATGATGGCAACATTTGGACAGAAATGTTTGACTTCTGGAGTCCATTTTTCTGGGATCTTTTCTAAACTATCAGGGCTGTCAATGGAAAACCACATCAGTATAACATCAGTGTCTGAATAGGAGAGAGGCCTCAGGCAGTCATAATCTTCCTGTCCAGCTGTGTCCCATAAAGCTAACTCTACCTGCTTTCCATCCACTTCAATATCTGCCACATAGTTTTCAAACACTGTGGGTACATAAACTTCTGGAAACTGGTCCTTGCTGAGGACTATGAGCAAGCATGTCTTATTACCACAAGCTCCATCACCAACAATCGTCGTCCAAATGGCAGCCATCACTTATGAAGGTGCTGAAAACACACAGCTTCTGGGATGCAGTTGTACAAACTACCAGGAATGTCTCAGATGCAAGGCTCAAGGCGACTACTCTAAGTCCGGCCTCTTTGAGCTGAGGATGCCTGTCCAAGATTCTGGGATTCCACTGGTCCTCCAGTCCATAGGTAAGTGAGTCTGCTGGTCCTCAACTCCACCAGTTCCCTATTCTGCCAGTCCGTCAGTCCAAGAGATCTGAGACAAGGACTAGCAGCTCCTTGGCAGACAGTGGGCTAAGAAGAGAACCACTGGCTGAGGGGTGGGGCGTGAGTGGTCTTCCGTTCATTTTTATTATAATTTTCATTTTATTTACATTTCAAGTGTTAACCCCTTTCCCGGGTTTCCCCTCTGGAAGCCCCTATCCCATCCTCCCTCCCCCTGCTTCTGTGAGGATGGTCCTCCACCCACCTACCCACTCCCTCCTCCCTGCCCTATCAATGTGGAATTCTTAGTCTTGATCCTTGGGTTCTTGTTCCTTTGTCTGCCTCCCTCTGGTGTTTGATTGAGGACATTTGCAGTCCTTTCCGATTCTTTTTATGAAGAGGCTGACTGTAGAAAGACCGTTGGCTTCTCTACATCTGAGCTTTAGGTTGTCTTTTGTCTGGGCTGCTGTTTGCAGCATGTGTACCACTGATCTCAGGCAGCCTACAACACAAGCAGTCGGGAGAAGGTGTGTGGCTGCACAGTGTCCTATACAAACTCGGGGATAAGGAAAACGGGCAAGAGAAGCCTGAAGCCTGACTAGGGGCAGAGATGCCCAGATCAGATCCCTGTGCCTGTAAGAAGGATTTAGAAATTTAGCTGCATATTTTAAAGCTGTTGATCCTCAGCTGTGAAGCCATCTCAGGCAGCCAGCCCCGGGGTCCCTGGTCCTTCTCTCAGGATCAGGCAACCGGAGACTGTGTTGTGGCACTGGCACTGGCACAACCTCATGCCTTGGTCCTGCCTCCTGTTGGAGCATAGGCAGTGGGGAGGGAGCCTCACTGTTATCTCTCTGTAGACCTCTTAGACCCACTCCACACTTGATTTCCACCCTCTGCATCTTTAGAGCACTGCCCTAGTTGTTTATATTCAGGAGTGGGGATGCTTTTATCTCAGGTTAGCTCAGTTCTAAGCCAGCGTCCAAGTGTGTGTGTCTGTGTCTGTGTGTGGGGTGTGTGTGTGTGTGTCTGTGTATCCCTGTGTCTGTGTGTCTGTCTGTGTGTGTCTCTGTCTGTCTGTGTGTGGAGGGAGGGTGCAACCTCTAGGATATACCAAAGACCTGGGATGGGTGGAGACCCCAGGGAGTCTATGGTGGCAACTAGCTGAGACTCCCAGAAGTGGCCACTTCCACTAGAGGCAGTAGAGGGACAGGGACAATATCCCACCCACAAAATCTTGGACCCCAAATTCATCCCAACTACAACAAGTGTAGGTACACATATGGAGCAGAGACTTAGGGAACTGCCAAAGAATGACTGGCCCAACTTGAAATCCATCCCATGGCCAAGAACCAATCCCTGAGTAGTAATGATTCTCTGTTAAGTTTGCAGATAGGAATCTAGCATAACTCTCCCCTGGAGGTTAATAGCAATGCCTCACTGAAACAGATGTAGGGACCCATAGCCAAACATTAGATGGAGTTTGGGAAGTGTTATGGAAAAAGTGGTAGAAGGGCTGAGTCCTTAGAGGACAGGGACTCCACAGGAAGACCAAGAGAGTCAATACATGTAGACCCTGGGGATGGGGTGTTGGTTCCCAAAGCCAAAATAACAAATCAAAACCAAAACCAAAACCAAAACCAAAAACCAAAAATCAAAAGAAACAAAAACAAAAACAAAAAAACAATAGGCGAGCATGGCCTGGACATAGACTGCCTGCATACATAGCAAATGTGCAGACAAGGCTTAATGCAGGTCCCCCAACAACTAAAGCAGGGGCTGTCTTTCAGTCTGCTAGCTGCCTATCTGTGGATCCTGTTCCCCTAAATGGTGTGAGTTGTCTGGCTTCAGAAGGTGATGTGCCTAGTTCTAGAGAGACTTGATGTGCTTCAGGTGGGAGGTACTCTGGGGAGCACCCAAAGGTGGGTTCTTCCTTGGGAAGTGAGAAGGGGAGGGGAAATGGGCAGAAAATCTGATGAGGGGCACTCCGAGGAGCAGGGCAGCTGATATTGGAATATAAAGTGAATGAATGAATGAATGAATGAATCAATCAATCAATCAATAACAACAAAAAGAATAAAAAGGAATGCAAGTTGGTGCATGTTGTGGATTGCCCTGGTGCTGTTGGTATTTTGATGTCAATTCTGTTTCCTTAAGATAGGTTGCCTCAAGGAAGAGTGGATAACACACTCAGGTGACTTCATATGAAGTTTCTCCCCATTTTAACTGGTCAAATAAAGGCTAGAGCCTGAGATTCCCCAGTGGAAGGGAAAGGTGGGGCTGGAGATTTGGAGAGGGAGAAGAAAGGAAGGAGGAAAGGGGATGAAGAGACAGAGCAGTCAGAGGAAGACTGAGGAAAAGGAGGTGAAAGGAAGATCAGCAGAACCACATGGTCTAGAGAAGCTACAAGTAGCAAGAGATCTCATAGCTGGGAAATACAATAATGGTAAATCTGCCCAACCTAGCTGTGCAGCTTATAAATATTATAACTGAGATGTGTGTTCTTCACATGGCCTTATTGGGGTTGGAGATTTATTTACTGCAACAAGTAGGTGCCCAACATCCCGATTAGAACCGAACTAAGAGCCGGGCAGTGGTGGTGCATGCCTTTAATCTCAGCACTTGGGAGGCAGAAGCAAGCAGATTTCTGAGTTTGAGGCCAGCCTGGTCTACAGAGTGAGTCCCAGGACAGCCAGGGCTACACAGAGCAACCCTGTCTCGAAAAACCAAAAGCCAGTTATCTGTCTAGGAAATTGTCCATTTCATCTATGTTTTCCAGTTTTGTTGAGTATAGCCTTTTGTAGTAGGATCTGATGATGTTTTGGATTTCCTCAGGTTCAGTTGTTATGTCTCCGTTTTCATTTCTGATTTTGTTAATTAGGATACTGTCCCTGTGCCCTCCAGTTAGTCTGGCTAAAGGTTTATCTATCTTGTTGATTTTCTCAAAGAAACAGCTCCTGATTTGGTTGATTGTTTGAATAGGTCTTTTTGTCTCCACTTGGTTGGTTTCAGCCTTAAGTTTGACTATTTCCTGCTGTCTACACCTCTTGGTGAATTTGCTTCCTTTTGTTCTAGAGCTTCTATGTATGCTGTCAGGCTGCTAGTGTGTGCTCTCCCTAGTTTCTTTTTGGAGGCACTCAGGGCTATGAGTTTTCCTCTTAGGACTGCTTTCACTGTGTCGCATAAGATTGGGTATGTTGTGGCTTCATTTTCATTAAACTCTAAAATGTCTTTAATATCTTTATTTCTTCCTTTAACCAAATACATTGTTGTTCTGTTTCCAGGTAAATGTTGGCTTTCTATTATTTATGCTGTTATTGAAGATCAGCCTTAGTCAGTGGTGATCTGATAGGATGCATGGAATAATTTCAATATTTTTGTATCTGTTGAGGCCTGTTTTGTGACCAATTATATGGTCAATTTTGCAGGAGGTACCATGAGATGCGAAGAAAAAGGTCTATACTTTTGTTTTAGGATAAAGTTTTCTGTAGATATCTGTTAAATCCATTTGTTTCATAAAGTCTGTTAGTTTCCATGTGTCTATGTTTAGTTTCTGTTTCCTGGATCTCTCCATTGGTGAGAGTGGGGTGTATATATAAGTGACCACCAAAATTCTACCAGAGAACTCCTAAGCCTGATAAACAGCTTTAGTGCAGTAGGTGGATATAAAATTAACTCAAACAAATCAGTGGCCTAGGGAAACAAGACCTTCACTATAGTCACAAATAATATAAAATGCCTTCGTGTGACTCTAAATAAGTAATCGAATGATCTGTATGATAAGAACTTCAATTCTCTGAAGAAAGAAATTGGAGAATATCTCAGAAGATGGAAAGATCTCCCATACTCATGGATTGGCAGGATTAATATAGTCAAAATGGCTATTCTGCCAAACGCAACCTACAGATTCAATGCAATCCCCATCAAAATTCCAACTCAATTCTTCATACACTTAGAAAGGGCAATTTGCAAATTCATCTGGAATAACAAAAAACCTAGGATTGCAAAAACTGTTCTCAACAATAAAAGAACCTCTGGTGGAATCACCATGCCTGACCAATGCTGTACTACAGAGCAATCGTGATAAAAACTGCATGGTACTGGTACAGAGACAGATCAATGGAATAGAATTCAAGACCCACACATCTATGGTCACAGTCTAAGTGGATCAAAGAACTCTACATAAAACCTGAGACACTGAAATTTACAGAGGAGGAATTAGGGAAAAGCCTCGAAGTATGGCCACAGGGGAAACATTCCTGAACAGAACACCAATGGCTTGTGCTGTAAGATTAAGAATCAACATATGGAACCTCATAAAATTGCAAAGCTTTTGTAATGCAAAAGATACTGCCAATAAGACAAACAGTCCACCAGCAGATTGGGAGAGGATTTTTACCAATCCTAAATCTGATAGGGGACTAATATCCAATATGTGCAAAGAGCTCAAAAAGCTGGACTCCAGAAATTCAAATAACCCCATTGAAATATAGGGTAAAGAGCTAAACAAAGAATCTTGAACTGAGGAATACTGAAGATCTGAGAAGCACCTAAAAATGTTCAACATCCTTAATCATCAGGAAAATGCAAATCAAAAGAACCCTGATATTCCACCTCACATCAGTTAGAATGGCTAAGATCAAAAATTCAGGTAACATCAGATGCTGGAGAGGATGTGGAGAAAGAGGAACACTTCTCCATTGCTGGTGGGATTGCAAGTTTTACAGCCATTCTGGAAATCAGTCTGGGGGCTCCTCAGAAAATTGGACATAGTACTACCTGAAGACACAGCCATACTGCTCCTGGGCATATACACAAAAGATGTTCCAACTGGTAATAAGGACACATGCTCCACTATGTTCATAGCAGTCTTAGATATCCCTCAAAAGAGGAATGGAGCTCTTCCGGCCGGACCAGCACCGGGGTAGCTAGAGCGCAGGGTCGGCTGACACCCGCCAGCTACCCACGAGCCCCGCCACAGGATTTTGAGACTGCTGGTGAGTGGAACACAGCTTCTGCTCCAATCTTTAAACAGTGACAACGACAACAACTAACCCCAGAGATTACCAGATGGCGAAAGGTAAACGTAATAATCTTACTAACAGAAACCAAGACCACTCACCATCATCAGAACCCAGCACTCCCACTTCGCCCAGTGCAGGGCACCCCAACACACCGGAAAAGCTAGACACGAATCTAAAAGCATATCTCATAATGATGGTAGAGGACTTCAAGAAGGACTTTAATAACACACTTAAAGAAATACAAAGGAACACTGGTAAACAGGTAGAAGACGAAGCACAAAAATCCCTTAAAGAATTGCAGGAGAACACTGCTAAAGAGTTACAAATCCTTAAAGAAAAACAGGATAACATAATCAAACAGAAGTCCTTACAGAAAAACAGGAAAACACATCCAAACAGATGATGGAAATGAACAAAACCATACTAGACCTAAAAAGGGAAGTAGACACAATAAAGAAAACCCAAAATGAGGCAACACTGGAGATAGAAACCCTAGGAAAGAAATCTGGAACCATAGATACGAGCATCAGCAACAGAATACAAGAGATGGAAGAGAGAATCTCAGGTGCAGAAGATTCCATAGAGAACATCGGCACAACAATCAAGGAAAATGTAAAATGCAAAAAGATCCTAACTCAAAACATCCAAGAAATACAGGACAAAATGAGAAGACCAAACCTACGGATAATAGGAGTGGATGAGAATGAAGATTTTCAACTCAAAGGACCAGCAAACATCTTCAACAAAATTATAGAAGAAAACTTCCCAAATCTAAAGAAAGAGATGCCCATGAACATACAAGAAGCCTACAGAACTCCAAATAGACTGGACCAGAAAAGAAATACCTTCCGACACATAATAATCAAAACAACAAATGCTCTAAATAAAGACAGAATACTAAAAGCAGTAAGAGAAAAAGGCCAAATAACATATAAAGGCAAGCCTATCAGAATTACACCAGATTTCTCACCAGAGACTATGAAAGCCAGAAGATCCTGGACGGATGTTATACAGACACTAAAAGAACACAAACTCCAGCCCAGGCTACTATACCCAGCCAAACTCTCAATTAACATAGATGGAGAAACCAAAGTATTCCATGACAAAACCAAATTCACACATTATCTCTCCACGAATCCAGCCCTTCAAAGGATAATAACAGAAAAAAACCAATACAAGGACAGGAACCACGCCCTAGAAACAACAAGAAGGTAATCCCTCAACAAACCTAAAAGAAGACAGCCATAAGAACAGAATGCCAACTTTAACAACAAAAATAACAGGAAACAACAATTACTTTTCCTTAATATCTCTTAATATCAATGGACTCAACTCCCCAATAAAAAGACATAGACTAACAAACTGGCTACACAAACAAGACCCAACATTTTGCTGCTTACAGGAAACTCATCTCAGAGAAAAAGATAGACACTATCTCAGAATGAAAGGCTGGAAAACAATTTTCCAAGCAAATGGTATGAAGAAACAAGCTGGAGTAGCCATTCTAATATCTGATAAGATTGACTTCCAACCCAAAGTCATTAAAAAAGACAGGGAGGGACACTTCATACTCATCAAAGGTAAAATCCTCCAAGAGGAACTATCAATCCTGAATATCTATGCTCCAAATACAAAGGCAGCCACATTCATTAAAGAAACTTTAGTAAATCTCAAAGCACACATTGCACCTCATACAATAATAGTGGGAGACTTCAACACACCACTTTCACCAATGGACAGATCATGGAAACAGAAACTAAACAGGGACACAGAGAAACTAAGAGAAATAATGAATCAAATGGATCTGGCAGATATCTACAGAACATTCTATCCTAAAACAAAAGGATATACCTTCTTCTCAGCACCTCATGGTACCTTCTCCAAAATTGACCACATAATTGTTCACAAAACAGGCCTCAACAGATACAAAAATATTGAAATTGTCCCATGCATCCTATCAGATCACCATGGACTAAGGCTGATCTTCAATAAGAAAATTAATAATAGAAAGCCAACATTCACGTGGAAACTGAACAACACTCTTCTCAATGATACCTTGGTCAAGGAAGGAATAAAGAAAGAAATTAAGGACTTTTTAGAATTCGATGAAAATGAAGCCACAACATACCCAAACTTATGGGACGCAATGAAAGCATTTCTAAGAGGAAAACTCATAGCTCTGAGTGCCTCCAAAAGGAAACTAGAGAGAGCACACATTAGCTGCTTGACAACACACCTAAAAGCACTAGAACAAAAGGAAGCAGGAAATAATCAAACTCAGGGGCGAAATCAACCAAGTGGAAACAAGAAGAACTATTCAAAGAATCAATCAATCAAGGAGCTGGTTCTTTGAGAAAATCAACAAGATAGATAAACCCTTAGCCAGACTCACTAGAGGGCACAGGGAAAGCATCCTAATTAACAAAATCAGAAATGAAAAAGGAGACATAACAACAGATCCTGAAGACATCCAAAACACCATCAGATCCTTCTACCAAAGGCTATACTCAACAAAACTGGAGAACCTGGATGAAATGGAGAAGTTCCTAGACAGATACCAGGTACCAAAGTTGAATCAAGATCAGGTTAATGATCTAAACAGCCCTATATCCCCCAAAGAAATAGAAGCAGTCATTAATAGTCTCCCAACTAAAAAAAGCCCAGGACCAGATGGGTTTAGTGCAGAGTTCTATCAGACCTTCAAAGAAGATCTAATCCCAGTTCTTCACAAACTATTCCACAAAATAGAAACAGAAGGTACTCTACCCAACTCATTCTATGAAGCCACAATTACTCTGATACCTAAACCACAAAAAGACCCAACAAAGATAGAAAACTTCAGACCAATATCCCTTATGAATATTGATGCAAAAATCCTCAATAAAGTTCTTGCTAACCGAATCCAAGAACACATCAAAACAATCATCCATCCTGACCAAGTAGGTTTCATCCCAGGGATGCAGGGATGGTTCAATATACAGAAATCCATCAACATAATCCAGTATATAAACAAACTCAAAGACAAAAACCACATGGTCATCTCGTTAGATGCGGAAAAAGAATTTGACAAGATCCAACACCCATTCATGATAAAAGTCTTGGAAATATCAGGAATTCAAGGCCCATACCTAAACATGATAAAAGCAATCTACAGCAAACCAGTAGCCAACATCAAAGTAAATGGTGAGAAGCTTGAAGCAATCCCTCTAAAATCAGGGACTAGACAAGGCTGTCCACTTTCTCCATACCTATTCAACATTGTACTTGAAGTCCTAGCCAGAGCAATTCGACAACAAAAGGAGATCAAAGGGATACAAATTGGAAAAGAAGAAGTCAAAATATCACTTTTTTGCAGATGATATGATAGTATATATAAGTGACCCTAAAAATTCCACCAGAGAACTCCTAAGCCTGATAAACAGCTTCGGTGAAGTAGCTGGATATAAAATTAACTCAAACAAATCAATGGCCTTTCTCTACACAAAGAATAAACAGGCTGAGAAAGAAATTAGGGAAACAACACCCTTCTCAATAGTCACAAATAATATAAAATATCTTGGCGTGACTCTAACTAAGGAAGTGAAAGATCTGTATAATAAAAACTTCAAGTCTCTGAAGAAAGAAATTATAGAAGATCTCAGAAGATGGAAAGATCTCCCATGCTCATGGATTGGCAGGATCAACATTGTAAAAATGGCTATCTTGCCAAAAGCAATCTACAGATTCAATGCAATCCCCATCAAAATTCCAACTCAATTCTTCAACGAATTAGAAAGTGCAATCTGCAAATTCATCTGGAATAACAAAAAACCTAGGATAGCAAAAACTCTTCTCAAGGATAAAAGAACCTCTGGTGGAATCACCATGCCGGACCTAAAGCTCTACTACAGAGCAATTGTGATAAAAACTGCATGGTACTGGTATAGTGACAGACAAATAGACCAATGGAATAGAATTGAAGACCCAGAAATGAACCCACACACCTATGGTCACTTGATCTTCGACAAGGGAGCTAAAAACATCCAGTGGAAGAAAGACAGCATTTTCAACAAATGGTGCTGGCACAACTGGTTGTTAACATGTAGAAGAATGCGAATCGATCCATTCCTATCTCCTTGTACTAAGGTCAAGTCTAAGTGGATCAAGGAACTTCACATAAAACCAGAGACACTGAAACTTATAGAGGGGAAAGTGGGGAAAAGCCTTGAAGATATGGGCACAGGGGAAAAATTCCTGAATAGAACAGTAATGGCTTGTGCTGTAAGATCGAGAATTGACAAGTGGGACCTCATGAAACTACAAAGCTTCTGCAAGGCTAAAGACACCATCAATAAGACAAAAAAACCACCAACAGATTGGGAAAGGATCTTCACCTATCCTAAATCAGATAAGGGTCTAATATCCAATATATATAAAGAACTCAAGAAGGTGGACTCCAGAAAGTCAAATAACCCCATTAAAAAATGGGGCTCAGAACTGAACAAAGAATTCTCACCTGAGGAATACCGAATGGCAGAGAAGCACCTGAAAAAATGTTCAACATCCTTAATCATCAGGGAAATGCAAATCAAAACAACCCTGAGATTCCACCTCACACCAGTCAGAATGGCTAAGATCAAAAATTCAGGTGACAGCAGATGCTGGCGAGGATGTGGAGAAAGAGGAACACTCCTCCATTATTGGTGGGATTGCAAGCTTGTACAACCACTCTGGAAATCAGTCTGGCGGTTCCTCAGAAAATTGGACATAGTACTACCGGAGGATCCAGCAATACCTCTCCTGGGCATATATCCAGAAGATGTCCCAACCGGTAAAAAGGACACATGCTCCACTATGTTCATAGCAGCCCTATTTATAATAGCAAGAACCCAGATATCCCTCAACAGAGGAATGGATACAGAAATTATGGTACATTTACACAATGGAGTACTACTCAGCTATTAAAAAGAATGAATTTATGAAATTCCTAGCCAAATGGATGGACCTGGAGGGCATCATCTTGAGTGAAGTAACACAATAGAACTCACACAATATGTATTCACTGATAAGTGGATATTAGCCCAAAACTTAGGATACCCAAGATATAAGATACAATTTGCTAAACGCATGAAACTCAAGAAGAATGAAGACCAAAGTGTGGACACTGTGCACCTTCTTAGAATTGGGAACAAAACACTCAGGGAAGGAGTTACAGAGACAAAGTTCATAGCTGTGATGAAAGGATGGACCATTTAGAGACTGCCGTATCCAGGGATCCATCCCATAATCAGCTTCTAAACGCTGACACCATTGCATACACTAGCAAGATTTTGCTGAAAGGACCCAAATATAGCTGTCTCTTGTGAGACGATGCCGGGGCCTAGCAAACACAGGAGTGGATGTTCACAGTCAGCTATTGGAGGTATCACAGCTAAAGGGATCTGCAACCCTATTGTTGGAACAACATGATGTACTAACCAGAACCACGGAGCTCTTGTCTCTAGCTGCATATGTATTGAAAGATGAACTAGTCGGCCATCAATGGAAAGAGAGGTCCATTGGACTTGGAAACTTTATATGCCCCAATATAGGGGAATGCCAGGACCAAAAGAATAGGAATGGGTGGGTAGGGAAGTGGGGGGCGCTATGGGGGACTTTTGGGATAGAATTGGAAATATAATTGAGGAAAATATGTAATAAAAATATTAAAACATAAAAAAAAAGAAACGCACAGTGAATGGTTTGCACAGAAAAACTCAGATTATAAGAAACGCACAGTGTAGTACATAGTATATGAGTGAGTTATACTGAAAAACCCGGATTACACGAAATGCACAGTGTAGTACATAGTATATGAGTGAGTTGCACTGAAAAACTTTGAATATAAGAAACACACAGTGTAGTACATATTATATGAGTGAGCTGCACTGAAAAACTTAGAATATAAGAAACGCACAGTGTAGTATGAGTGAGTTGCATTGAAAAACTTTATAATTTACTGAAAAACCCGGATTACACGAAATGCACAGTGTAGTACATAGTATATGAGTGAGTTGCACTGAAACACTTAGAATATAAGAAAAGCACAGTGTAGTACATAGTATATGAGTGAGTTGCACTGAAAAACTTAGAATATGCACTGAAAAACTTAGAATATAAGAAACGCACAGTGTAGTACATAGTATATAAGTGAGTTGCACTGAAAAACTTAGAATATAAGAAACGCACAGTGTAGTACATAGTATATGAGTGAGCTGCACTGAAAAACTTAGAATATAAGAAACGCACAGTCTAGTACATGGTATATGATTGAGTTTTGTTGAAAAACCCGGATTACACCAAATGCACAGTGTAGTAACATAGTATATGAGTGAGTTGCACTGAAATACTTAGAATATAAGAAACGCACAGTGTAGTACATAGTATATGAGTGAGTTGCACTGAAACACTTAGAATATAAGAAAAGCACAGTGTAGTACATAGTATATGAGTGAGTTGCACTGAAAAACTTAGAATATGCACTGAAAAACTTAGAATATAAGAAACGCACAGTGTAGTACATAGTATATGAGTGAGTTGCACTGAAAAACTTAGAATATAAGAAATGCACAGTGTAGTACATAGTATATGAGTGAGCTGCACTGAAAAACTTAGAATATAAGAAACGCACAGTCTAGTACATGGTATATGATTGAGTTTTGTTGAAAAACCCGGATTACACCAAATGCACAGTGTAGTAACATAGTATATGAGTGAGTTGCACTGAAATACTTAGAATATAAGAAACGCACAGTGTAGTACATAGTATATGAGTGAATTGCTCTGAAAAACTTAGAATATAAGAAACGCACAGTGTAGTACATAGTATATGAGTGAGTTGCACTTAAAAAGTTAGAATATAAGAAACGCACAGTGTAGTACATGGTATATGAGTGAGTTTTACTGAAAAAACCGGATTACACGAAATGCACAGTGTAGTACATAGTATATGAGTGAGTTGCACTGAAACACTTAGAATATAAGAAAAGCACAGTGTAGTACATAGGATATGAGTGAGTTGCACTGAAAAACTTAGAATATAAGAAACCCACAGTGTAGTACATAGTATATGAGTGAGTTTTACTCAAAAACCCGGATTACACGAAATCCACAGTGTAGTACATAGTATACGAGTGAGTTACAGTGAAAAACTTAGAATTTACCAAAAAACCCGGATTACACGAAATGCACAGTGTAGTACATAGTATATGACTGAGTTGCACTGAAAAACTTAGAATATAAGAAACGCACAGTGTAGTACATAGTATATGAGTGTTTTGCACTGAAAAACTTAAAATATAAGAAACGCACAGTGTAGTACATAGTATATGAGTGAGTTGCACTGAAAAACTTAGAATATAAGAAACACACAGTTTAGTACATAGTATATGAGTGAGTTGCACTGAAAAACCCGGATTACACGAAATGCACAGTGTAGTTCATAGTATATGAGTGAGTTGCAATGGGAAACTTATAATTTACTGAAAAACCCGGATTACACGAAATCCACAGTGTATTACATAG